>NW_022196910.1:19519498-19539125 GCF_008632895.1 Mastomys coucha
TCTTTTTGCTTGTGGCAGAGATTTTCCATGCCTGCTTTTAGGTAAAAGTTATACATTATACATTCTACAATTCTCCAGCCTTTCACTACCTGCAGATCAGAACATGAAGCACTGTATGTCCTTACTGGTGATTAGGGCAGGAAAGGTCAGCTATTTACTTCAAGAAGAGAGCAGATTCTTAGCAATGACCTTTACTGAGGCAAATACCTGCTGGCCACACAGTCCTAGGTGGAGTGTTTCAGAAGTTTGTGATTTCCTTTCTTGGGTAAAGATGGCTATTAAGGGTGATGACATTCAGAATAGGAAACACAATATTCTATTCTTCTCCATAGTTTTTGCTTTCTGCTGTTTCCCATACACAGCACAGTCTAACACTATGAAATGGAAAAATCTAGGAAACAATTTTTCTTAGATGTTACACTGGTCTGAGAAGGGCAATGAAATATTACAATACCCTTCTTTTCTATAGCCCAACATATCCTTGCCCTGCAAATCATGTCATATTCTTTACCTGCACATTAGTAGTTGTCTCAGCTATCAATTGATTCCAGTAGTTCCCCAGTATTTATACACAATGTTGAGTCCAATCTGATATTTCAAACACCCCTGAGAGTCTTGAGATGTGCACACTTGTGGCCATAGTATGGAGTTTCATACAAATAAAGACAATGTAACCCATAGGGCAACCAGGTATACATTTTTTTAAATATTTCAACTGCATTTCTTATGTACAGTTCTGTAGCTTTAGGGTTAGAAATCTTGGTGATTTCCTAAAGTAAACTTTTAATATAAAGATTATATGAAGAACTGAGAACCTAGAAAAATCCAAATAATTTTTCTTGTGATTGTACAAATAAAGAAAAATCATGTCCTTATTTCAATCAGCAAAAGCCTGATTATGTATGCAGAGTAGATATTTTGTCTTACAAGTGGCTTGTGGATGAGAGATCTGAGTATGAGGTTTTACTAATTTCCAAGCATCATATTGAGCAAACAACACAGCCAAGATTCTAGTCCATGTTTTCTAGAGGTACCTTACCACTTGAACTACAGAATATTTTACCATTTTTAGGGTCATCTACTTCGAGAAACGATGTCTCAGAGAGGATGTCTTTGGCATTGCCAATGCTATCCCGACTCTTTTGTTTACACAAGCATTTAGGATCCACTATTCCCTTACATCTCTCTACACTACAAAAGGCTTGTAGTATATCCCTGAGTATAAACTAGGAATGAGTATGAACTAGGAGCTGAGTATGTCCCTAGGAAAAGAAGGCCTGACAGAGACACATCCCAAGAATCTCTAAGACAAAATGCCCCAAGGACTCTTTTCAAAATATCATCTCTATCTGGTTGTTATCATGGATATGCCCAGCAACATCCATTCATTTACATTTCACTTTGAAGATCTTAAAAATAGCAATGCCAGTTTAGCAGGGAAATGCATTTACTACTAAATACCATAGACTGGGTTCTCATATAAATGTAGACAAGTTCCATTTTGAGATCATGTAGGAAGAGGTACTTCTAGAAAAGCTTTAGTGGGCAACTAGAAAGAATCTGGTATCAGGTTTACATTTCTCTAACCTTCCTAATGAATACTTCCTTATACATAAATCAGTAAGGATTTTGGAAGGTTCATGGTGATTAATAATACTAAGCTTTTAATATAGATATGATATAAAGAGAGTCCAAATGACTTACCTGTGATTGTATGAATGATGGAAAAAGCATGGTTAAGTCTTAGTCACAGAGCATCATTTTAGAGATGGTGTATTCCTTGATCTTCTGGTGTTATCAAAGCCATATTGTTCATGCTATTTTCAGAGATCCTTTAGCATGGTTTTATCCTAGACCACCCTGCCATCAATCATTTGATCTTATTTTTCACATAGTTCATAAGTCATCTAGGCAGCTCATTTGCCCTTCCCACAAATCAGTGCATATATCAATACTAGGTACTTCTTAGTCATGCCACAAATGTAGCAACTATCCTATGCTACTTGCCTCTCTGCTCTCCCCTGGTGTGGCTTTTATGCTGTAACATACAACTATGGCCAAAAACCCAGCAATGTCACACAAACTGAGTCTTATCCAAGTTAATGTTTCATTAAATTATTCAACTACTGAGGAAAGTCCCATCGATATCTTGAAATTCCTTGTGAAATGCATTTTAGGATTCACTCCCAATAAGTGTGCATTTTTATGAGAAACAAACACATCTGAACTTCACAGGAAGAAATGTAAATATCATAGAATATCATTTTTGTTCTTGGGTGGAGCCCTTAAGTATGGCACTTGGAGCATAAGCTATTTATAGACATGAGCCTTTGGTCTATTGTGCTTCTGCCTGTCCACTTTGGGAACTTGATATACCTTTTAGCCACTGAACTTTATTTCTCATCTCTTATATGAAAGTACTACTGGCTTCTACATGGGATCTTCATAGTGAACGTTATTAATGATAATTCATATCATCCAGGTTACCAAATGTACATCTAATGACTCAATTTGTCAAGAAAGATAAGGTTATGTGGCAAGAATACATGAGTTTCAAAACCCCATAGTTCAACACAATGATGATGTTTTCACTGAATACTATGCACAAATAATGGGGACTACCTGAGTCAAATGAAAACATTCACCTATGTAACCCTCCTGGCTTGAGGGCCAATTCTTCAGACCCTGCCTGCCTCTCATAACCACACCTCTCTGTCCACCTCCTGCTATTTGCAACACCTTACTCCTGGTTCCAGTTACATTGGAAGTCCCACCTCCAGAGACCAAAGAAGCCACTGATTGGGCCGGCATGCTGACGAACTTGGGGGAGGGGTTTTGCCTCACCTATTCTACCTGTTGGCTTGTAACAAAGAGATGATAAAATGCAAGATGGCTGGGTGACCATACCTCTTGAGTGCTGTCTAATTTTTAAGGTGCCTTCCACGTGGGTAAGAATATTTATGGCTAGCCAGTTTTCTCCTGATTCCGTATTTCCAGAAAACCCTTCCCTATGGTTACCGCTGGACGGTAGCACACCTATGATTAGCTCACATTTCAGCTCACAGTTTGGCTGTGACAATTATCTTTGTGAGCTTATCTGTTCATATGGTACTCCAATGTCATAGAAGCCAAACATATGTTTGCTGAATGAATAACTGATGGCATATTCAACAAATAAAAACAATAATTGATAAATAGCATTGCTTTAATGGGCCCCAAACAATAACTTACACATATTTCCTTATTTAATAATTAAATAGACATAGCTTGGTACACAACTATCCATAGGGATAGATAGAGGTACAGTTTTTAATATTCAATTTTGATAAAATTTTCAATCATTTGTCTCTTTCAGAGCCCCAGTTTAGAGGGAATAACGTGGAAGCTTTGAATCCTGCATTCAATTTGTCTCATTTAAAAGCTATTCAAAGAAACCTGACAATGATATTAGGTATCTCCAACATGACTTCATGGATCACTTAATGGGAGCTCGCTTTCAAGTCTGAGTCTAAGAGTCCAGATGCATCTTAGCGCCGAACCTTTGAAGTCTGTTCATCCCTGTTTAATGTGATGGTGTACCCAGTACATACATTCAGAAGCCATTTGTGGGACAGTGCAGAGGCAATGGAGTGCAGTGAGAAAGACGCCCGGCTCTCAGGGTTAAAATCTATCCCACATGTGCATTTATCTTGGACAGGCCCTGTTGTTTAAACTAAAGATAATCACAACCAATTCTGTGACATTCACCTGCTTAGTTACTCCTGCATAAAACATAAAATGGGAATGGAAATGAGGGCAAAGGTCAGCAGCTCAGCAGCGGCTACAGGGGGATTATTTTATTTCTGTGCTTGCGTGGTCTCATTGTGTCTGTTGGAAAATCGTGCCTATGTGTTGGAAGAGTGTGTTGATTTCCTAAGCTATAATTAATATACTTGGGCTGTTGTTACTCAGAAAAGATTAGAATGTTGCACCCTGGGCTATCTCTCACAATGCAACCAGATTACCACTTAATGCTCAGAAGAGCCTGCCATTCCGGGAAGCTCCCTGCCATTATGTAGGAGACCCAGCCTGCTCCTTTTATTTCCCTGTCCTTTACTATATTCAAAATAGGTATAAAGGTAAATACATGAATGGATTTAATATATTCTCCAGAAATCCCAAATGAATATGCACAATAATATCTGTCTTAGGGGGAAGACAAAAGAAAAAACATACTCAGAAAAATAAAGGCAAGACAAGTGAACATTAAGGTAGGAGGGGGCAGAAAAAAGCTGAAAAATAGAATTTACATAATGAGCAAAAGGAAGAGGTTAAAAGCCTTTTATTCTTAACAATGGAATCGAGCAGACGTTTTGCACATGCACCAAATGCGAGGAATATAGCCATAGGATATTCTTTTTATTTCTCAAAAATAAAAGCAAATATTACTTTATCAAAGGAGAAATCATTAGTGGAAGAAAAGACTTGGGGGGAAATAAATAGAAAGTTAAATTGTAGAGTCCTGAAAGCAAATATAAAAAAGTAATATCTCTCACTTGGAACAGGGAGAGAGACTTATCGGAAAGCCAGGCTTTGAGCAAGTCTTGAAACCTTGCTCAAATCTCACCTGTTCTCACCCTTGAGAACCAGCTGTCTACAAGACCACAATAATCAAAACTCCATAGAAGGTAAGTTGTTTGAAAAGTAGCCAATATGCTCAGGCCAACAACAGACCAACAAGCCTGAGATACTGCCAATGACTCCTGTGTGAAGAGAGCAGCTCTGGTGCCCTCTGCTCTCTCACAGAGGCTCCAGCATTAACACTGAGGTTTGACTTGGTCCTGCATGCCTTTCTTAGCATCACTATGAGAGACTCAAGTGTTCCTCCAGTGTGTGCATGTAGTGCGCACTCTGCTTCAAAACACCAACCACTGAAGGAGTTCTACATTTCTTTACCTAGTTACTTTGGCGATACTTTCATACTCAGCCAATCCCCTGGGGGGGGGAGTAGACTATACCATTTTTTGGTTCACCAGTATGTCCTCATTTTTTATGAAATGACTCAGTAACAGATATGCCCTCAATATGGATTGGGTAAATAGATTTGGGAAGGTAGATAAAACCATTAATTTACCCAACCCAAATTCTAACCCCTGACTGCTCAGTCTTCCTCTTTACTTCTGTTATTTTTATTTATTGCACCTTTATTTAATGAGCTCTTTAGACAGAGATTCAGTCTTCAATAATTTTTTCTTGGTAGCTCAGTTTTATTTTTAGATTTACAAAATGAGAATATTCTACAAAGATGGACTCTAAAACCATATGCTATGAACTCAGTTTACTTTATAAGCATAATCTTGTGCTATTGTTATGAATAATAAGTCAATGTTGACTCATAATTACCTACCTGGAGCCTGTACCAATTTCCAGGTTTTTTTTTTTAATCAGATGTTACTTTCTTGTTCATAGATTCTCTCTGAGTTACCAAATCATTTGATCATTATTACAACTCCTTTAGTTCTTCTTGGCTGTAGATTCATAATTGGAGTCTCGGGTTTATCACCCTTTAGAAAAGCTGGAGGTTGATGAGAAAACCCTCTTGCCATTTCTTCTTCTGCCCTGTGAGAACACAGGAGCAAGATACCAATATGGAAGCAGAGAGTCTCTCTGACCAGACATCTGCACATGGTGGATGTGGCTCCCCAGCTCTCAAAAGTATAAGGAGCATATTTATATTATTTATGAATTATTTTCTTCTTTCTTTCTTTCTCTCTCTCTTTCTGTCTGTCTGTCTGTCTATCTACCTTCCTTCCTTCCTTCCTTCCTCCCTTTCTTTCTTTCTTTCTTTCTTTCTTTCTTTCTTTCTTTCTTTCTTTCTTTCTTTCTTTCTTTCTTTCTTTTTTAGTTAGTATCTTAATAATGTAACTCACACTGACTCTGATTCCCCTGCTTCTTGTTTCCTGAGTGGTGCTGAGGCTATACATCCTGATTATTTTGGTTTTGGTTTTGGTTTTTGAGACAGTGTCTCATTCTGTAGCACAGAATGAGTAGCTTTGACCTTTTGGCAAGACTCCTGCCTATGCCTTCCAGATGCTGAGATTACAATAAAATTTAAAATTAAGCAAACAAATAAATTGTAGCTGTGTTTGTACTTTGATATTGTTCATTGCATTTTGAAATAGATTTAGGGGAATCACTGTGTTTAGCCCTAGACACGCTTCTTTGATTTTTTCTTTTTCTTGTTTTGTTTTTGTTTTTTATCCAGGGGATAGTTCCCCCATCACAAATTATGCAGTCAAGTTTCCTCGAATTTGGGGTCAGAACACACGGAGTGAAACCTTGCTCTGGAGAAATCACCTTTGTGATTATGATATTTCCCCTTCCAGGTAAGTACAAATGTCTTTGATCTTCATCTAACTAGTCTTGGAAGCTTGCAGATTTTGACAGTCTCTTCTAGCTCAGGCTGACTTTAAGCTCCTGATCATCCTCCTCTAACTTTGCAGGTGCTAAGATTTCAAGGGTTCTGCATCTGGCCCAGTAGCCCAACCGTACTGGTGTGCTTTACCAACAAGGCAGCTTCCACTGAACCAGTGTGCAGTGTTTGCAGTTTGGACCACTTCGTGACTTTCGATTCACACCTCAGCTCCCGAGGAGATGAAGCAAGAGAGACAACAGAGGTCCAGCACGGGCAGGCCTCCAGGCTCTTCACAGCACTGACTCAGCCCTTGCTGAATTCTTTTTTAAGTTGTTTTAGCAAAAAATGAAAACATTAAGACAGTGTCTTGTTTCTTTTTACTAGAGGATGCTACCCGAAACCAAGATTTGAGTGCTGTGTGTTTATTTTGATGCGATGCTATTGCCTGTCAGCCTTCTCATCAAAGATCTAGGAGATAAATATAAATGAGTGTCTTGATTTACATATTTCTCAGCTATCCACATATCTATAGATTGTTTCACTCATAGACATTTGCATAAACGTGTGAAATTGAACTTGAGTTCATCCTGAACTCAAATTCTTAAATTCTAGTCTATAGTGCCATCAATTATCCTAGTCTCCTTTTATGTAATCCCCAGCCCAACAGGAGGGAAATCAGACCCCCCCCATCCACCATCTATTTACTTAATTTCAACACACAAGGGTAATAATAGCTCCAGAATTTTAACCTACATCCCCATGGGATCCAACTTTATACACTTATATGCTGTTTCTTTGGCCTCTAATTTTATAGACTTCACTTGTTGTAACTCATTTTGGTGAGCACTTCCTCAAACCTTACATCATTCAGCAAGGCTATTTCTTACATTTGGGGCATGGTTAGGTTATCACATCCTGCACTCCATCCTAGAATTCTCAGACACTCTAAATGATTGACTTCTGTTTGCATTCATTAAAAGTCACTCTTTGTGCTGTAAAATTCAGTGGCTTTTGATACATGCATAGCCTCATATACGGAATTATGGTACCTCACATGATGATGATATCCATAACAGTTACCTAGGCATCATCTAAACAACCTTCTCATCTTTATCCTCCAAGTTCCTGCTGAGCTCTCATTTGTTTCTCTTTAATTGATGGCTTATTCCAAAATATCATATATTGGGAACTGCACGGTATATAATTTTCTTAAATTGGCTTCTTTCACTTAACAGTGTACCTCAAACAGACTTGGCCATTTCTTTTCATAGCTAAGTAGCTCATCTCCTCACTGAATGTTATTCCTTTATTTGGTTGTGCCACAGTTTATCTACTCATTTATCACAGGATATTCTAGCTCCTTGAAGACTGGGGACATTATGAATAAAAGTGATGTAACCATTCTTGGGCAAGTTTTTGTATATGTTTTCATATCATCTGGGCAGATACATAGGAGGAAAACTACAGGAAACTATCTCCAATAACTCTTGACAACGTCCAATAAAATCCCACCAATGGGCTAGCTAATGGTATGTTTTTAAACCAGCACTACCTAAATAGTTATTCTTTATACTTTTGCATTAAGCACTTTGTATCTCCTATTCATTCATTCTAAAAAAACATCTACTGAACATATTACTATGGCCAGATAGCTCTTCTAGGAAAGGAGGCTATGACCATACGCTAAAAGATGGGAAATAAAACTTCTCTTATTCTTGTTAAGAAAACATTATTGGCAAAAGACAATGTAAGTACATAAATGTTAAGTGAAGATGAGGGCTTATACAGCTTGGAAAAGGTACAGAAGGTTAAGAGTGATGACAGAGTCATCCATTAGGTGACATTTGTTTCACGTGTGAGTATGCACTCAACTCTTGGTATAATCTAGCTACTCGGGTTAAGAGTGATGGGATCTGGAAAGAACAAATTATATATATATATATATATATATATATATATTGAGACAAGGTTTCTCTGTATAGTCCTGGCTGTCCTGGAACTCACTCTGTAGACCAGGCTGGCCTTGAACTCAGAAATCCACCTGTCTCTGCCTCCCAAGTGCTGGGATTAAAGGCATGTGCCACCACTGCTTGGCAGAACAAATGATCTTAATTACTGAATAAGACTGAATTTGGTGGATTTCCTTTGGGACAAGACTTTGTTTCTGTTGTGAAGTTACTTGAAGGAAAGTTCTACCAGGTCTATGGCCACTAGTCAGAGAAAAAATAGCATGTGACTACGATGTAGCCTGAAGTTAGGTGAGAGATGAAAGATGGAGAAGGGCCATTGAATTGTTGTAATCTCTAAATCCACCCACCATGATCTAAAACAGATTCTTTTGAGCTATTCTATCAGGTTGCTAGAATGGGTCTAAAAGATTCCAAGGTAATTATTTTGTAAATGATAACAATGTAGTCACAGACAAGGCTTTTACTGCATAGCTTCAGTCCAGACCCCCTGCCTTGGCTGGTACACTTGTTCGAGCTCATATTTGAGGGAGAGAAGCCCTCACTTAGATTAGAAGAGTTGGATTCAAATTCCAGTTTGGCAGATGGCCTCTGAGCTGGTTACCTGCTCCATGAGCTTCATTTGGTCTCACTGCAGCCTGCAATCATGTGAGATCCATTATTGGAAGGAATGAAAAGAGTGACATACACAAAACGTTCATTAGAGCACCTGGCATGCAGCAGAAACCCAGTCAACACAAGCCGTGTGCCAGCCTGCAGTGTGCCAGGAACAACACACCCACTTCATGGCTGGACTGTCACACTGAAATGTCTAACATCTGTTAGTTGTGCAAGTATTTGTTAAGGGTTTATAAGACATACATAAATTTTGGTTTGCTTTTATTTGTGTAATGAGAAAGGAGCTTTCACAGGTAAAGAAACTTAATCTGTAGGCTATCAGTAAATGGCCAAGGTCACTGAATCAGAGTATGGTGACAAATGAAACTCTGGTTGTCACCTCTGCATTGAAATGTCTCCATAAATATATTTGTTCATGTACATCAGAAATAAAGTCTATAAGATCAAAGAAATGAAGTGGTTTTTTCCTCTATAGGGTCTTTCTAGGACAGAAAATTTTACTCCTATTAAATTGAAAATCAAACAAAGTAGGATGCATACTTTTTTAAAAAATTACAAAATTAACAGCCAAACATTAATTCAAGAAAAACAATTAAATATCCCCCACCCACAGTTACCATTTTCTTTCTAAAAGAAAGAGGACAGGGATGGGGAAATCCCACATTTGAAAAAAACCTTACCTATTTAACAGTCCCCTTCACTTTTATTCCAATAAATCTTTTGTCTCTTTATATGGTTTAAAGCAGTCTTACTTTCTTGCCCAGAATGACCTGGAATTTTCTGTATAGCGTAGGCTGGCCCAAAACTCTAGATCCTCCTGCCTTTGCTTTTGTGTTGGAATTGCAACAATATATTGCCATGCCTGGCACCCCAATTAATCTTAATATTTAAAGGGATCTTTTCAATAATTAAATTGCCCATTCTGAGAGATATTATGAGACAAGGGTTTTGCATTTGCCATGGTCCTCCTGCCTAACAGACTTGAAGATTTTCATGCAGGAAATGGTAATATAGTGACAAAGAGTTCCCTTACTTTGTGTGCTCATCAATACTTGATACTTTCACTTAGGAAGGCAAAGTGACCCATCCGTCATCTGCTTGGTGTGATTCTAGAGCTTATAGCACACCCAGAAGGCATTTTTCTCCCCTCAGATGTCCTCTCTCACCCCAGCCTTGTTTTGCTAGTGTGTGTTGCTAACTGGATCTGCAATTGAATGCAATTTCTCGTCCATTTCGCTGATTACAACTATTTAGTGTGTTCTCAAAGAACGATGATTACAACTTACTGGTTCTTAATGCTTAATTTATTTACATGCATGCCTGCCACAGTGTCATCTATTCCATCTCCCAGATGATGGCATAAAATCATTGAAATATGATGGGCAATAAACACGGCTATTTTATTCATTTTTTGGTAGAGAATAACACCCACTGTCATTCTTAACGTTGGCTGACCCATGCTCCACTGCTGTTAAACCCCGCCATAATGAAGGCAATGCAGGCATAAAACTTCTTTATTACTACTTTGTTCTGACAATACTTGCACAAGAACAGACTTTTTAAAATAAAATAAAACCCAGACCAAATTAGCATTTTTTGTGTTGGTATCTAAAGCCAAAACCACTTACCTCCTTTTTCTTTCTTTTCTTTCTTTTCTGTCCTGTTCTTTTCTCTTTCTCTCTCTCTTTAAAAGAATGTCATATTAGTTGGAAGAAAGAATAAATTTTTGGAACTGTGACTGCATTGTAATTGTGTCTCCTGTTGTTCCCAGGCGAGGTTATTCACATTAAGCTGAATAAAGGCCACATTTGCATTTATGAGAATTACTAGCAGATTCTGCACATCTTTGGTAATTCTTATTTCAGTGATAACCTGAAAAATTACCTGAATTAGTCTACCAAGACTGCTCCCCACATCATCCAAATTAGGTGGGGTGGGGAGAAGAGAAAGAAATCTTTTTTTTTTTTTTTTTTAACAAATTGTCAAAAGTCCTAACTCAGCAGAAAGGACTCTGCACTTCTTGTTTGGAGACGAGAATGGGAATAAGCTGATGGAGTCAGAAGGAACAGAAAGGGTGTTTTCTTTCTATCTTTTCCCCCAACAAAACAGCAGAGAAGAGCTGGTGCCAGCAGGAAGGGCATATTAGCCCCCATTCCAGAAGGCAGGATGCATTAATGAGCTCTCTCTCCACAGTATTTCAAACAGCATCCCACAGTCTTCCACACCCTTCATTATAAATAAATAAATAAATAAATAAATAAATAAATAAACAAACAAACAAATAGCAACATCTGTTAGTTTATTTTCCCTTTTTGTTTCTTAAAAAATCAGGTAAACAAAAACCCACAAGCATCCACTTCTTTTAAATTCACATCGTGTTTTAAATAAGGACTAGATGTGTTCCTTCAAGGAGGCTGTTGAAGAGCCATCACAAAAGAACTGTTTGTACCACAACTATTGAAAGTCCTAACGATGTTTGGCATCAGAGAGATGGCAGAGAAAACACTCACAAGGCAGCAGAGTACCCCACCCCCACCCCATGGCCTCCTTATGGAATGCAGCCATCTCAGCTACTTTCCAGGCTTATTTCTGCTGAGTGCTAAGTACAATGACTTTTGGAAGTTAAACACGAGCAGGTGCACAAAATGGCCCTTGCTTCATGAGATTTGCACACTTTCATTCTTCTCTCTGCCTTGGATGGGGCAGGTTTAGGCTCAGTGATTGGCAGCCATACTTTCAGATATGTAAGGATGCATTCTGCTTTCTGCTATCCACTGTTCTGAAAATGGAATTCATTATAAGAAGTACCCACTCTCTTCTCTTCTCTTCTCTTCTCTTCTCTTCTCTTCTCTTCTCTTCTCTTCTCTTCTCTTCTCTTCTCTTCTCTTCTCTTCTTCTCTCCTCTTCTCTTCCCCTTCTCTCTTTTCCCTCTTAGCTTCTTCTCTTCTTTACTTTCTCCTCCTCCTCCTCTCCCCCTCTCTCCCTGTGGCTGGCATGACCACATGGAGATGGCTGGCCCCTACTTTCCTATCTCTGCTCTCTCCTTTCTATAATAAAACATCTTACAACCATGAGAAAAAAAAGAAGTATCCATCTCTTGATAGTTTTGCTTGAACCTAAGAGCATAGTTGTGTCTGGAAGAACACACAGCAATATTATAGATAATGTTAATGTTAATTTGTCTATTTGCAGTTCCCCATTGATACGAGGGAAACTGGGACCCCCTTCATAGGGTTCTTAGTCTCACTAATAAAATAATTTAACAGTGGACTCAAATAGAAGCACCAAATTGGAGACAATTTTATGAGAGTTTAGAAGCACCAGTTGAGGTCAGGGGAGCTGCAAATCTCAGCAGGTGCCTGGAGAGGAGAGGGGAAGAGAATGAGAATGGTAAAAAGCTGCCAGGGAGGTCAGAAAAAATGGCTGATAAGCGACAAGGTAGAGAGGGAAGCAGTAGATAAGAAAAACCAAGAGGTTGAGAAAAGCATTTTTTTCATCACCCATTAATAAGCCCTACTTCACCTTTCATAGGTACCAAGCAAAAATAGTGATCAATTCCCACCCAACCTTGGGCACAGGAGTGTCCAGATCACTTGTAATTCTTTGTATATTACTTGGTGGAGCAGCTACACATTGGAAGTGTCTGGTATATTTTGGAGAATGGTGGTGTCTCCAAAGTTAGATTCATGACTGAATTCCTAGAATCCACAACTGTGAACTTAGGAAAAACTGCTGTGTGTCATTAAGTTCTTCAAATATAATCTTCCTGAAATTTCCAAGAGGTTCTATGTCTCTTGATGATCCCTTTAAGAGACATTCAGAGGAGACCAGGCATACAGAGGATGCTGCCAACAAAGAAGCAGAAGAGAGATTGGGAGGATGTACTATATAAGCCAAGGGATACCATGTTCTAGAACATGGAGGCAAGGGGGCATTCTGTTTTGTTGCCTGCAGAGAGTGTGTAACCAAGTCAATCACTTAACTTCAGGCATCTGACTGCCAGAATGGAGTGAATAAATTTGTTATTTTAAACCACCCAGTGTATGTCAGTTGTAGCTGCTCTAGGAATCTAAAAATGGGGTCACTGTGAAAGTCCCAGTGTAGGCCTTATGCCGGAATGATTAAATGACGTGCTGTGCAGCTAAAAATCTAGATATATATAATTCCCAAAACCTTTCCAGATGATTCGATGTACATAAAAGCTGTGAACCATTGATATCAGAGCTTGGGCTATAGGTTATTATTTAAGCTTATTAGCTAAAATCACTCTCATCCAATGCTAAGTCAGGCCCTATTTAGGAAAATTCTTCCCTTGTGAGTCTGTCAGCATGACTTTTCCAATGGAAGAATAGCTAGAAGTTCAGAATCACCACACTGGTGACTTCATAAAATCACGCAGCAGAAGGAATACCTGTAAGAATTATTATGCAGTCCATGCCCAGAGATGTGGGTACTGGATATAAAATGACAATCAGGCAAACCTAGCTACTGCCTGTGAAATTTACAGTCTAGAAAGAATACAAATATGTACATAGACAATGGAGTAGTGAGCCAATAGAGAAGAGAGCTCCAAGGGCACAGTGAACATGCACGAGGCCAGGCATGGCTCACAGCAGCATATGAACAGAGTGAGTCCTTACTCATGATGTGGCAGAGACAACTTGGTTAAAGTGGCTTTTCAAGGGAAGGCCCAGAAGACACAGAGGGAAAAGAAAGAGTGGATAAAGTCAGAGACTGGGGTGAACAAATGATCTTCATTCCTCCCACTTCTCTTCAAACGTTGGATTATAGTTACATCATCCTACAGACTCACAGGTTTACTTAGTCTTTCTCTATGGATGCTTTGGCAACATGAGGCAAGGGGCAGGGTGAGGAAAGGACTTCAGCAGAGGTTCTTTAACCTATAAAGTCGAAAAGATTTTCCATTTGGCCATTTTCAGTGTCTTGACTCCTACTAGAGGCAAAGGCATGAACTCACTGTCTTCAGAGAGAGGCAACAGGGATGGGACTCTGTGTGCATACACAAGGGTGGTGCTGGGGAGTTTGAGAAAAGTCAAGGCATGAAATCTATAGAGTGCGAAAACCAGAGGGTGAAGATGGGTCTTCAAATCAGTAAAGATGCTCTAGGGAAGAAAATCCAAGTGTGTGTGTGTGTGTGTGTGTGTGCATGTTTGTGGATGTGCATGCCTGTGTGTGTACATGTGTATGTGCATGCTCATGTGGGTGTGTGTACATTTGTATGTGTGTGCATACCTACATGTGTATGCATGCATGTATGTGTGCACACCTCTGTATGCATGCATGTGTGTATGCCCATGTATGTGTGTTTATGTGCATGCCCGTGTGTGTGTATGTGCATGCCTATGTATTTATACATGCATGTGAGTATATGTGTGTGCATGCCAGTGTGTGTGTGTGTGTGTGTGTGTGTGTGTGTGTGTGTGTGTGTGAAAGATGGGTTTTCATATCAGTAAAAACTCCAGAGAAGCAAAACCATCAGTGTGTATGAGTGCATGTGTGTGCACATGCCCATTTGTGTGTGCATGCCCTTGTGTATACATGGCCCCTATATGTGTTTATATAAGAACATATTTGTGTACTAATTATATATTTATATGACTTAATTGTAATAAATTAAACTTTGTGACTACATGGGTTAGAAAGTTTTGGTATCCACAGTCAGGATGCTGGGAGATCCAGGAGGGAGATGGTTAGCTCCAGTCTGAAACGTGAGATGGAAGAAACCTGAGGCTGAAAGCAGGAGCCTAAGTCTCCAACACAACACAGTAAGGCAAAAAGAAGATTCTCATTTGTTCACAATGTTTGTTTCCTATTTAGTAAACTGGATGGTGCCACTCCCTTTGAAGAAGGCAACCTGTTTTCCATGGGTCTGCTCATTTAAATCTTAATCTCATATGAAAACAAGCTAACAGACAGTTTCAAGTACAGGTAATAGAGTTGATAAAATTAAAGGTTACAGTTGAAACGGGGGTTTTTCTGGGGCTACAGCCTGGACTTCCCATTCTGGGTTGTGCTAATGATACACAGGTGAAGCAGTTATGTGTAAGCTCAGTCTGAGGAACTGACACAAGTCCAAATCTGTCTCAGAGAACTTGGAATGTTCTCATCAGCCTCACATCCAGGCTAAGCATGCAGGACTTGTGGAATGAGTAGAAGATCACCCAGAAAGAAGTCAGTCTAGTGAGATGCAAGGGAGGCTGGAAACTTGGCTTGTATTAATATTAGTCCTTTCTTCCTACCTTCCTTCCTTCCTTCTCTCCTTCCTTCCTTCCTCCTCCTTTTGCCTCTCATCATCATCATCTTCATCATCTTTATCTTCTTCATTTTCTTCCTACTCTTCTTCCTAGGTCATTCTTCTTCCTTCTTCTCCTCTTCTTTCTCCTTCTTATGTTTTTAAGAGGACTTATTCATTTTTATTTTATGTCTATGAGTGTCTCACCTACATGCATGTATATGCACCACATATGTGACCGGTGCCCACAAAAACCAAACATAGCTATTGGAATTGGAGCTTCAGAGAGTTATAAGCCACAATGTGAGTTCTAGGAACCAAACTCAGGTCCTTCTGAAGAGCAGTAAGTGCTCTTACCTACAGACCCCTCTTTCCAGTCTTCATGTTTATTCTAAGTAGCAGGATGAAATTTCTCCAGGCTGAAGCAAAGATAGGAGATACAAGGATGAGATGTGAATTCTTTGTCTTTGGCACAAGTACAGGTTTAGAGGATAACATGGGAAACAGAGAGGGAAATGGTAAGGTTGTTGCTAGTGTTGTCCATAGTGAGTCTTAATGAGAGAACACCAAATTAAAAGACTGCTTGGCTGTTCATTGGAAACTCCAGCTCAATGACCAATGTTTTAATAGTGTGACTTACAAGTGGTCAGAGGTCTATGTATCTTCTGCAGCATGTCTGTCCTCTTTCCACCTCTCCCTTGTTCCCTCTTCCTCCCCCTCTCTTTCCCAGTCTGTCTGTCTCTCTCAGTCTGTGTCTCTCTGTCTCTGTCTCTGTCTCTGTCTCTCTCTCTCTCTCTTTCTCCTGAAAAGTGTTCGTATTTCTGCATCTATTTAAATTGGGTTTTAACCAGCTGGAGATTTGTCAGTAAATGGGGTCATAATAAACCCAGCACTCCAGACGTTCCTGGAGTTGAAGTAGCAATTTCTCTGCCATTCTTTCCATCAGAGGCAATCTCCCGTAAGCCTTTTTGATGAGTTTTATGAAAACAAAATCCATGTGGACTAGAATTTCTCAAACTTAGTTTCAGGTTAAAATTAAAGATAAACATTTACTGATAGTTGATGCAGTGAGGGAAAAAATTTTAAAGAAAAATCCTTTCAAAGTCTTCCATAACTGGAGATAATCAGCATGGCTCCTGGAATTCAAGCTTTTTAGGCATTAATCCCCCTGAATTCCACTGATGTGATCTACCTGACAAAAATTAACTCCAAGTACAATTTAAGCAATCCAGTTGGTAAGCCAGTTCAGCATGAGCAAATCTAGTTTGCCAATTATATGGCAGGTGTCATACACAGTGGATGAGGTATCCAAGTAAGAAATGGAGTAACAATCAACTCTGTTGTCACACATCACCCTAGTGGAGAGGAATGAGGAGGGTCACTCTCCTCACAGTTCACCTTTGTTTGTCTTAGTAGACCTGCCTGCAAGGATCAGGGCTTCTTTACTGATCTTGTTGATATGGGGATGGAAGAGACAGTTTGTTGGAGCTATACTATACCCCAGTAGGTATGTCTGCTTAACACTTCAATTTGCCAGTCCTCAGTCCATTGGACTTTCAGACCTGACTAGTGAGTACCAGTGGTTTGTTTCTCCTTAAATTGTCTAGAACTTAAACAGAAAAGCAAATAAAGTCAACATGAATGCACCTTGTCTGAACTGGAGGGCACAACATAGTGCCAAGAACGCAATGACCTTGGAGAGAACTTTCATCTCTGCAAGCATGCCAGTTAGCAGCCACCATTTGTTCTAAAGTCACAGTCCATGAACCAGGACACAGTCAGCAGAAATGTCCCTGTTGGATCTCAGTTTGGGCACTCTGCAGTTTCCATGTACATGAGGAAACAAATGAAAGCATTTGTTTCTACAATGCCTTTTTTTTTTCCCCTCAGAGAAGCTCTCTTGAGATCCTTCTGCCTCCTAACAGAATTTAGAAAGTTGGATGACAGCCACTGCCTGAGTGAGGCGCTTTGTTTTCCCAACAATTCTTGCTTCCTCTTTGGGTCTTGTATATAAGCTAAACTCTGTTTAGTATACTATCACCCTGGCCTCCACGTATGGTACCATCTTGGTGACAGATATTTTGTTTCTTTTTGTTACTGTGTCTACTATCCCTGAGTCCTGTCATAGAATAATACTTAATGCCCCTAATGGTCGGTCTCTTTGTCGGTCTGTCTATCTATCTATCTATCTATCTATCTATCTATCTATCTATCTATCTATCTACCTATCTACTATCTTTAGTTCTGTCTCAAGGATTTACTGATGCGAACAAACACCATGACCAAAGCAACTCTTTTTAGGACAAACATTTAATTGGGGATGGCTTACAGGTTCAGAAGTTCAGTCCATTACCATCAAGGCAGGAATATGGCAGCATCCAGGCAGATGTAGTGCAGGAGGAGCTGAGAGTTCTACATCTTCATCTGAAGGCAGCTAGGAGAAGACTGTCTTCCAGAGAGCTAGGATGAGCTTCTTAAAGCCTACTCCCACAGTGACACACTTCCTCCAACAAGGCCACACCTCTTAATGATGCCACTCCTTGGGCCAAGCATATTCAAACCACCACAACAGCTTATATAAAACTTAAGTACACACTGAACTTGTGGTGCCATGTAGAGATTGTGTCTTGAGCTATGAAGCAGCCACACACATTTGCAGTTTCTTCCCTTTGTTGAACGTGATACTATTTTTGATAATAATAATAATAATAATAATAATAATAATAATAATAAAAAAAACAGGACAAAATTTGAGTCAGAATTAGTTACGAATTGACTAATTTGATAAATCATTTTATCTCGTCAGAGACAAGGTGCATTAAAAAATAAATCCTACCACTTGCTCATATAAGCCCAAAGAAGGAATGAGTTTTTCAGAAACATGCCTCATATTGCTTTTTAGCCAAAATTCAATTTGCTTCCTCATGGGAGATGCAGGAAGACATTACCACAGGTCAAATATTTGGTAAAATATCTTCCTGTCTTTGAGCAAAAGCTAGGAAAAGGTTTACACAGAAGCAGTGTAAATAATTGATAATAGCATTTTGGGCAATTTTCCAACTCACATTTCCATCTTTAAACAAAAGTAAAAATAATAACAAGCTGAAGGACGACCCGTGGAGATCAACCAGATGTGTGAAACTTACTTTTCCTGGGAAGCACAGAACCCAATTGTCATCCCAGCTTGGGTTGAAACGAGGTGTGCTCTGGCATGTCAACGGGGAAGCGTGTTTCCCGAAGAGTGAAAAGCTAGAGCGGAGAGCCTCTATTTAGTCCATATTTAAACCATCCACAGTTGAAGCAAGAAAGAAGCTTAGGAGGGTGTGACTGATGGATACATTCCTGCTTCCCTTTCCCCTGGAGTGGTTGCTAGCCTCCCATCTTAATGGAAGGATGTCTGCTTGAAAACAGTAACCTTGTGGAGCCTGGGCATCTATGAAGTTGGCAAGTTGTGGAGAGAGACAGCCCAGGACGTTGCTTTAGTGAGGCTGTGTTAGTTCTGAATCTCAGAATTCGAATGTAACTTGCAGTAAATTATTTAGTGTCCCTGTGTCCAGTTTCCTCTCATGTTAAGTACTGAGACTCAGCTCACTAAGGATTTTTGTTGGTTTTTTACTGTTGTTGTTGTTTTTGTTATTATGTGTATGAGTGTTTTACCAGCATGAATATAGGTAGACTGTTTATAAGTGTCTGGTAGTCTCAGAATTCATGAGAGGGTACTGGATCCCTTGGAGGTAGAGTTACAGATGGTTGTAAACTGCTCACCATGGTCTTCTGTAAGAACAGCAAGCACCCTTAACCACGAAGACATCTCTCTAGTCCCTCTCTAAATTTTCGTTATGATACGCTGAAATAGTCTATAAGGCTTTAAAATCATGACTGCTACCTAGTAAGTCCTGTGTACTGCTATTGTTATGAGTGATACTGAAGCTGGTGGTGATTTGAATGGGCTAGAAAGAGGTCAGAGGACTGATATTCAAGTGCCGACTGCCTCTATTGACTTCCTAGTCCTGCTAGTAGCAGTAAATACTGCCAACTCCATGCAACTTAGTTTCTCTAAGCCTTAGACTTCTCTCTT
This sequence comes from Mastomys coucha, assembly GCF_008632895.1. NCBI lineage: Eukaryota > Metazoa > Chordata > Mammalia > Rodentia > Muridae > Mastomys > Mastomys coucha. The sequence goes on from NW_022196910.1 coordinate 19,538,809, forward strand.
ATAAAAGGGGAAAGATACATCCTATGTCACAGCACTTTATATTAGTTTTATACTTGCTATGCCAGATGTCTGGCAGAAACAAAGGCAGTGAGAAAGGATATGTCTGGGCTCATAGTTTTAGAGAGTTCAGTCCTTCACATTCAACTCCTGTATTTCTGAGTTCAGCAGGAGGAAATGATGAGACAGAGAGGGGTTAGGGACAAGATTCAGCCTCTGTGTATACACCATCAGTAAACACAGGCAGTATCCCACAAGGCGTCTAGAACTTCTCAAAATAGTGCCACCATCTGGGACCAAACAATATATATATATATATA
>NW_022196910.1:19539135-19567267 GCF_008632895.1 Mastomys coucha
ATATATATATATATATATATGCTCTATTTGGAGGATTAAATAGATGAAAGTCCTTTCTTGTGGTAAGATCTATTGTGGTGAAGAATATTTATATTCCTTCCTATCTTCTTTTATATCCCAATCCCTACTATTCTTCATGCCTTTTCACAATAAAAGTCTATCTCAAAAGCAGCACTTAGCAAGATGTACTTAATATGAAATTGATGTGGTAGACCAACTAAAGGAGGCAAATGAGCAGAGGAAGGGTGGGGGTGAGCAAGACTTCCTAAGCTCTAGAAGTCTCAGTCTAGAGGGCAATGTCTCTAGTCCACATTAAATCAAAAGGTTTTCTAGTATAAGCCCCATGCCAGTACTTAATGCTGGTTAGGAATTAAAATAGAAAAGCAAACACAGAAGAGCTTGCTTGAGGCTGTAAAATGTGAAATACTTGTGTTCTATGCTGGAAAACGAATGGGTCAAATATCACAGGAAGCCAGAAGAGTGTGTGAGGAGCTGTGTAGTATTCCTGTATGAAGAACCTTTCCAGACCAGGTCAGTGACTGGTCTGGTCTTTAAGCCAGGATGTGTTTGAATTGGTTGGGAAATGCAGGCACTCTAAGGCACTAGTCTCTGTGGTGAGTTGTGCAGTGTTTCCTTCAAATTTCATAAGCCAGAAGCCCTTTCCAGCAGGTAAGAATAGCAGCACATAGACATACTGCCTTCTGTCACCAAAGAATGAATCTGCATTTGGAAATGGAATCTTGAAAGGAGTAATTAAATAAGACTGAGTCCTTAGTGTGGACTCTAATCCAATAGAATCTGCATCCTAGTTATAAAAAGTCAGGGTAAAGACCTGTAGAAGAAGTTCACTGAAAGACACAGACAGAAGGCAACCACCTCCAAGCAGAGAAGAAAATCCCAGAAAACAAACAAACAAACAACAACAACAAAACAGCCCTCTGATGCTTCTATTTCAGCTCCAGAAATATGAAAACTAAAGTCAATTGTTTAAGTCCAGGCTGCTTAAGGTTTTCAACTGCAACCCACTCTTCCTAAGACACTTTAATGCAAATCCAGGTATATAGGTATATCATACAGCTTTAAAATAGAGTACACATGTTTGTACTCTATTTACATATATTTATATATGTAAAATAACACATAAAATATATAAACCAATATATAAAATAAAATATATAAAATATATAAAGCAAATATTTACTGGTAATTAAATTATGAAGAAATGTATTTTAAAGTACTTTTTTGGTAAACACAAAATTTTACCGTTTACTAAAGACAATACAAAGCAAATTTACATGCCAATGAGACGCTTGTTTATTTTCACAGAAGGAATTAAATCTTGGATAAACATTTGAGACTCTAGGACTTAAAATACCTTCAGTGTTTTTCAGAGTTGACAGATATTTTGATTTTATGATTGTTAATGCTGAGAATGGTACTTTCCACAAATAAGTAGCATATAAAATGGCAGAAGTATATTTAGGGCCATTTCAGAAAAATCCTAATCCCAAGCCACAATTCAATCTGCCATTTTAAAAAAAAAGTCAGCATTTTAACACAATGCAGACCGAAGGCTTCAATATGTGCTGAAGACTGACAGCAGGGAGGCTAACAATCTGTTTTCCATAATTATGTTTTTTAGAAAAGCCAAAAAAAAAGTTGTGTGTAAAATAAAAACACAATAGGTTTGAGCCTGGGCTGGAGACTTAGGAATCATTCCTTGGCAGAATGCATGTTGTGTGTATAGAGCCAGGATTTCAGTGAAGTCGCATGATACAACATAGGAAATGGCTGCCAGAAACACCCTGGTTTGTTTTGCAATTTGAATTTGCATGCATGTTGATTTTGAATCAACTTTTAGTTTTGTGTGCTCAGAAACCCATTACTCTTGCTGATTTGTGTTTATGTGTGTGTGTGGGTCTCTATCTGATCACAGTTTAAGAAGTTGGAGCATAGTGGTAGTTTAGCCCTCTAGGGCTAATACAGTCACCATCAAAGGTTAGAAATGCAGTGGGAAATATATTCATTGTCGAGAGAGAGAGAGAGAGAGAGAAAGAGAGAGAGAGAGAGAAAATCATCAACTTATCTGCCTCTCAGACCATGATGCCAGTGGTGACTGGTTAGGAGAGGAGAAACCCAGAAAGATGAGGCTGTTTAGAGGCTCCCTCACCCCCACAGCATACATAAACAGAAAGAACTTGTGTAGCTCGGTGGAAGATGGAAGCCTTAAGCACAGAAAAGGTGCCACATTGTATTGAGTATGGTGAGGAGCAACAGAGATGTCAAGGAAGAAGATCTAGGGAGGGAAATTAAAAGTAGTTTGAGGAAAAGTACATGGATTCAAACTGTACAAACTGAGAGATCTTAGAGGTTCATGTTAGTCCTGTGAGATCTCTCTGACACTGAGACAACAACCAGGCAGCATACACTAGCTCATATGAGGCCCATGACACATATACAGAAGAGGACTGTCTGGTCTGGTCTCGGTGAGAGAAGACACACCTAATCCTTGAGAGATTTGAGGCCCCCACGGAGTGGGGTGGCCTGGTGGGATGGGGGTTCAGGGTGGGACATCCTCTTGGAGACAGAGGAGGAGATGCAGAACAGTTGGAGAGCAGACGGGGAAGGGGATAATGACTGGACCTAAAAAAATTAATAATAGTAATAATAATATAAGAAAACAAAAACTAATTGTACAGACTGCTATACAGTTGTTGGAAAGTATTTAACCCTGGAACTCAGAGTGGAAAGCCATGTTTGGAAGAAGATCTAGACACTACCAGAAGGAGCAGAACTGATTACCACCACAACAATGGGCAGGATGGGTAGAAACCAAAGCAATATCACAACTGGATGGTGATTGTCATTAAAGAATTCAGGACAGGCAGCAGATCCAGCAGCACTCAAAGATGAAGAGGTACAGGAGGGATACAAGAAGCCCATTTGTCAGTGAACCTCCAAAAGAAAGGAGTCACCAAAACAAAAAACAAAAAACCAAAAAACCATGGACTCAGGAGTCACAAAGACAGGCTATCCATATGACATAAACATCCAAGCTGTGTATGACTCTGATAGGAAGGTAATATTTTCTTAAATATGGTCTCTATTTTATTATATTATTCTTAGTCTACATTATGAGTACAGGAGAGGCTATGCATACATGTATGCAGGTGTACATGGAGATCATAAGAGCATGAAATCACCTGAAGCCTCAGTTGGAGCTGAATAGCCATTGGATTTGGGTGCTGGGAACCAGAATTAGGGCTTCCACAAGAACATTAAGTATTCTTAACTAGTGAGTCATTTCTCCAGCCCTTCAACATACTTTTAAGATCTATTTAATTTTGGTGTCATTCACAGAAGATAAGATGCATGTTATTCAGATGCATGTTCTGGATAGCACTTTGTGAGTTTTGATTACTCGTATTATAACACAGAGTCAATAAAGTATCTTTTACTAACTTCTCAAATCTAATTATGTCTCTTTCCACTCAATATCCATACTCAACCCCCAGAAGACTTGAAATATTGTTGATCTATTTCTCTACTTTTTTCAGACTCATTCTCTTCAGAGCTTCATATAGTCTCTTGTGTGTTCATCCACATTTAAAAATAACGTAAATGTATTTAAGATTCATCTATGTTGAAATTATTTTTTCCTGCGAAGTGGGTCTCGCAGTATGTATGTAGAAATGTATTCATTTTTACTGAACGCATTCCCCTGGTCAGAGCTATGAGTTATTTCCAACATTTTACTACCAAGAATAAAACTGTGACCACTCACCATCATCTGTAACTCCTGTTCCAGGGAATCTGATACCTTCCTCTGACATCCAAGGGCACCCAGCATGCCAGGCACACATGAAGACAAAGCACTCATACACATAAAATAGAACAAATCAATCTAAAATACTTTCTCTTAAAATTTAAACATAATAATATTTTTCAATTTAACCTTGTAACGATTTAGTATTAGTACACTGAAGATTTCCTTCTTACCTCTAACTTCCAGAAATTCAGTTATAATGATTCACCCCTATCCCTTAAGAAGATTTGTAATCTCACAAAAACCATTCTGCCTGGGATCCAATTATGCATGTATGAGGCTCTTGGTTTTCTTTTTAAGAATTATTTTTATTTTATGTGTGTGGCTCTTCTGCCTGTATGTATGGCTCGGCACTGTGCATATGCCATGCCCATGGAGGCCAGAAGAGGGCAATAGATTCCCTGGAACTGGAGTTAGAGATGGATGTTTGACATCACATGTGTGCTAGGAATTGAACCCAGGTCCTCTGGAAGAGCCAATGGTCTTAACTATTGAGCCATGTTTCCAATGCAAGAGCCTTACTTCTCATAATTCTTTCTTTAATTTCTATCTGCATGAACTGTCTTTTAATTGTCTATGTGGTTTAAAGGGAGTTTCTTTTATCAAGTTTCAAGTAATGCTCTGTTTCTTTTTTCCCCTTAATATCAGATTGCTGAAAATCCTATCTAGCAAGATTTTCATTTCAAACATCATATTTGTTATTTCCACATTTTTTGTTCCTTTTGTGTCTTCCATCACCCCCAAATAACACTAACATTATTTTCTCAAATTCCCAAGCATGTCTAAACAAACTTCTTTGTTTGCCAAACTATAGTCATCACATATAAGATCTGTTTGCACTCAATGATTATTTGCATACCTCCCCTTTTTTTGGGGGGGAGGTGCATGGTGGGAACTGGGTTTCGCATTGTTGAATGTTCTTTGTTTTGGATGGCTGCTTTGGTTTTTCCACAACTCTTTTAATGAGTGCGGTTGGCAGCTAGTCAAGCAGCTAAGCTGCTTGTGTGTTACTTTCATCCTTTGAGACTTGATTTTAGGGGTTTTTAATAGTGAGTATACAGCTACCCTTTCCTAAAAGCAAGCTGTGCCTGTCCCCAGGCTTCTCCGAAACACTCTGTGTTCATATGGCCACTCCATTCTGGTGGAGGGAACATCAGGAGTTCCAGCCCCTCTGTCAACCCTAGAAGTGCTAGCTTGTCACTCTCCAGAACAGCCATTGCTCTGAGAGTTTTCCTTTTGCTCTCTTTCAGGGACGTTTACCTCGCTCCTGTGCAGACAGGTAAATGGTAAATACCAGCTTCACCTCTGGGCTACTTTTAGGATCATTTTGCTCCTTGTTTTCTGGTAATCTTCTCCCAAATTCTAGTTGCCTAAGCTTTTCCCAGACTTTGATCTTACTTCCTTATCCTTGAGGTTCTATGCTGAGGCACACCACCTACATCCCTTCTCCCTAGCAAGAAACCAGCCTTAGAGGAATATCAAGGCTTATCTCTAATTTCTTTACTAATGTAATCCTATGCTGTGTGTAGCTCAATGTCTGAAAGCAGTTGTTAATATCGCATATTCACTTCTAATTTTTCCTGAAGAGAGAATGTGTCTGAATCCTGATATTCTCTTGTGGCTGGAAGCAGAAATTGTTGAACTTATTTTTTTTCAATGCTTTACAAATAAGTAAATAAAACATTTGGAATACTTGTCTGTGGAGGAACTACAAAATAGCATTTCTTTTCTTTTTAATAGAATCTAGGTTTTGAAAAGAAACTGTGAGTATGAGGCCTTTCATATGGCATCTCTCTACGCTCACATCATGGCATTTAAAAAGATGGAAACTGCCAGGCAGTGGTAGTGCATGCCTTTAGTCCTAGCACTTGGGAAGCAGAGGCAGGCAGATTTCTGAGTTCAAGGTTAGCTAGGGCTGCAGAGTGAGTTCCAGGACAGCCAGGGCTACACAGAGAAACCCTGTCTCAAAAAACCAAAGAACCAAAAAAAGAAAAAAAAAGATAGAAACCATCTTCGTAAATAAAAGGACTATTAAGAGCCAGAACTTGGGTTATCTGAGCACCACGTCCCAGTCCATCCTACTGTGTCCTTCCCCTGCATCAGAGTTGCAGGGAGACTACATGGATTGGTACTAGCACATGAGGGGAATAACAGAGTGGGGATTTTAGGGCTAAACCAGAAACTATAGACGAGAGAGTACAATGTCGTAAAACCACAGTGGTTGGTAACCCAAGCCCCACAATTATAGCTCATCTGTCTAAAGGGTGTGTATGTGCCTTCCTCTGTTTGCATTGCTCACTGGGAATCTACGTGCCTGATTTTGACTGATTTTTCTGCCCATTCCTGACTTGTTGAATGCTTGCAGGTTTTCTCCTGCTGCTTGGAGTCTTTGGTTTGTAAGGAGGTCGTGTTTGGGCTCTTATTAAGCTCTTCTGACTTCCTGTCACTCAGCTTTGCCCCTGCAGGTTTCTCTCTGGAATTTTTCCATCTATTTCTATTACTATTATGAAATAGACCTTTTGTCTCTGTGGTTTCTATCCATAGAGTTTTAAGCATAGTTTTGTGATTCCTATTATTAAAAAAAAAAATCCTTCCTTGATCACCAATTGCTGCCCAAGCATGAGCCAATTTCCTTACTTGTATTTTTGGCCCTGCTTCCTGAGAAGAGAACCCATCTGGCTTTCCTTCAGATGTTACAGTGGCAGCCCCTCTCCCATCTGGACTTCAGAGATACCACAGCATTCAAGGAGCAGACAACAATCTCTGTGAGGGTCTCTTACTACTCAAATCAAATGCCTTCCTTTTATTTAATCTAGTATCTTCTTTGGAGGGTCAGATGGGCCATTAAAATCTTTTGTCTCCTATAGTTATCTTTCTCTCTTTCATGTCTCAATATGTACCTGGATGAGTTCTGGCAACTGGACCTCCTTCCACATTTTATTTCTGTCTAGGTGCTCAGCGTGATGGAGGAATTTGGCTCTTCAAAGGTTATGTTGTGTGTGACTACATTAGTTGACTCCATGTGAGTACCAGAAAGACTAGTGGATAAGGAATCTGAGGGCTTGTTATCAGTTAGCAGTGACTCCCTGTGCTGATGAAATGGGAGGCTGTTGACACAGATATCAAGCCTATGAATCATGGAGCATTCTCTATGACTGTTCCAGTTTGTATCATTCAATCTCCCATTGGTTCTATATTTACCATAAGTGTGCATGTCTATTTTATATATTGTGTCTTGTCTTAATGACTTTACCTTCTTTCTCATTTTCCTTCTCCTGAGCCTTAGAGGAGTTGTCTGTTGTGACAGCTTCTAACCAGATATCTGCTATGCTATTTTTAGGTCCAGTCTCTCTCCCTTTTCTCTGAAATATCCCCAGACTGCAGTGTCTTTTCCTGTTATCTTCCTCGTGCTACTAAATTCTGACTTCTAAACTTAAATAGCAGTGTGATTCTGCGTCTACACCGAGGACGAGAAACTCAATGTGTTCCCTTAAAATGGGAAATTCTCATTCATACTTTTTTTTTTCAGAATTTTTCCTCGTGTGTTGCTCATTGTCGGCATGTTCATCTGACGAGAATCATATGTTCCAGACTCGTTGGCATCTTTCAAAAGGAAAGACACTGCTTAAAGAAGGTTTTGTTATGCCTTGTCAAACACGAAAACATTTGTGCTTATTAACATTCTGTTGCTATTTTGGCATCTGCTGTCTGAGGCTATCATGCTTGTTTAACACACGGTACTAATGCACATGGAGTCACCTCCTGGTAATTGCGGAGAGGCTCAGGATCAGAGTAGCAGGTAAGATGGTACAGGGTTATCAGACCACCTCATTACAAGCCAACTGTCCATTTCTGTGCAAGTGCATGCATGCAGGCTGGCAGCCTGCCACCAAACCACCTTGCTGTCAGCCTGTGTGTTCACATGGGGCCCAATTTGCAGCCCTTTCCACGCCCCTAGGGCACATTTAAACACCCATAGGAGCTGTCTCTGTTTGAAAACCCCACATCATGGGAAAGTGTCCATGAAACTGCCATAGGGGTGTTGGAAATAGGAGTAGTAGAAAGAATCTGAGCCAATTATAATAAAAACGATAATAACAGCAGTAACACATGTATATACATACATATGTGTATGTTTAAATGCACATATATGTATATGTACACATAAATGTATGTATATGTTTACATGTGTGTGTGTGTGTGTGTGATATTTCATTATACCTCTGCTTTTCTTAGGATGCTGATTCTTTAGAATGCCAGTCATGGACACAGAACTCTAGATACTTACTAGAGAGAGGCAAAGAGAAAAAGAACAGCATGGAGCAAAAAGAATATCCTCAAAGGTGAATCAGTTTTTCTTCTGAGATTTGCAAGCTAGAACTGATAAAAGAGAAATTGTCCATTCTGGCCAGCATTTTCTCAAACACCCATTCTCAGGAGACTGACAGGTGATACCATGGAACAATACACTCTAATCTCAAATGAGGTCAATTTTTGGTTATTTGTTCCTTTAACCCTGGCTTAGTCCTGTCAAATTTGCTCCCCCCACCAGGGTTTCTCAGGTCTTTCAATGTGGTAATAAATATCCAGAGTCCAAGAATGGGAAAATTGGAGGATATGTTTCTCAATTTTCCTGATTACTGACAGTTTCTCTGGAGGCAACTCAAAGCTGATCTTTAAGGAACAACTGGCCAAGGTCCTTTAACTGTGAGTCTCAGAAAATAAATATTCATGGTGTAACCTTGGATAGAGTATGAACAAACACATATACTTGTAGAAGTAGCCTTATTGAACTAAAAGTTCCAGGACCCCACCATTAGAACCAGCAGGTCTCTTTGAAAAAGTTTTGGGAATTGCCAGGCAGGGAGTATCTAGGAGCTTTTAGAAGATGTTTGATCTTGCATTTTTAATGGACAGGCATGGGCTTTCTGCTTACCTTTGCGGATGTTTTAGAGATAAATAACTGTTTGGTGAGGTGTTGGAATGATATTGGAGAAATTCAACACCAAAGACGCTGACTGTACTTATTTAAGTGCCTTCTCACATTAACAGAATGGCAGACAGGACAGGGAGCCAGGCTTTGTCACTGTCCTTTTTAAATCAGGAAGGAGGGGGCAGGCCATAGCATCAGACCACTGTAGGGCTGAGCATCCCAGCTTGCTTCTTCATCCCTATCTTGGTACCCTCACCATGCTAGTTGCCACATTTAACCCTATTAATGATTATTGTATCCCCTTTCCCTTCAATGTTTACTGTATCCTCTTTCCCTTTTAACCTTAAATATGTATATAAGTATCCCTCAGGTTTACAAAATAATTCTGTACTTATATAAATGTATACATATATGTGTATATATACACATACACATATATATATGCATACACCACACACACACATATATATGTGTGTACACACCACACACACACACATATATACACATATATGTATATATACATATGTGTGTGTGTATATATATATATATATACATATATATATATATATTCTACACAGACAATATATTTGTTATTTATCTATCTGGCAAAAAACATCTAGAAGTCAAATGATAAAGAGGCAAATAATTTAATTAAAATACAGGCAGAAGGGTTTTAAGAAGTAGCATAGTTGATAAGTGTCATTTGCCTTGCAAGCTTGTGGACCTGAGTTCAAGCCCCAGAACCAACATTATATATATATATATATATATATCAGTAATGCAGAGTCAGGCAGATTTCTGGAGGTTTGCTAGCCAGCAGCCTGGTCTACTTGGTGAGTCCCAGGTCACTAAGAGACCCTATTTCAAACAAACAAAAACCAACCAACTAAGACAAATGGTACAGGGCACGAGGAACAAGTCCAAAGTGATCCTCTGCCTTTCACATACATGTCCACACATATGGATACAAGCATGTATGTGCACACCACATACACACACACACCACATGTACACAGTGAGAGAGAGTATGCAGGAAGGAGACAGACAGACAGACAGACAGAGATTGAGGAACAAGACTGTGTAGAACCCTGAACGTGTGCTCTGTACCAGCTGCCCATGCGTGGCCTTCCCTGTCTTCTCTATTGTTATCACTCAGCATTGCCCATCCATTCTTTGGCTTTGTTGTCTTTCTTAGCAACTGGCATATTACTCACAGTCATGCATTGTTTATCAATGAGATAAATTCTGAAATTTGTGTCATTAGGCAATTTCATTGTTGAGTGACTGCCAAAGCATGTATGTATACAAACTCAGACGGCTACATTGTCTCAAGGTAATCCTATGTCATATGCAGTCTGACCACTGGTCCCAGAATGTGATTGTATTTAATTCATTACCCGAGTGTAGGATCCTTCTTCCAATGAGAATGGAAGCTCTATGCAGGTTGGAGTTTTACATGGGTTTTCTTGCCACTTTTGTTCTAACGTCAGCACTGAGCACTAAGGTTGATGTTGGCACCAGTAAACAAGTGTGTGTGTATGTGTGTGTGTGTGTGTGTGTGTGTGTGTGTGCACATGCATACATTATAATATATACACATGTTTTCTAGGTATGCGTATATATGAGTATGTGTGCATTATAATATATATACATATACATATATGCTCTCTAGATGTACATATATGTGTGCATTATAATATACACACACATGCTTTCTAGACATGCATATATGTGTGTGCATTTTAATATATACACATATAGGCTTTCTAGATCTGCATATTTTTTTCTAGATATGTGCTATTCCCTTTGCTAATCTAAGCTGATGTAGGCTGTATTCCAAGGGACTTCTTTGACTATTCTTGTAGTTTCTAGGAACTGAGCAAAATCAAAGTAAAAAGACAAAAACAACAAACCTACAAAATAGCAATATGAAGAAAATCCTAAGAAGGAGTTACCTGGGAAAGCTTGCCTGCCTGTGATTCTGGGGGTTTCCCATCTTTAGGCTAACCCAGGTGTGGGACAGTGGAGTAAAGTGGCCTACCGTAGCTTGGTGCATTGCCAGGCCCTGCACTCGATGCTATCAGAACCCAGAAAGTGTTTCTCAGAGCTAAAGCTGCCAGGAGCAGCTTACCTTGGAGCCTGCTCTCCTCCCAGCCTTTCTCTGTTATGCATTCAATGCTCCTGTTAACTCACCTTGCTCTACCTTCTTTATTCTTGCAAAATACAGGTCCAATGTCATGGGCCTTTTCCTCTCCAGTTCTCCCTTCCAGCAGACCCTCAAATTCTGTCTTTCCAATGATTCTAGATAGAAGATGAGACAGTTTTACATGATGGTTTATTCACTGTCAGCCTAAGTATATGCTCACTCTAGAAGCCTGAAAACATGCAGCCATGCTGGTCTTCCTGACATGGCTGCTACAGTTCAGAGTCTAAGGCAGATATCTCTTCTTCCTGGAAGCCTCTCCTGAGATTATCCATTGTCCTAAGGGAGCAGTTTGAGTAGCTCTCAATAGACCCAAAGGATCTCACATGGGTGCCTTCCTCATTCTGTGAACCATTCCAGGATAAGTGTAGTGTGAATATGTATACATCTTCTCTTTCTAGCCTCTTGCCTGCTATGGGGGAGACAAGCAACCAACATAAATTAAGCCTCTCTCATTGTCCCTTTTACCCGACTCCCATCCCCACTATAATTAAAGCTTAAACAAATTACCTGGTCATCCTATGGCCCAGGCAAGCTGACATATAAAACTAGTGATCAAAGTGTCCCAGCATTTTAAATGAAGAGAAAGCTGATGCTCATAGCATGTTGTTCAATGTCAACATCAATAATTGCTCTTTTGAAGGACTGTCTTCTGTTACTTTGTATTTCTTTTACCTTTTCTTGTTAGATATGGTTTGAGTTTAACCTCCATCCATTCATATTCTGAGAGCTTAGTCTTCAGTATGGTGGTAAGAGAGATGGAGGGACCTTTAAGAAGTGGATTCCAGTGCTAAGTAATTGGGTCATTCAAGGAAGAAAACTGGTGTTCTCATGGAACTCGAGGATTAGTTCTTCTCATAGGGATGTTATAAAAGAGTGAGCCTGACCCCTGGCATACTTTCTGGTCTCCTATCTTATCCTCTGACCTTTCTGTCTTACAGACTTCCCTGCCATCATGCCATAATACATGTGCCTTCACAGCAGCCTAAAAACTTTTCTTTGTATACTACCCAGCAACTAGTATTTTGTTACAGTAATGGAGTATAAACCAATATACTGCCCAAACAAATTACATCTCACCATACTTTATCCCTTTGCAAAAATTAATGGCCCATAGCCAAGGAAAGTGAATTTCTTAAAGCCTAATGGAAAACTGTGTATATATTTATGTTTATGCACATGTACATGTTCATATGTGTACATACATGTAAGAGAGTATACTTTCTGTGTGGGGACAGATATGCTAAAGGAATTGAGCAGTTTTTCTTCTAGAACTCCATAAAAGATGTTAAGAACAACAGACCTATGTTTTATTTTGTTATAATAGAAAGGATGAATTTATTATCTCTAAAATACATTTACAAACACAGAAGATTTTAAAAGCCTACTTAAAATGCTTCCAAGGTCTTCAAAGCACTCATTTGACCAGGAGTGAGGCTAAAGAGACTCTTGTAATCAGCAGTGGAATCGGGTCTGAGCTGCCCTTCATCATATCAGAAGATCAAACCCACACTCTGTAGCGCTACACAGAACTGTGATAAGCTGTGCCCTACATTCCAGTAGATATGCAATAGTTGGAATGAGATGAAAGATTTGGGGCTTTATCCAGAAGCAAATTACCTTTGTTTGTCACTGTCTTGTAGAAGTTCAAGTTTCTTAGGTTCTACAGCCTCAGAAGACAATTCCTAGTTGGAAATAAAAATCTACGATTACCTCAGATATATGAGGACACTTGCTAGATGTGTGACCAAGGAGCAAAATCATATGAAGGGTGAATTTATAGTACTAACTTAGCAGCATGTATTATTATTACATTAATAATAGACAGTGTCTCTACTCTGATACATAAACAGGTAGCTCATGTCATGAGTCCAGTGTTAATTTCAAGGGTCCCTATGATGTCCTGCCTATGGGTAGATGAATTCTTTGAAGACCATGAAGCATTTACATTTTTAATTTTTTGTGGCATTGTACCTACTTTATAAAAATAAATTTATCCCTTATAATATTATAATTCAACTTTTATCTCAGTGCCAGTCTGAGATCACTTTAAGCAATTATGAATAATGATCTTGGATGCCTGGTATCTAATAGTTTATGTAGCCAGTGGCATCTTACTCCATAGAGACTTCCACATACCGTGCCCACAATCTCACCCTAACCCCTAGAAGGCTGGTCATTAGCCATTCAGAGCCTTAATTAATAGGAGTCCAAGACATAAGATTGCAGGCTTTCTTTAGGGGGTAACCTTATTCCAGTGACTAACAGAGAAATGATAGGAACTGTTCGTGCCAAATGAAGCTTCCCTTCCCTCATTAAAAGTGTGCAGTCAAATCAGATCCTGCAGCTAAGGGTATTTGCTTTCCAGTTGCATTAGAGAACTCCTTCACTTAGTAATATCAGCACATGCTCCTTATCCATCAGAGCTTGGATGCAGTGGGAGGAGCTGGGCTGAAGTTTCAGAGACCCTAACTGAATTTGGATTGGGGCTCCACCTCTACTAATCAATTAAATGATCTTTGGTAATAGTTTGACCTCTAACTTCAATACTAAATTTAATAAATAAGAGATTTATTATCATGTTCACACATTTTGGGCCCAAAATGGTCTTTTTGTAAGAAGCCTACTACAATTAGTCAGAAATCTTACAATGAACATAAAGAGAGTCATTTCTGTCTGGCCTTACAGTTTCATAACTTTATCTATAACCTACTGCTTCTTCATGAAGGATAATCAGCAATAATTAATACTTCTGGATGTTTTGTGTATTTTTCCAGGCAGATGGCACTAGCTTTCATTTGATGTGCTATACTAAATAAATCTTTCCCCAGAAACCCAATTGGAGAAAATGTTGCCCTACATGAGATCACAAAGAAGCAGAGATCACAAAGAAGCATGAGATCACAAAGAAGATGTCTCAGTGGGGTAGCCAGTCTGGAGCATAAGCATAGGACCTGAGACCAGACTTCTAGTACACATGGAAAGCTTGGTGTGGTAGTTGAGCATGTGTAACACCAGCACTGGAATTGGGGGAGGAACAGGCAGAGCTATGAAGAACTTAACTGGCCAGCTAGTCTAGCTGAGCCAGGGGAGGTACAAGTTCAGTGAGAGGTAAAATTTCAAAATGAAGGTGGAAAGCAGTAGAGGAAGACACCCTATGTAAACTTGTAGTACCCCCACCACACACACACATACACACACACACACACACACACACACACACACACACACACAGGAAAAGAGAGAGAGGGAGGGAGAGAGAGAGAGAGAGAGAGAGAGGGAGAGAGAGAGAGAGAGAGAAATGACTACATGGTACACATTTGTGCACAAGGATAAAGCAGAATGCAACAGAAAACACAGATAAATGGGATGCTGTAGAAATAAATGCAGATGTTGATTCTAAAGCATTTACTTAGATGACTTTAGAAGCTAAGTTCCAAAATATGCTCCTGACAATCTGGAGACATTGGGAAGAATGCTGTATAAGTTCACGATCAAACCTAGGAGAAAACCCATGTCTGCAGTCCAGGGAAATCGAACATAAAATTAGCAAGTTCTCCCTTGCTTCAACATTCTGTTCTATCCAGGTCTTCCTCAGACAGATGAGGCTCACTGCTTTGGGGGAACATATTCCACTTCCTCTAGTCTCCTAACTTAGTGTTAGTCTCATCCAAGAAACTTTTCAGAGAATCAGTCAGGACAATGTTGAACCCAATACATGGGCACCCACACCCCACGGCCATTCCACTTGGCACATGAAATTAACCACCACAGTCATCTGCTCTATTTTCAAGAAAGAAAAAGATACAGTTCTAGCTGCTTAAAGTCACCGGGGGGGGGGGGGGAAGGCCAACATGATATACAAGAAAGCCTGCTCTTTTGTTAACTCTTACCTATATCTGTTAGATTAGACTTGATCCTCTTCCTGTGACAAGTAATAAGCACAGTGATTAGGAAAGGCAGTGGAGATGATTCTTAGTCATCCAAGTACATTTTCATAGCCACCGAGAATGAATTACGAGGTCTGTCATCTCCCTGTTAGGGTTTTCTTACTTACAGTGTTGTCTCCAGGTGCAAGATGAATTATCACTAACATTTAAAATGCACATCCAAACATATCTGTCTGTCTGTCTACCTGTTGTCTATCTATACAGACATATACAATAACAATCCAAAGAAATGGAACAGACCAACGTAGTTAGTTCACATTTGTCTGTTGTCTAAGCCATATATATCCTCATGGTCCAATCCTGTCCATGACACATGTACCTCAAACCTAAACTCCCATTATAAAATTCTCCTGCCAACTGGAATCAACTAGAGCTGGGAAGAACAACTTAAGGGAAGAAAGGCTTTTCATGGCTTAATGTTTCAGAAGAAGTTTAAGTGCCTGTGGTTGGTTCCATCATTTCCAAGGCTATGGTGAGGCAGCACATCATTGTGGAAGAGTATAGCAGAGTCAAGCTTTGCACAATATGGAAACTGAGAAGAATGGGGAAAGAGAAATAGCAACTAGGATAGGGACAGGGATAGAGAGAGGGATCAGGACAAGGACAGGAAAAGGGATAGGGATAGGGACAGGGACAAGAACAGGGATAGAGTTAGGTACAGGAAATGGAGAGGCTGGGCTCAAAAAATAACCTTAAGAGGCACCTCATCCATAACCTGCTTCCTCCAGACAGGCCCTGCCTTTCAGTAGCCCATTCAGCTATGAACCCATCAATGAACAAATCCATTAATGATATTAGTGCCCTTATGATCCAATAACCTCAATACCACCACCCTCTGAGGGACAAATTTAAAACACATGAGTCTTGAGGGAACATTTCACATCCAAACCATAACTATGTGTTACTGCACACTTAATGAAGTTTCAATTATGTCATTAACATGAGGATAAACAGCAGAGGCATCAAGGAGAAATGCCAGTACTGTTCCACCTTAGCCAAAATTCTTCATTTAGAGCTGTGGATATTGAATAATGTTCTTGGCTCATACTTGTGATTGGAAACACTCCATAGCATTTTCTTTATTTGTGGGCATTTACCAATTCCATCTGCTAATTTGCTAATAACTTCTTCTACTCTTACTCTTACCAGTTGGACCCATGAATATTTATTTACCTCTTCTACTGCAATGCAATTTCCTCTGGTTATTTAGTTTTGAGGTTCAAACTTCCAGATTCTTGGTCTGGAAGATTAGACTAGGAAAACCTGCTACCTGAACACCAGGGGTTCGTGAAAACTGTATGCCATGCCTTAAATGCCTCAACTGTTATTTTCTTCATTCAATTGCAAATTGTCCAAATCATATGTACAGTTATTTTCTACATCTATCACATTACAAGACACAGAACTTGTGTATTTTCATTCCTCCTAAACAGTGGTCCCTTTTTCAACACTTCCTTATGCTTAGAAAGCATCCTTTTCAGGACAGATACAGTCTCTGTGAGGTTCGTGGAGCAATGTTGAGGCTTACATGTGTTTGCTCTGTTTTTGTAGAGTTCATCTATAACCATTATTCACCCTCTGTCTGATACCTATAACCATAGAGTCTTTATTTTAGCCTTTCTTGGGTAAGGAGATGGTACACTATAAGAAAAGGTCCTAATGGTCCCTGGAAGGCCTTGGGTTAATTTGACCTACCTCTTGTCTTATAAAAAAGGTTTTGGTGAAGTGTAATTATGTTTCTTCACTTAGGTAGTATCTACAGTCGCTGTTGTAATGCAACAGCTGAACTGACTAGTTTTGACAGAGACTATAGAGTCCATAATCCTTAAACCATTTGCCACTTGGTCTCTCGTTTCTCAATGCTAGCATACACCCCTAACTTCTGGCTTAAAATCTCCAATACTATGTGACAGTCTTAAGATTATATGACATATGATTATATCATAAAGGCAGAACTTCTGTGAGGGGGTAGTGGTTCCTTATCTGAGAGGCCCAGCTTTGTCTCTTATCCTATATATAAGGTCACCTTGAGGTGACACTATTAGATTCTAACTGCCAGGACCTTGATTTGGGACTTTTCAGTTTATAGAACTAAGAGGAACATTTCCTTTTGTCATTTCTAAGCTACTCAGTTTATGGTACTTTGCTATAATTGACTGTATAGATTAATGTATGTGCCTTCAAAGAAAATGTTTGCCCATCTCAAAACTACACTTAAACATTCTGTTAGTTCATCTATTCCTAACCCCTTCTGGTCTACCAATGTCAAACATACCTAGGGTCTTTTTTTTCTCACTCTTTCTAGGAATCTTCAGGGTATGAGTTTGCTTCCTCACTCCATGCATTTGCACTTCAGTTTCTTCTCCCTGAGGTATCCGTTTCCACTTTTGAATCACAATTACGGCTACCAAATAGTGTTTCTCTCTGCTGATATTTTAACCCACCTTCTCATGCCTCTTTTGCCAACTCACTGTCATATTAATGGAGTCAAACACATTAACCATCAGTACTTTTCAGAGGACTATAACAATTCTGGGTATTTCAAGTAACTCTTATTTAGTTCAGGAGCTATAGACTTTAGGGATCCACATAGTGAGGACTAATGGTTGCAGGGTTGCAGGGATTAAATGTTCCTAGCATTCTAATGTTTACCACAAGCCCTTGGAGAGCCAGAGCATTACAGAACTGCAGGAGGCCACTGGCAGACCCATGGTGGGTGAGAAACCAAGTCAGTTGCAAAATTGAAAAGTAGCTGGGGGTAGCTGAGAGCCTCAGATTCACTGATCTGCATCTGGACAGTTCTCCCCACAAGAAACAACACAACCATATCTGCGTCCATTCTACTATCCCCTTAGCAACAAACACACAGGAACTCAGAACTGTTCTGACAAGGGAGGCTGGGAAATGTGCATCCCCTGGCTTTTAGCCCCTTGAATGCATCAGAGTTAAGAAAACAGCATTTCCTTATGAAGGGTCTAACAAATGTGGGTAAACTAGGGTTCTTAATCTACCATATTTGATTTTATAACCCCACGTTTCCTTCAATATCATCAAAGTTTCCAGAGTGTTGTTGAAGTCTACTAGATACAGCAAAGGATTCTGGGTCCATAGACTTGAGCTGGTCACTGAGTTTAGTGTGATCTCACATCTTTTGTGGCTTTGGCTTCTTTGGATCAAACATAAAGTGTGAGCAAGAAAGCAAACAAAGAAAAAAATCACAAAAGCTCATTTTATGGGTGCCATGAAGAGATGGAGATAGTATATGTTAAAGCTTCAATAAGCTGTTAAATACTACAGAAGCACAAACTACAAGTGTGTAGATAAATAAATTCTGGCTTACATCTTTTACTCTAAAGGACAGTGATGTCTGTCTCTAAGTAATGCAAGTACCTGTCAGTTTCACCTTGGACTTCTTTTCATATCTATGGCTCATGTACCCTTAGTGTTGCAATGCACCATCATACTGGATCTCATTCTTGAGCTTCATATGGCAGATGCTCTGACGGAGAAAATTCCTGGGCAGCTCTGTTGAGGAAAGTGCTTTGGCATCCACTTCCTATTGCACAGCCCCGACTAATGTCTAGACTAGACCTTGAGACTGCATGACATCACTCTTATTTTTAGAATTCCAATTGAGGTGGTTTACTCGGAGCATCAGTCTCAGATACAAAGCAATTTTTTAGAGTCCAAAATGAAATGCGTTACAATCTACAGTCAGGAAAAATAAACTTTTGCTAATTTGAAAATAGGTCCTCCTATCTTTAGTTGGTCAGTGTTCATCTTATGCCTTGATTGTGCCTATTGCCTGTTCAGATATTAAGGGCTATTAAAATAGTGTGGAGGGAATGTTATACACCAGAATTTGAATTATGGTCTGTGTTTATTCCTCTTATAAAGAGGGGGAATCAGAATAACACATGGAAATCATAGACTATAGATTCACTTAGAAAGTTAAAGAAGAGTACATTCTAACTCTTTAATTCTTTCATGTGTCTACAACAAAATATCCAACAAAAACAACATAAAGGGAGGGTTTATTTATTTTTTGGTTGGTTTTTGTTTGTTTGTTTGTTTTAGGGGGTGTAGTCATTGTTGTTTAGTTTGTTTGTCCATGGTTCACATGCCAGAAAAGGTGTGGTGACAGGACCAAGAAATGGGTAGCCACATACTGGTCGCAGTCAGGAAGCAGTGATGAATGCCTGTGTCTATCTGCCTTCTCCTTTGGGCTCACTCTTGGACCTCATCCATGGAATGGTGCCAGCCACACCCAAAGTGGCTCTCTCCAAATCTCAGTCAACTTAATCCAGATCGTTCCTCGCAAACACTCCCAGGCATTTGTTTTCATGATGCTTCAGAGTCCCAATAATTTGACAATTAGGGGATTACCATGTTCCTGATGGTAAGTTGATGTAGATATTAGGGCAGAGTCATCGTTCCATCATCCTCAGAAAGCGCGCACTCAAAGTTTGTATGCATTGTGAACTTACAACAAGCACTTCTCCAAACCTTGATAGGATACTTGGGGAGGAGAGGAAGACGGACTCACAAGGTGATACATGCTGGAACAAATTCTGACAGAGAAAAAGCTGCTGGGAGACATAAGGACCAGGGGAAGGCTTTCCAAAATGTGGTTGCTGGACTCTTGGAGATACTGGGTGCATTCAAAACTATTTTAGTAATTTATAAAAGCATCATTTGCTTTTCTTTGTTAATTTGGACAGTCTCCAATAATGACACGACTCTATGATGTGTCAAGCTCGGCACAGGTCCAGTAACACCAGGCTAAGAGTAGCTCACCACAGCATTCACTTCCTTGTACTCATATATTTTTTAATTGTTTTGTGGTGGTGCACACCTTTAATCCCAGCACTTGGGAGGCAGAGGAGGGTGGATTTCTGAGTTCGAGGCCAGCCTGGTCTACAGAGTGAGTTCCAGGACAGCCAGGGCTATACAGAGAAACCCTGTCTGGAAAAACCAAAAGTAAATAAATAAAATAAAATAAAATAAAATAAAATAAAATACCATTGATGAAGCTGTCAAAATTACTGTTTTACTAACGCTAACTTTTGAATATAATTGCTTTTTGTATTCTGTGTGGTAAACATGAATAGAAATTGTAGATAATTCATGCCAATGAAGACCATTGTCCTGAAGGAATCTCCCTCCTGGTGATGAGTTGCCAAGTGAATTAGAGGATTTTGTCATGGAACATCATTTTTACTTAGGAGAATAAATAATAGAGAAACTATAGCTATGTTGACTTGATTCTAAAGATTTCCCAGGTATTAGTATTGAAACTTTAGCACTTTCATGGAAGTCCCTCAATCAGGGACAGACCAGAAAGATTGGCACTGTAAGAATGCCTATCCTATCATCTAAGGAAAACATTGACAATTTATTGATGATCACATTTGAGCTTCAAAATTAATGTCAAAATTCTGAGAATCTTGTAGAACCATTGCAAAGTCAACAGCTTCCAAAACCTTCAAGACTCTTGTGAGAAGATGAACCTGGTGTTTCATACTGTACTGTGAAATATGTCAACATTTGGTATAGCTAAATGATTCCATTAACTGGTATTTTTGAGCAAAGTTTTGGATAGATAAAATCTCAAGTGTAAGATGGGCATAGACTGGGAAACAAATGCATCAGAGATGAAGACTTTACTCACACGGTTGGCTTCTCTTTGCTGCAGCTAGTCACTTAGATACTATCATTTGGGTGACTTTGCTATAGTACCAAAGGACTGTCACAGTCCTCTGAAAAAATGTTAAATGCTGTGTTCTTCCCAAGAGTATCTGAAAAGGCAAGTTTTCTTCGCCCCAAAACAGCAACTCATGATACAGTAAATGCAAAAAAAAGATACAAGACTCCAGTGGTGTCTTATAATGTCACAACAACAACAACAAAAGATGCTGAGAAGTACAAAAATGAAAATGACAGTTTTTAAATAAAATGACATTTTACTTTGGAAATACACGTGGTTTTCACATTAATGCATTCAAGCAATAGATTTAGTATATTTCCAGCACATTGGTAAATACTAATTATAGAAACATCACTTAGGGGAATAATTATTTTTCCTAGCCATCTCCACATTCATTATCCTGGTTATGGTCTCGAATAAATTATCACTTCAATGCAAATGTGTATGTTCCTAATCTTCAACATGGTGTCATGTTGGAACACATGGACTACAGAAACAAACCTTCTAGGTTAGATCTTATCTCAGTCCCTTAAGTAGTTATCTAAGTGAATCTGTGACTTGCTTCTAGGTTTTGGTTGTTATTGTTGTTGTTAATATTGACACCTTAATATGGAAATAATAATTGTAATCACACTATGAAAGTTACATGAATGATACATAGTAAGTAAAGAACAAATCATTCTATAAATGTGTTAGTCACTTTACTTAAAGATGTTGAATACAATTAACTCTTGGAGGCACTATGGTTTGGACACAATTAGAGGGCTAGACCATGGTTCTTATTCTTGAATCTGGGTTCTAATATGGTAGTGTTGAAGTGGTAAAGATTTTAAAGGTGGAATCTAAGTGGAAGATAACTGGGTCATGGGCTCTGCATTCAGAAGGGATTAAAGCTGATTTGAGTAGATTAATTCATTAGAGGATGGTTCTTAGAAAGTCATCTGGCATCTTCTTTGAATTCCTTTTCTAAATATACTGACTGCTTACCACGCCCACAGGTATTCATTTCCTAAACTGTGATGGTGGCTATCATGAGGCCATAACCAGAGCCAAATACATTCTTATACTGAACTTTTGAACCTCCAGAGCTATGAGCTAAATAAATCTCTTTTCTTTATCAAGTATTCTGCCTCCTGCATCTTGTTATACCAACACAAAACAGACCAAGACAATGAGAAGAGAATGGCCTTATTTATTTTTGTTTTTATGTACGTTAAGTAGTACTGATAATAGAAATAAATATCTGTGGATAATACCTAAAATACTTACAGAATTTAATTTTTTATCACATATTTGCATGGTTTAGCTCAGCAGATTCTTTCCTATGATAGAGCCAGAACAGAAATTAATACCTTTCTCTCTTTGAAAATGAGGAAATAAATAAAATAAAACCAAAAATTGTTCCCAATGATGATACATGATAATCAGTTTCAGAGTTGGAACTGGGATTGAATCTGGCCAGCTAATTCATATCCCATCTTGGTTTCTGTGAAAAAAAAATTATAGGAAGTATTGAGACATCCTATTTTCATACAAAATAATGTTTTTCAAGATGAAAGTTATTTCAATGGAAAAAATAATTTGACTTTTAATTTCTCAGATGTATACTATTTTCCCAAGGTAGAAGAATCTTCTAGAATCAGAATTCTTTTAAACAATGGGAGCAAACAATTTCAAGATGGTGTTTGCCTCTGAACAAAGAATGGCAATTTGAGCTCCATTTGTCAGACAAGACAGAAAGGCATAAAAGATGAATTATGGCCTTATTCTTTGAGTATAAATGGAATCTCTCAGATCAAGCTGCTCCTTTGTATGCCATGAGGAAATTTAGAAACAAATTCACCATGTAGAATATCAACAAGCGCCTTTCTGGTGAGGCTGAACTCCAGGGTTGAAGTAGGTGGAGATATACGGGAAGTCACTGCAAAGTGGGCTGGAAACAGAATCCTGTCACAAGCTTTGAGGCAGCATCTGTCCCGAGTCCTGCCCCATCTATCCCTGAAGAAGGACACTTAACATTAGTTCAGTATTGTGCACTTGGCCACACACTATTTTCTTTTGAGTCAAGTCAGCCCTTTGTCCTCTCTCCAGCTCCTTTTGTGCTCACTTTGAGACTCTCTCTGGTCTCTATGCTCACTCATCTTTTCATGCTTGTCTGAACACTGACCAAAGGTCAGACAGAAGGGCTGTCTGGGCCATTATGTCCAGTCCTGCTTTCTGTACTGCTCACTTCTCCTTTGCCTCCTCATTGGCTGTTGGATATTGCTTCTGGCCTTTAGTTATGGGCTTGTTTTGTTTTAGATTGATTATACTACAGGATACTTTGTTCTATAGCACAAGGTGGGCAATCCATAGCTTACAGGGCAACTCTGGCCTGCATCCTGCTTCTTTCTGCAAATGAGATTTTATTGGAACTCAGACATGCTCATTCATTTTTGTGTGGTCTGTGGCTACTTTTGCATGTCAACATTACCACCATATGCTCCAAGAAGATTAAATATTTAATATCTGATTCAAGGGGAAAATTTGCTGAGCACATTTCTATACTAACAGAAATCTCAGAAGTAGCCTTTTGTGTATATTATTACTGTCTCTATCCTGACCTCTTAGTGAGGTCCCATGTCACCGAGGCTTACCTGGCTTCCTCTTCTCTAAGGCCACAGCTCATCAGTTGGACTTCACTGATTACAGGTAGCAGAGGCCTGTAACATCTGTGTTGGCTTCTCTTTCAAGGTCATCTATCAAACAGAAAGACATCTTGGCTACTGTTTTTCTCTGTATGTGCCTAGTCTACATTTGGTTCATCTTCAAGTGTGTTTTCCTTTCTGATCATTTAGCTTTCCAACCTACCATTTGTTCAACCTACTTAAGGAGATACTGATTTTGCACATTGGTCTTGCTCTTTTATGACACACATCTTATTTAGCCCAGTCAGTTGACTGATGTTCAAAAATCACTATTCTTGTATTGCATATATCCCCATCCATACACAAAACTATTGTATTCCTTTAACATTGGAATATTAATTTGAAGTTGAATTCATTACAGGGAATCTCTCCACTGTACTCATTATCCATAGCTACTCGAAGAACCCTAAACTCAGAGGCTTTGAACAACATGTGTTTTCATGTATCCGTAATTCAGGAGTCCAGGTGCAGTTTAGCTGGGTCAACTGGCTCTGGGATTGCTCACACATGGCAATCAAAGTGCTGGTCTGACTTGCAGTTCTCTCAAGTCTTGCTGCTAGGGAACGAGCAGTTTCCAAGTTCAGTCGTGTGGCTGTTGGCAGGATTAAGTTCCTCCTGGGCTGCTGGCTGGAGGCCACCCTGAGTTGCTTGCCACTTGAGCCTCTCCATAGGCAGCTCCTGATGTGGCATCTGGCTTCATCAAAGCAAGCAAGCAGCAAATATCAGAGAGGGCACACAGTCCAGAGAAGTCATCTCTTCTTTGTAAACCAACCCTGGTATTAAGAGCCTGTCTTTTCTACTATATTCTATCCATTAGAATTGAGTCACTATATTCAAGGTGAGATCACACATATGCCTGCAAAACAGGAGGGGTGATAACTGGGATGCGTTCAGTAACTGCTCTCAATGGTCACCTTCTAGTACAAGTATGCATCCATGCCTTTAGCCTTTTTCCAGGGTATTATTCTGTTTGGGGCCAAGATCAAATGCCTGTCACTCTTAACATCTACCCATCCATCCTCCATCTATCCATCTACCCATGCTGGTACCTTTTTCACTTCTGGAAGCTCCCACCAGGCTATCACTTCATCCCCTGAGCTTCACCACTACACCAAAAGTTGATGAACATCCTTTCCTTTCGGATTTTAAAGACCTTCAAGACTCAACTAAGTGGTGTATCCATAAGAAAGCATACCCATTTGTATATACCCATCAGAAAGCACAGCTAAAACACACACTTCGATTATAATATGGCTTTGGTGTTTGTCTTCTGGAGCTAGATGGGGCATTCTAGTATATGTATAGGTTTCCATTTTGGTGGCATATATTGGACAGTTTCTGAGCCACCCAAAGATCTCTCTGTGTGGAAATATGTCTCAGCAGAAACAAAGATTTTGTTTGCAAGTGATCGTGCATTGACAGTAATACTTCTTCCAGAGGCATTTATATTTGTGTGTTATCTCTATCCAGCATGATGAAATAAAGATTAATTTTGCTGCAGCTTAAGCCAGAAATAACATCAGCTGACCTTCCATGCATCATTTCCCACAGAACTACACAGTACATGTCCTGTCTGAGGCACCTCTATGTTATCTGTGCTGATTCACAGAGCCAATCTGAACTCATATTAATATGAGCTTATAATTCCTATGGCAACTCTAACTGCTATATTAGGATGACTTCTGGAGCTCCCAAGGCAGAGGGAGCCAGCTCAAGGGTGTAAGAAAGAGTTTCCATGGTGTCTTAACCTGTCGAAATAAAAGATTATTTTTAAAAAGTCAAGAGTACAATAAACTCATCCCCTGTATTTAGAGAATGGCTTCTCCATGCTCACAGCCTGATTAGAGTAACTGGTGTTTAAGGAGATACTGATTTTGCATAAAAGCTTTCTCTCTTATATGATACATATAACAACATTCTCCTTACTTAACCCAGACAGCAAGCTGGTTGACTGACGTACAGAACCTTGCGTTCAGAAGTCCAACCTTGGCATGAATGTCTCGAGGAGAGATGAGTTTGAATGGCTGCTGATGGCATTATTGTATGCATAAATAATACAAGAAAAGAGAAGAAGGCCAAGACAGAGAGGGTTGCATTAGTCTGGCCTTGTTAAAAAGTGTTGTGCTGTGGGACTCTGCTTCTGCAATTCAAATTCATTTCCTTGGCTTTTCTCTTGGCTGGGCCCCCCTGTGCTCTCTGAGTGATATCCCTTGCCCATCCCAGCGACAGGTAGAATTGAAAAGTCTTTTTATTTCCATAGGCTTAAGCCAAACCTCTCCAAACAAGCTATTCCGGAGCTGAGCCGGAGCCCACTAATGCCTCGGTTGGCAGCTCAAGCGCGGCCTCCTCCTTGGCGAGCCCAGAGTCGCTCTTATCCACTTCAGCTGTCTTTTAAAAGCCTCCTCTCACAAAAGACAGAGCTGCTCTCAAGGGCCTGGGAAAAATAGAAAATTTTCACACTGTGATGGGAAACACTGTCAAGAACTGAAACGCTACAGTGAAGCGTCAGACACCAGTGTGCTGCGGCAGATACGGTGAGGGGATCAGGCTGTGTGGGAGAAAAGAACACACAAATTAACATAGGGAGGTAAGCTATAATTATGGTATTACCAATTCATTCTTCAGAAAGTGCACAGTGTCCTTGGCTTTTGTTCACTCTGGTGTATGTTTCTTCCCTTCACAACTCCTCAATGGCATCTTGAGCTGTGGAGGCCCACATCTTGCGTATTTTTTGCTGTGAGTCAATGTTTGCTCATTTGGAAGGTGAACATTAAGTAGTGCAATTTTTATAACAATTCTTCCTTGTTTTTTATTTCTTCTTTTCCCCCTTCTTTTTCTTTTTGGCAAACACCACAGCTTATCAAAATCATGTTTAAAAGGAAGTAAAACATGTAAGAACATGGCACCATATTTTTGTATGTGTATGTATGTGTTCCTATTTACATCTCTCTTGGGAGACAGACAGTTCACATCTACCAAGCTATAGATTTATGCAGTTCTTACACTAAGGCACCCGAATACTCAAAGAAGAATGCTAGTACTCTTTATACCACAGTCGAGCCAGGTATTGAAACTAAGTCACCCCAGAACTCGATGCACAAATGCAAAGTCTTTGCTTAGTTGGTGATGATTCCTCTTTAAATTGGTATTTACAGATGGAAAAAAAATTCACAAGGTCTCAAAAGAGTATTAATATACATGACCATGTACTCCATAGCATAGAGAGATTTTAAGCTTTCAAACACCCTGAGATTGCATCTTCCAACAGAAATTGCAATTTCATTAGCATTGATGACTAGCTTCCCAGGGATGTTTGCCAAAGAATGAAAGCAGAAAACAAAACACAACCAAAAACCACAGCAGCCCTTCCACAGGCCCACACAAAGGTGCTAACTAGGGTTGGTTTTCCACCACAAACAAAGACTCATAAAGAGTTGTGACACGGAGCTATTTCCATTATGTCCAGGGAAAACCAACAAAGAGGCTTAGTGAAATAAAATTTTACTTTCTGGAGTTCTAGGTCAGCTAATGGCCTCCAAGTGTACAAGGAGCTAATAGGTAAAGGGTAATGAGAAATCATTTTCTCTAGAGGGAACTAACCTCTGCCTAGGCAAGGTGAACCTGAATTTTTCATCGTTGATACTCTTTCACTGTAAAAATAGATATAGCAGAGAAGAGTAGCAATAACCTTCCTGTGATAAAATGTTATTTCTCTTTTTTTAAAAAGGGGATCTGTATTAATTATGTTCCAAGCTTACCATGTTCTGGGGTATCGATTTCAAAGAATCAATGAATCAATTACAGCAGTGAACACTGATTGAAGAGTCACCATTTGGCTGTCCTACCTGAGCCTCCTTTCATTTCCTTCTCATTACTGTAGAGAAGGGATTGTTATCTTTATTTCTCAGAAGGAGAAAGAGAAGAAAGAGTGAGTGAGGTTAAGTCACTTTCCTAAAGCCTTGTAGGTAAAACATGATAGAGCCAGGATTTAAAGCAAAGGCTTTGAGTCATCTAAACCCATGTTCTTTATCCATCTGAATAAGACATGAAGATAACACCTGGGGCCCCAGACCTTGCCCTAAAGCTCAGGCAGAATTTCTATTGTCTGAAGGAATAAAACCCTATTCAATACTGTTGAGCAATTTCTAAGTGTGTTAACCTGATAACTTAATTTTCCATTCCACCTGATACTGTGAGACCACAGTCCCAGGGATCTTTGGAGTAGACTCATTCCTTTAATAAATATTTATTGGTTACCTGCTGTGCATCAAATACTGTGCTCAATGCAGAACTTTAGAAGGACAAGCCTCTTTGCTGTTTATTCTCCTCCTGTTTGCTAATGACAGGGCTTCTGGAAAGAGTGGAATGATATCTTCCAAGTTTGTAAGTGAAAAAGAAAGGAAAAAATAGAATTGGAGGAGGAGAAAAAGATATATATGCCTTTGGTAAAGAGGAAAGTGATGCTCCCATGTTTATTAAAGTTTCATTCATGCAACCAAGAGATGAAATCAATCTGAGTCCTTCAACAGGTTAATGGATAATGAAAATATAAACTGTATGCACAAAAGAATATTTTCAGCTTAAGGGAAAAAAAGAAATCTTGTTGTTGTTGTTGTTGTAAGGGATGTTGTGTTAAATGAAATGAACCAGGCACAAAAATACAAATGCCACATTATCTCCCTCCTATATGGAATTTGAAATAGTTGAACACATAAATCCATAGTGTAGAACTGTGGGTGCCTAAGCATGGAGAGATTGAGGAAATATAGGTCAAGAGATGCAAAATTCCAGTAAGGACAAGAAAAAATTCAAGCAATCTATTGTAC
>NW_022196910.1:19567360-19570932 GCF_008632895.1 Mastomys coucha
TTTTTTTGTAATCTCACCAGAAAGGAAAACGTGATATAATGCACATGAATTTAATTAACTTGATTTAGTCATCCCACAAAATACATGTATATCAAACTGTCTTGCCACTTGCCATAAATAAGTACAATTTTATTTGTCAATTGAAAACCATATGTAAACAAATAATTGGCCCATCTACATCAAAAGACAGAAGCAGGTTAGACCTTTGAAAAAATATATGTGCAATTAGCCATCCTCTGAATTTTGAAAAGGGCAAATTCAGAAAAGGGCACACATAAGGCATGTTGTGAACTGAGCTAGGGATCTACTGTGCTCTGACACATGACTGAGGAAAGTAGTCAAAAATAATCTTCTGAGTTTAGGTTACAACGAGAATGGTAGTGCTATAGAGGGTTACTAAGGCAAACCCACCAGCTTCCTGTGAAGCAGCCATTCAGAGAGAGAAGCACGCACATATAAAGTTGTCTCCCAAGGTCCAAGTCATATGCAGAACATCTGGATACTCTAAAGCAGTCTTATCCTTTGGAATAAAACATGGTTTTCAAAGGATTATTTAAGGCCCAAGGATAAAGAATGAAGAGCACACAGAGAGGATGCTGTTCACACAGATTCCATGGCCATCTAAGTCTGGAGGTGAATGTCAAGGTTGGTTGCCATGTGAAAACTAGGAAGGGCAGACACTGGTCTTAGTTGGGGTTTTGCTATGGAGTGGCACCGTGACTCCAGTAACTCTTATAAAGGAAAACATTTCAGTGGAGCTAGCATACAGCTCTGAGGTTTAGTTCATTATCGCCATGGTGGGAAGCATAGCAGTGTGCAGGCAGACTTGGTGCTGGAAAAGTACCTGAGAGTTCTACATCTAAATCAGCAGGCAGCAGCAACAGAGAGTGACACTGAGCCTTAGGGACAGAGCCTTACAGCATCTGAAACTTCAAAGCTCATCCCCAGAGACACACTTCTTCCAACAAAGCCACACCTACTCCAACAAGCTAGACCTCCTGATAGTGTCATTCCCTACAAATCTTTGGAGGCCATTTTTATTCAGACTACCACAACATCTCTGGAGGGTGAAAAGACTCAGAAGAGGGTGTTTTTTGTTTGTTTGTTTGTTTGTTTGTTTGTTTTTAAGGAGACTGAAGCAAGCAAAGATACACAT
This sequence comes from Mastomys coucha, assembly GCF_008632895.1. NCBI lineage: Eukaryota > Metazoa > Chordata > Mammalia > Rodentia > Muridae > Mastomys > Mastomys coucha. The sequence goes on from NW_022196910.1 coordinate 19,568,517, forward strand.
GTGTCTGGAAAGCCTTGGGTTCTTCACTTTTTGCTAGATACTTTCAGAATTTCAAGAGATGTATAGTTCAATGAAAACTTCAAATATCTTACGTCTTGAAAACCGTAAAGCAGGCTGGGACATGTAACTCTCAGAAATTGTTATTGGCAATCCAGTCTTCCTGTATGTTTCCCAATATCTTACAGTTTGCAGGAGGGTCCTGTTTCTCACTACAACATTTTATTTCTCTTGGAACATTCATCCCATACAGTAAGGTACATATGAAAGCAGAAATATCACACTCCTCCCCTAAACCAAACTCATCTCCTCTGAGGAGATTCATTTTACTCTCACGGAGCCTCTCTTGGATAGATCTCCATATTGTCCTTTTGGAATACTGTCTCATAGTCTACTTTTACATTTTATATTCTGCCACACAGAACCACTTGGGCAATTATTATCAATGAGGAAGAGGAAAACAGAAGGGCAAATCTTCTGTCAGGAAAGAAAGCAGCAAAGGGGGTTATATAGTGATCACTCGTTAATATAAGTTGGTCTCTTTGTAATCTGGTACAAGTTAATGTCCAAAGCAGAGGCTGCAGCACCCTTGTAAATGTAATTAATCACAGCAAGTCTCTGGGAAGTACAACTATGGGAGGAACTGCTTATGTTTCTTTCTAACTCCTAGTACCATGAAAGTGTTAGAGCAGCCATGAGATGCTCACATCTAAGATTGCCACCTTGGGACTGGAGAGCATGGGGATGACCAATTCCAACGTTTATACTCAATTCTCCTAAGTCCAAACATTCTAAGCCTAGTGCACATGGATTCACACAAATAAATAGCTCTCCAATCCATAGGAAAGCTTTCTTGAGGTTAGATTGGGATCTTATTAAAGACAAACCTGGGTATTCATCAAGGAACAATGTTTTGTCTTTAAGATTTTTAAGGGAAATGACTTCCTAGAGGAGTGTTTCTGGTAACTCATGAGTACTTGGTGTTCCAGAATGGCAGTTAAAGTGAAGCTCCTTTGGTCAGGGTACCACTCAAAAGGCAGACACAAAGGATTGGTTGTAAAGCCACTTGTTCAGTGATTGATCCAACCAGTGTTTGGGAGTGTCTGATGTAAATATTATAATTAATCCTTACTAAATGAGATGTGCTTCCCCTGAGCCTCGACAAATCTAGTGAAAAATACAATACTTATCATCATGTGGAGGCCAAATAGGAGAGAGAGGTAGTTTAGGAGTTCATGAAGCCTCCCACCTCCCCGCAAAGGAAGGTACAGAAGCCGAAGTGTGTGGGAACGGGTCTTAACAAAGGGTCCAACATGCTACCACTTTGTAGAGATTTTCTTCTGTAATGGTTTATTAACAGCAGCTCAGAAAGTTTATCAGCAAGCAACAGGGAGCCTGGAGAAATGGGAAAACTCCTTCTCAAAGCAGCTAAAGTACATCATCTAAACACAATTCCTATCAATAAATGCCCTTTCTATTTTAATGTGTGTCAAATAGTTTTCTATCTTCTGCTCAGATTTGCGTACTGTTCAATATTTCTGGGTTTCATCCAAAATGGTGATAGGCAGGCTTCCAACCAAAATAGTCCCTGTTTCCCCCCCTTCTTCTCTCCATTAGTTATGGCCTCTTGCCATGTAGTCTCACAAATAGACACAAACCAATCAATCACCCTTATAAAAATGTCAAAATTCATCCTTTCCTACTGTGAAATGAATACACTGACCTTAACATAAATGTAGAAATAAATAAATAAATAAATCTATCACCACCATGGGCCCCTGACTGCCACACTTAAATTTCTTCTACACTTTTCAGTTTGACAAGACTGACATTGCTAAGAAATAATGTTTTTGTTCCATTTTCTCATTCTCTCTCTGCCTCTCTCTCTCTCTCTCTCTCTCTCTCTCTCTCTCTCTCTCTCTCTAAAAAGCTGGAAGCAGATGAACATGACTGCTAAATTTGCTAATAAAAATTTGTTTACACGCAGGCCCTGCTTGTCAAGAAGTGCAGCGAGCCTTTATCTGTTTAGAAGAAGGAAATGAGAGAGAGAGAGAGATGGATGTGTTAGCCAAGACATAAACATCCATTTTATAATGATTTCTAAAACAATCAAAAATGAATTTTCTCAAGCTCAAGACCTTCTCCTAATCAAGCTACCTGCTTCATTCAATGTCAAGTTCTAGTTTATACAGCTTGACACTGGAGAGACACAAATGTACTAAAATTGGCAGGTGTTAGCTCAAGTCTGTCATTAGCTCTCTCTATGACCTTGATGAGGTCACCTAGTCTCCTCAATTCTCCCTTTGTTTATCTGTGCAACAAAGATAATGTTGATCTTCTCCAGTGCTATGGTGGACATGTGTTCACAAGCCTGGACACCTTCCCTTGTCTCTGTGATACATAACTTGGTCCTTTTTTT
>NW_022196910.1:19570942-19604882 GCF_008632895.1 Mastomys coucha
CCTGCCTCTGCCTCCCAAGTGCTGGGATTAAAGGCGTGCGCCACCACCGCCCGGCTTAACTTGGTCCTTAAAGGAACACATTTTCCATTATCAGGGACCTTTGACACCTGAGATTTGATATGGACTCTGAAGCTGGCCAATCAGAGCTTCAATTCCAGGGTCATGGAAGCTGCTTCATGAGGATGCATCTAACAAAACCTGGGACAAAACAAATCTTATTAAGCCTATCTTAGGGGCTTACATGGTAAATAACCTCTTGTTAGAATTAAGAGGCTAGTAGGAATTTGGGCTAAAAACAACTGACAAAAATCCTGCCCAAACATGACCTTAACAGAAAACAAAACAAAACAGAGAAGGGGGATAGAGAGATTTGAGCCCTTTGGACCTACTGGTGCTCTTGACTTGGTGGTTTTATATGTCAATAAAATATCTCCCGTCACCCCCGCCCCGGTTGTGTGTGTGTGTGTGTGTGTGTGTGTGTGTGTGTGTGTGTGTATTTCTCCATTTAGCCTTAAATGGCTTCACAAAGCCAAGAAGGAGTAAGTAGCCATGGCTCTGCCCATGACTACATTGGCCAAGGGTCCAAAGAGATATTTTTATGTGTGTTTAAGGAACAATCAATCCCTTATCACAGGCCCTTGTTTGTACTGATCACTCATTACTTTATACAATAGGACAATGGTCTCATCATTTGTGCCACCAAACCTTATAAAATGGGAGGAAAGGATGATGGGATAGAATGAAGGGAGTGAGAGAACTATCAGATACCAGTAACCCTTTAAGGGAAACACCATGTCATGGCCATGCCTGCTCTGGATACCCTGGAAAGGACCATTCTCAAAAATCCCATGACTTCCTTTGGATGAGCATGTTTTATGTATTATGAAATCTTCCTTATTTATTTTGTCAGGAAAAATTAATCCAAACCCCATTTGGGAATAAATAATTAATAGTAATTTCCAGTTCCTCTTTGCATAGAAATTTGTATTTTAAAGTGGATAAACAGAAGCAAAGTACTCTTTTTCTTTTTCCACAGATCTAAGCTTAACGAACTATCCTCTGGAATAGCTACTACAGGCCAGTCAGTTTAAATATAGTTGGAGTTTACTATTTATTTATTTATTTATTTATTTATTTATTTATTTATTATTTATTTATTTATTTACATCCCAAATGCTGACCTCCTGGTCCCCGCCCCATAAAGTCCCTACCCTAGTCCCCTCTTTGCTTCTGAAGAGTACTCTCCCACGTATCCCCCCACCTTGGAGCATCAAGTCTCTGCAGGATTAGGTACAACCTCTCTCACAGACAAGGCAACCCTCAGCTACATTGTAACAGGGCCTCTGCCCAGGCTGCGTATCCTCTTTGGTTGATGGTTCAGTCTCTTAGAACCTCTGAGGGTCCTGGTTTGTTGACATTGTTGGCCTTCTTGTGGGGTTCCTATCCCTTTGGGCCTTTAATCCTTCCTCCAACTTATCCATTAGGGTCTCTGCCCTCTGGCCAATGTTTGGCTGTGTGCATCTGTTTCAGTCAGCTGCTAGGTGGAACCTCTCAGTTTACATACTGCTGGAGTTTGGACATGGTTCATCCTGCCAAAGATCATGTTAAAAATTTGTTGCCACTAAAGACCAGAACAATGGCAATATCAGTGGCTATAGGAAGGTAGAAGGGAGAAAGTTTCTCAGGGTCCTACCTGAGCTAGAGTTAACTAATGACTGCTAGGAAAAAGAGCATTGACATCTTCGAAGGATGAGTCCCTTACTGGCTGCTCAATGAAAAGTGGTAAGATCTGAAACCATATATACACCACCAATGAAAACAGGCTCAGCCATTTGTATTTATATAATTGTACATACACACACACATATTTATGTGGCAATAATAACAATAAAAAAGGCTTTCGACTTGAGGAGGAATGGAAGGGGCTAGAGGAAGCGTATCTAGAAGCAGCTGGACAGAGGGAGGGAGAAGTGATGTAATTCTCTTTCAACTAGAAACTTATTTTAAAACATTTTCATCATTGTCAGAGTAAATATACATTTAAAGGAGGCTTGTACATGTACTAATGTCTTTATCAAGGGACTGGGATGGTTCCTGTTAAGATTTGGTCAATTCTCATAGGAATGGCTGAGTTCTAATGAAAAGCAATCATTACTAAGTAAGTTTGGCAACATCCTAACACTCCTTCACAAATGTCCCTTTGGCACATGCACTTGTCTTCCTTTTCTGTTTCTCTGATATACGGTAACAAAGGAGAGAGCCCTTGACATAAAATAACTGGATTAAAACACTTGCTTTTGAACTCCCCAGCCTGTAAATCTATGAGCCAAGATAAAACCATCCCCAGTCTCAGGTGTTTCGTTACAGCAATGTAAGAAGATTTAAGGTACCTAACTTACACAGTCTTTCTTATCTCAGTGTGAGCTGCATATGATTATAGCCACTGGACAAATGGAAAAACAGGCTCAGAACACTTCAAAATTTGTCCATAGCTCAAAAGACATGGTCCTAGAATGGAACCTAACGTGCAAGTGAACCAAAGCCATATTTTTAATAACAATTATTTCTGGTGACACTGTAACCATAGCTGTTGCTAGCTAAGTATTACACTCACTTGGCCATGGGACAGAGGGACAAAGTGGATTTTATTTCAGGATGTAAATTTTTAAACCCAATAATGGGGACCACCACGGAGCTTTAAAAAAATCCAATTATACTGATTTTCTAACTGCATACCAGTGTTAATCAGTTTGCTTTCTTTTCTCTTTCTCTTTAATTTTATTTTAGCTTCTAGCCTTGTGTGGTTGACTTTGGAGGGAGGAAACAGTGATTCTCTGTGCTCTGCAGACTCCTGTCTGCCTGTCTTTGCTTTCTCACATTGTAGTCTTAATTTGATCAGCAGCTATGAAAAGGCAACATTAATCTTGGAGAAAGGGGTATTGTTCCTGGTCAGACATTCTCAGTATTGCTTCGAAAGTGAAGCGTTTTGTGCTCCTACATGAGTTTTGGCCTTTGGGGCTTTGGTGACTCCTGGATATGAGAACAGAAAGAGGGAAAGAGCTACTTAGACACTTGGACAGGTGACACCTGGAGCCTAGGAAGTATTGTCTGAGAGAACAGTGAGTCCTCTGCCCCAGCTAAGCTCCCGACTGTGAGGATCTATGAAGATGCTACAGTCTGTGAATGCAGTCATGGGCACATTCATAGTGAGGAGCAAGAGGGAAGAAGAGGATGAGCCTTCTTCCTCATCCACAGTGACAAGTCAAGTCCTCAGGCCTGGTAGTACAAACCTATGTAATTTCTTCATCTGATGACACTTGTCCTATGCACACCACCTAACAGATCCTGGTGCTTACCAGATGCTTTTACAAGTATCTCCTTTTTATTCTAGCAGTACCCTGAGAGGATAGTATTCTAACTGCTGAGGAAGATAAGGTTTAAGGCTTAAAGGTAGTGCTCGGGACTTCCCAGGTTCTTAACAGCTGCATAAGTCTGTCTCCAGAGTGTCTATTATGTACCAGGCCCAGGGCTAAGCCACAAGGATATAGAGATGAATAAAAAGAAAGTCACACAACTATTAGATTAGTAGAGGCAAACAATAAGTGAGCAAGCTATTAGAATTGGGTACCTGCTATACTGTCTGCTTTGTAGAAGATATTCAGTAGATTTCACTGAACAGTGGAAAGAGGAATGGAAGGATGGATAGATGGATGGATGGATGGATGGATGGATGGATGAACAGATTGGTGGATGGAAGGATAAATGATTGTACTAAAATAGGAGAGCTTAGAGTGCTATGAAACACAGAAGAATCAGAACCTTACAACTTATATGTATTATAAGCTGAGTTTTAAGATAAGTGTAAGATAAGTTCATCAGTTGTTGAGATTTTTATTCTTTTAAAAAAATTATGTGTATTTGCCATATGTTTGTGGGTTTCATGGGGAGACAGAAGAGAGTGCCAGATCTAACTGTGCTAGAGTTATAGAATGTTAGATAGGCAATGATTCTATCTTTTAACAGAACAACCTGGGACTTTCTCATGTCATTTTGAGAAGATGAGACTTTAGAGCAAAGACTAGGTACCAATCTACTGCATCTCTGTTCAGTTCTTCCATCCCCACACCCCACAGGATGCTGCTAGACTTTTCTGTAGTATTAGTTTTCTTTTTCTCTTTCATATGGGGAGATCATTCCCAAGAGTACAGCATATGAGCATAAGAGTTGGACTTCCTAAACTCTGGATCATTAACATTTTAAAAGCAAAGCACTATGTTTCAGGCCTCCATAAATAATCATTAGAGGAATCGTAACAATAATTACCAGGCAGTGAAACAAGAGAATTGCCTCGCTTACATTTTCCAGAGCTTTATGATGTGTTCTGCTCTTTTAATGTACATTACTTAATGATGGATCCTAAGAGTCCTGCGAGAGAGAAAAGCAAACAATCTTACCATCTGATAGAGATAGGATTAATGTTCAGAAGAGAAGGGATTAATTTGCAGGTGATCACGTCTATACTGACCATTGAACTTCCTGTCTTGATTGTAGCCCCCTCAGATAGATGATTATATTTCCACATTTGTCATGGAGCAAATGGATCCCCAGTAAGTGACCTATCCAGATAGGAAGTGAGAACACTGTGTGTGAAAATCCATTTTTTCTTAACCTCAGTGTTTTTGCATTTTAATTACTTGCTTTCTTATTCCTCAAGAGATTCAGAGAAAGAAAGTCAGGAATGAAGAATCCCATCTTCTTAGAGAGGTTGTAAATGGCTCATTAGAAATGCTTGAGTTCTTCCTCACTCCAACTATAGAAAATGGGTGGGTGGTTCCTGGGTCAGATCTTTATAGCTTGTCTGGTCTCTTCTACCATAGAAGACAGCTATCATCATAAATCTTCCTCCTCCTTCTCCCTCCTCTTTCTCCTTCTCCTCTTCTCTCTCTTCCCCTCCCCCTCTTTCCTTCACTTCCTGTTTGCCTCCCTTCTTTGTTTAATGTTGCTTTAAATTATTATTATCTATTGTTGCTCCTGTGTTTGGGTTGCAATTCTTAGAAGAGGTGTGTATTAGGAGGTGGTTTATTATTGATTCTTAGTACCCTACACATGTGAGAGTAGCATCCACTGCCACTTATTAATTATATCTTTAGAACTATTCACAGTCAAAGCGAGTTCTTACCTACCAGAACAGAAGTCCTTTGGATGTTGAGAAGAGAAAAGTATACTATTCAGGCTCCTGGGCTGAACCATATAGAACTGCTGCTCTTAAGGGGGAGCACGTAGACAAAGGGAAGAAAATCTAGGCTTAGACTTACTCTGATTCCCTACCACCACCACCACCACCACCACCACCAGTACTACCATCACTACTTGGCAATGTTAGCCTGCCAAGCTAGGGGAATGATGTGAAGGGGTACCAGAAGAGCTATAAAGTATTTAGCAAACATGGTCTAATTGGAATATTGCAGAACAGGGAAAGACATTGTGGAACTGTATGAAGGGGAAAGGAAAAAAGGAGGCGAGGTCATAGTAGACAGGAGCAAAGGAGGCTGGAAGACCAGAGGGGAAGCTGCCTGCTACACAAACCCTACAACAGCAGAAAAACAAAGAAAAGGAACCCAGAGATGACTGGCAAGGTGGTTTGTGCCCTGCATAAAGCTGAGTGAGGACACGTAGCTACAGAGAAACAAAAGTAGAAGCTAACAGCAACTGGAAAGTCACCCATAACAGACATAGTCAAATTTACATGTTACGTAGCATGTGCAGGCAAGCCTCTAAATGACAATGTGCCAGGATAGGATTCCCTGGGGTGCAAACCAATATTCTCTGTTAGTCTGTCCTGATGCTTGTAGGGTTAAAACCTCTGATCTCATAGGATAACCAAGGGCATTTTCATTGCCACATCTGGTCAGAGCTCCTGATTTATGTCCTGTCAGGAAGATCTATTTCCTCAGTAATAGCCATGTTTCCATTGTTGATTTCCTTCCCCTTGGGGCCCAAGATTGCAGCCAGCTCTGTAGCCTCCTGAGGCATATCACCTAAATGTTCCCCTTGGAAATTGCTCTGCAAATATTCTCAATCAAAACCCAATAAAATGTCTGAGAGCTTGTACTACCCCAGAGGCTGGGAATTGCACACTGGAACCATATCCCAACATATTAAACAAAAGACCAGCTCTAGCCCCTTTCTAATAATACAGACTTTTGGAATTGCATCTGAGCCATACTCATCTAAAGGTAGACTCTGTTGCTGAATTTAGAGCACTCATCTATAATTTTGGATTTGAGTAATAGTAATACATGACAAATATATCAAAACTCTTCTCATTTTGTCTTAGTGCAAAGGGTAGTTTGTGAAAAGATTATCACATGAGAAATTTATTCCTTGTCCAGGATTTTATAAACATTCCCATACCACACTTCTAAGGATAGAACTTCACAAAAACAGGTACTTTTAAAAACCAGCCCTCCAAAAGTAGTGAATTTTTTTCTTCCTGAGAAAAAAAGTTTTCTAGTGGCTTATTAACTAGCTGGGAGCTTGCAATGCTGTAACCAAGTAAAGTCATGGTCCCCCAAACAAGGGATTATGGCATATGATGTAGATGTTCCATTTACGGTTGAACCCTCCACAGTGCTACCCATGAAATAATTGGTGCCTCTCTTGGAGTTTTACTCCAAACTGCTGGGTGGTCCAGCTTGTTCTCCTCACAGGAGATGCCTTCTGTTTTGACGAGCCTCTGATGTTGCCTATTAGTATACCTGACATTGAATAACAACATCAATGTTGCTTGTTCATTATTTTTAAAAAAAATCATTAAGAATCCCATATATGAGCCAGGCAGTGGTGGTGCATGGCTTTAATCTCAGCACTTGGGAGGCAGAGGCAGGCAGATTTCTGAGTTAGAGGCCAGCCTGGTCTACAGAGGGAGTTCCAGGGCAGCCAGGGCTACACAGAGAAACCCTGTCTCGAAAAACAAACAAACAAACAAACAAAAGAATCCCATATATGAATTTGTGTTTGATCACATCTATTTCCACTCCCTACCCTCTAGTTCCTTCTATTTCACCATCTTTCCTGTTCAACGTCATCTACTTTCTTTAATCCACTAAATCCACTTAGCATTGTGGCATGTACATGAGTATAGAGCCATTCACTAGAACATGGGCGAACTTCTAGCAGCTGAATCTCTGAAGGAAACTGCCTCCCATATCCATCAAGTACAAATAGCTGTTCTGCAAGGTGTAAGTCTTTGCAAACCTGCCTCCAATCATGCTAGAATGTTGGCTGGCTTCACCTTGTGTATATCTTGTGTGTGTAGTCACAGGCGCTTGTGAGTTCATATGTGCATTGGTCTGGTCATCTCAGGATATCATTGTTTTTCAGCAGTCCTCCACCAGCTCTGAGTCCTATAATCTTTCCACCTCTTCTTCTGTAATGATCTCTGAGCCTATGGGATTATGGTGTATGATGTAGATGTCTCATTTAGGGCTGAACCCTCCACAGTGCTACTCATGAAATAACTGGTATGGTTCTTATCCATGAAAGAGAATTATTTTCACAAGAATTCTCTCCAGAGAGAATAAAAGAACAAACTGGCGCTCTTCTAATCTCTGTAGCACTATGTCTCACTACAAGATATCTTCCCCCCACCTGTGTTTTTTACAGGATGCCATCTGCTACCAGGACTTCCATGGAGCCAAATGATGCTGGTACTGTGCCCTTGAACATCACAAATTATGAGTTGAGTAAGCCTTCAAAAATGTTTATAAGTTACTCAGCCTCAAGTATTTGACTATAGCAACAGAAAGTGTGTGTATACAGAGCCCCATTACCAACCAACTTAACTGCAATCTCTGAAGCCAGAGCCTAGGCATTTATGTTTTAAAATATTTCTCCAGTTAGTTAATGATGCAGCTAAGTTAGGTACCACAGAACTAGCTCAAGGGCAGAATATTTATCTCTGGACCATTGCTACTTGTATCTGGAACTCTACTGAATGCAATTTGGAAGGATGGACAAATGAGTGAATAAGAAATGGCTTCCTACATGTTAGTTAAACTTGACCCTAAATGGAAATTACAATTCATATCATTTTTTTGAACATAGGATATTAGCACTAGCAAGGACCTTTGACATGAGAGATTCATCATGTCTGACAGATGAAGAGGTTGTATTACTTTTTTTTAAAAAAGGTCTCATGGTGAGTGGATATTGGGGACCAAGCTCATAGATGGCAATTTTGGAGGGCTTCACCCAGATTCTGTGATTCTTAGTCATAATTCAGACATAGAAAAGCATTTCTTTCACTTAAGTTTCAAAGTAAGGATGAGTTGTTTCTTTCAGAACCCCTTGAGTAGAAATGAAAAATTTCCCCATTCTCCAGGCTTGTGTTCATTTCAGGGCATTTATTCGTTATTTGGAACCTGCTCATTATACAGTTTTAGTACATAATGAAGACAAATGCCCACAGTTTAGCTACAGATTTGGTTAATGACAAGATGTATAATAATACAAGATAATAGGGCCAGGCCATTGCATTCTAATTAAATATTTTTGTCAGATCCTTTCTCTCATTAATCTTCTTTTATTTGCCACACTTTATAGCTACTTTGCTTCCCACCTTGAGGAGATGTATATATGCCATTTAAAGAACAGGAACAGTTTCAAGGTTTTTATGGGAATTGGGTTTTCTTCTCTCTGTATGTGTTTGTCTGCAGACGAATCATTAAGTTTAGAAGGGAATATATCACACGTCATCCAGATGAGTCCTCTAATTGGTATGCTAGCCCACACTAAGCTATGTGATTGCATTCAGTAACTGGCAGGGACAGAAAGCATTTCCAAGGGAAATAATATTTCACTGTGAGTCTGATAATATCTACAAGATAACTGAACAGTAAACACCAACCTTAATTTTAATGTCTTATATTATGCAAAATAGTTCAAAGTTAAGGTCTGAGACATTCAAGCCCACCCTTCAAGACAATGAATGATGTTATCCTAAGACTATTAGGGTAGCTGATGTCTAATTTGCAACTGCTCAGGGACACACACAGTCAGAGAAAAGGAGCCACAAAATCCCAACATCACCATTTTCTTTCATAAGCAAAAGTATTTACCCATTAAGAACTGTCAAAGGCTGAGATTCCACAAGCTATCTGGCTGCTGGCAATAACCCCTTTTAGGTTGAGCTTTGATGGGGCAGTATTTAGGTTCTAATGGCCCTTAAAAGCTATAAGGTGCAAATGTGAACCGATGAAATCCACACGGTGATGGCCATTTGCAGAATGATCCTTGCAGAGCTGCTGAGAGACATGGTGGTTGATGAAACATCTCCATTAGAATGTGCCCCTGGAAAGGCGTCCTCCACAATACCTGTTTCATTTAATGGTGCTCATTCTCAGCCTCCACCCCTTCCCACAACTGAAGATGATTACCCTGACAGCAAGCTGTGTCTCACCCATCACTTTCTGTCAATTTTCTTGCCTCTGGAAAAAATTCTGTTTGGGTTCTTAGATTAATTCTCTAGGCAAAACACTCGCCTCCTATGCTTGCTATTTCTGTTCAAAATAGACATCCGGGGAGAGCTAACTGAAGAAACAAAACTTAGACTATGATTTAAACACAACACACCAATTACAAGTTTTAAGGGGGAGTAGGAAAGGATTCAAGGAGAACTTCTAAAACACACCTTCCCCATGTAGCATTGCACAGACACTGCAGAACAGATCCAGTGACAAAGAAGCAGGCTTGTCTCACAAGCTCCTGTCAATCATCTGCTTTCCGCAGATGATCATAATCTGCAGCATAAGATGTGCACACCTGATGGACATGTGTGCCCATGGAGGAAAAATAATGGTGATAATTGCAGTGGTCAAATGGCCATTACCAAGTGATTTTTACTAATCAGTGTGTTGTCTCTTTTCTCTAAAGGAGCTACAGGACAAACCCAAATGGCATTCAAAATACTTCTTGGTACTAAATTCCTGGAAATAAGAGCTCTTGTGCAGTTTTCTCTAACGACATTTCTTTGTGACTTTTCTTTCCACTACTAAGCAGGTTCCACATCTATAAAGAAGATGAATTCTTGGCTCTAAGACTTCATCCTTTTTAACCAAGCTGGGGAAACATCTTGACCTACACAGACTATAATGAGTGATGAAGGCACATGTGACATTTAAAGGGCTGATGGTAGAAAGGGCCAAAGGCAAAGGCGATGGCAACTAGCTTTATCTGAGCTAAGGAAATGCTTTCTATTCTACAGCCTTTAGCTCTTAAATCAGCTGGGCTCTCAGGGCACCAACTTTTCTTTCCTGTTTTTTCCCCAACACAATCAATTACTTAGGAAAAGTCCAACTCTGAGATACACAGAAAGATTTCTGGTGATTGTGATCAGACCAACAGGCCTTTGTTTAGGCATATTAATAAGAATGTATTAATAAATAAAAGATTAACTTGGTATTAGGATATGGTGAGGTACAAATGCATTTAGAAATGTAAGGAAAGGACTCATATTTGCAATGCTCTAGGCTTTGTTTACCCTACTGGAAAGCTGAAAGCACATGCAGTATGAAGGAACAGCCTTGTGTGTGACCTGGTGTCATAGTTGAAGGCTGTGTGGGTTCTGGAGTATAACAAAGAGGAAGGATGTCTTCTGTAATTCTATTGCTTTTGTTTGGCCAAGGGAACATATTTGCCTAGGGTAGGTTAATGTAGACAGTATAATTTCATCTCTTCAATGTGCTCTGTTTTTCAGTTCTTTTGAATTAATACTGAAAAGAGGCTTGACAAGATGCATGCTCTTTCTTCCCCCTCCTTCCCTTCCCCTCACTCCATATAGATCCACATTACTCTTTATATATTCATTCAACATCCTATCAAAATATCCCACAGCCTTCCATAAGAAACCTCATACCATCCACCCAGACTAACCTGAGCATAGATCCTGGATCCCTCTTTCATTCTACAGAGCACCCATGAGCACCCTAGTGAGTCTGTGCCTAAAAGAAACTCTGGGAAATGTCCACACTCCACTGTCTACTCCTTAAGTCCTCTATCCTTCCTGCTTCTCCCAATTTTATTTCTCTTGCTTCTTCTTGGATTCTCTCTGACTTAATTCCACCATGCTATCTAGACCTTGTGGGCCTAAGGCTACTTAGGGAGTTTTTCTTTGATTCTTCTTTGTCAGCTTTCAGACCCAGTTTCTTCATCTGTATTTTTCATCTCACTTAACCTCTTCTGCTGGTCAGAAAGCATTTTCTCCTGAGCAAGTTCAAGGATAACTGCTGCACAGTGTCATCTTTAGTCCTTTGATCTGCAGCTCATCTTCTCTGCCAATCATTATTTCCTTTCTCTGTGAACCTTCATGTCTTCAGAGTTCTCAGAATACTCTTGCAGTGTTCAGCTCCTTCATAGTTCTTTTCTGACACATTCTTTTTGATTTTTCACTCCATTTTGTATCTTTAATTTTCCAAAGACTATTTTTATCTCCTTCTATGCTATACATTTGCCTTAAAAAATTCACACTACAATATTGCATATGTGCAAATAAATGACAGTAATAAAGCCTTCCACACACTGTTTACTTGTGGTATTTGATTTAGTCAGCTTCATATCAAGGCCTACCCATATTTCTGCAATCCTTTTTAATGAAATCTAAAATGGTTTTCCATATTTCTCTGTATTCATATAAATTATTTGACACTTTATAAATTGTAAGTTTTTATTGTTCTGCCCAAGTACTCTTAAAAATAAAAAGACCCAAAGCAAAACCTCACTGTGTTGTGCTTTCTTTATGAAGCCAACATTGTAGAACAGTATATGCTGGATCTCTGGTATCTGAAGTTCTTCATAGAGATTTTAGAGGGCATTCTTCATTCTTTGTGGTACAATTTTTTTCCCACAGTATCCAGCTTTGAGGAAGATGAGACAGAGAAACAAACAGAGACACAGACAGACAGAGACACATACACACATATACTCTCTCTCTCTCTCTCTCTCTCTCTCACACACACACACACACACAGAGAGAGAGAGAGAGAGAGAGAGAGAGAGACAGAGAGAGACAGAGAGAGACAGAGAGAGGGATCATACAAAGTGTCCTTGCAAATGGTTGGATCGCTGTGCCTCAAACCTAACAGTGTAAGAACAAGTTATATTCAGTGAAAATCATACTTTTGAGTTTGCTCTTGTTGTGGGCTAGCAATGTACTGTATGATACTGGGTGTCAGGCAGTCACAAACACAAACACTTGACCCTCTACAGTACACTGGATTGCTCCACTGTGATGTGCAATGGGTTAAGTGTTCTAAACCCAGTTCCGATTTACATTGTTCCTCAATTTCAGCATGTCCACTGAGACCCAAATCCATTTTAACACAAGATGCATCTCTCTTATAGCAACCTTTAAGCCTGTAAAAAGAAACTTGTAAAATAGTTATTATTTAAGTAGTATTTAACATGTATTTCCAAGTGCCATCTATTTTATATATTTATTCCACTAATTCCTTTAACATCTTTGTAGAATGGATAGTCTTGTCCCATTTCATAGTCAAGAGATATGAACCTCATGGAGGTAAAGATTTTTGTTTACTAGTCTGTATCTTCTGAGTATGGAATGCCACTTTAAAATACTCTAAAGGTTTTCAACTATGAGGCCATATATCTATACCTACATCTGAAACTTTTTTTTTTTTTTTTTTTTTTTTTTTTGAGACAGGGTTTCTCTGTATAGCCCTGGCTGTCCTGCAACTCACTCTGTAGACCAGGCTGGCCTCGAACTCAGAAATCCACCTGCCTCTGCCTCCCAAGTGCTGAAATTTTTCATTTTTTCCCACTAAGATGAATCAAGACAACAACAACAGAATCCAGTTTTTGCCACATAGTCCAGCAGTTAGAATAAAAATGGCTGCCGGGTAGTGGTGGCAGCACATGCTTTTAATCCCAGCACTTGGGAGGCAGGTGGATTTCTGAGTCTGATGCCAGCCTGGTCTACAGAGTGAATTTCAGGACAGCCAGGCTACACAGAGAAACCCTGTCTCAAAAAAACAAAAGGGTGTGGGGCTACTGATTTTATATAATTGTGATCTGGGTCAGAAACAGAAGAGCTGTACACATTTTGTCAAGGGAGCAAGTTAGGTCACAATCTTACGGCACAGCTCCCAACAAGCACAAGCACAGGGTGAGGTGTACATCTGCTCAAAATAGTAGTCAAATCACATAGACCCACAATCCCCTACACAAGAGGAGCCTGGGTTTATTGGAATCTGCAGTTGAAGACAAATAGACTTGGCTCCACACATGGAATAATTTAAATAGTAAACCAAACTATCAAAGAATGTTTCTTCCTATTTTAGCTGTTCTTGAAATTATAAGATGGCCACTGGCTGTCATAGGTTGGCACTGAACTAATTTGTCTCCTAAGTTGAAAATATCTTATTTTCCCTTATTGTTTCAACATACATTTTAGGATTTACTGGGATAGCTTATGGTGTAAGGGAACTTCAAGAATGAATGCCTTTGAAGAAGCGGAGGAGCTCAGACTAAGCTGCAATATGTACCAGGCAGTCTGTGCCACCAGAAAGGTGGACTGTTGGTACAACAATCACATTGACCAGGACTTAGAGGGTGGGGGGTGGCATTATTGGCTGTTCATACCTGTATTCTAGAATCACTCCTAGAGCTGAAGGAAAAATAGTGCCTATGGCAAAAGAACCATGTGAACTGAGAGGCAGGACATTTCTAAAAGTAGATGAAATAGATTTCTGACATTCATGGATAATAATGCTTACTAGTAGCTTACAAATTGGAAGACAGAGATCTGCAGTAGAGAAAGACATGACTTTAAGATTGACTCAAAATTTAAGCCACTGGAATAGGTTTCTAAGACTCTAAATGATAAAGGAAGAGATTAGTAATTTATTTCTACTAGGGATTTATTTAGCTCTACTAGGGTGGAACAGACAATTGGAAAGGTACAAAGCCAGGCATTCATTCAATTTGCAAACACGTGTACATTAATTCTCATATTGATCTTCTATTTACCAAGAACTGAGATAAGTATTAGTGAGTTAGGTAAAAAGTCATAGTTGTAGGAGACTCAGGCATGCACACACACACACACACACACACACACACACACACATGCCCATACACATAGGCACAAGTAATCACATACAGATGCACACAAATATATACCCTCTTGCTCACACAAACATGCACAAACACATGCATACACACATGCATACATTCATTCACACATAAATACAAATACAGATGCACACATATGTGTGTCCCCACAAACATCCAAGTGCACAGATTTGCACATATACACACATACATCACACACATGCATAAGCATGCACATGGCAGAGGAGAGCATTCAGAAGAAAGCTACAAGACAAAGACATAAACACAATTTTTTCATTTTTTCCCAAGATATTTCTGGTAATACCCTTCATCTGAAAGGGCCTTTCTAAAGAGAGGTGAAGTGCAACCCATGTGCTAAGAGACCTTCATAATCAATCATATGCCTGTGTTACTCATTAGAATGCAACTTGCTCTCCCTGGGATTCTAATGAGAGGCCTCTTCTTTCTTTGGGAACTCTAAATCTCACCATGCTAACTCTCAGGAAAGTGAAATATAAGCAGAAAAAAAAAAAGCTCTCACATTATTACAACTTCATTTTGCAATGATTACCAAACCAGAATTTGACATAGAATTTATATATTTGCAATAGGTAGTGGGGTACCATTTAACATTACCTGGTCTCTGTTATGCATCTGTAAAATGGGTGTAATAACAGCACAGGAGACTGCTGTGAGAATACAATGAGATATTATTTATAAGACTCTTACAAGAAGCATACAGATTGGGGTAAATACAGGATAATCCATCAATACTTGTGAATTAATATATTATGATTATTAGTGAATAGCGAAACAATAAAGATCTGAGAAAACCAGTGGCTTTTTCATTTCTCAGGCATCAGACCCTGTTACATGATGGCTCTAACCCTGACACCCTGTCCCTTACTATCACGGAGCTCACATTCCCAATTATATTTGGCTTAGAGTAATCCTGAAGTCATTTGTATTCCCTCAGCATATACCTGCTGGGCAAGCAAGCGTGGCATTGACAAGAATAATTGTACTTGGCATTTGTAGAATATCTTATACATTTCAAAGCCCTTTTGCATATGTTACCTCATGTGGGATTAAGCATTTGCCATGGATACTACATTCACAGATAATCAAAGTTGGAATTTTATGCTGGTTATTAGATTTGACTTCTGCTTACTTTCTGAGAGACCTGCAAATCAGTTTATTTAGTGTAAGGCATATTCATCATCATCAGTTAGAGAATTTAGGTCAGTCAAAATTGGGAATTTGGTTACCATGTCTTGAGTGAAATGATGGGTCCTAGGATTTGCTTTGCAGAGGGACGAGGTGGGTGGTAAAAGAGAAGGGGATAATGCTATAATTCAGAACTTAAGCTCTTATCAGTGTCCTGACAGGTACTTATAAAGCCTGTGGATGACTTTCCAGAAGCCTGAGAGCTCATTCTGAGCTGGAAGATGCTCCAGCCAGCATAGATCACTTTGGAAGGATGGCTGCTTTCTTACCCGTTCTTTCTTTATGGAAAGACTGTGCATTGATGGTTGTGCCTTGTTGTTTCTCAGAAAAGTAACTTGAGGAGAGAGGGTTTATTTGGCCTTTAATTCAAAGGAATAGTCCTCCCCGATGGAGGCATTGGAGAAGGGACTGAAGGAGCTGAGGGGGATTGCAGCCCCATGGAGGGAGCAACAGTATGAACAAGCCAGACCCTCCAGTGCTCCCGGGGACTGGACCACCAACCAAATACACATGGAGTGACCCATTGTGCTGGCCACATATGTGGCAAAGGATAGCCTTGTTGGACATCAGTGGTAGGAGAGGCCCTTGGGCCTGAGGGTGTTTGATGCCCCAGTGTAGGGGAATGCCAATGGGGGAGAATGGGAGTGGATGGGGGGAGGAACACCCTCATAGAAGCAGGGAGAGGGTGAATGTGATAGGGGGTTTCCAAAGGGGAGACATGGAAATGGTAAAGTATTTGAAATGTAAATAAAGAAAATATCCAATCCAAAGAAGAAGAAGAAGAAAAAGGAGGAGGAGGAGGAGGAGGAGGAGGAGGAGGAGGAGGAGGAAGAGGAAGAGGAAGAGGAAGAGGAAGAGAAGTTGGGCACTGGAGGTGAGAAGAGCTCTTTGCCTCCACTCTAGGAAGTTCATGATGACTGCAACTTAAAGTTCCTCCAAAGAGTCCTGCACTGAGTGGAAACATGCAGGGACAGGGTTAGCCTAAGTAACTAAGACATCTGCTCTCAGTTGGTTCATAAGCAAATAACAGCTCTTTCTGTTGGAATCTTCCATATAGTAGCTGCTGGAAGATTTTGCTGAAGCTGGTTCTATGAGTGGTCTCTTTGACTAAAAGCAATTGCCAAGAGGCCAAGACCACTGAGAGTATGTTTGGATGAATTTCATAATCCAGGGCTTTAGGAAGACAGTCTCAGGTTGGGGAGTGTGCCTGTGGGTCAGGTATGTACACATATAGGGAGATTGTCAGAGAACCTATTTTAGCGCCCCAGTAGAAGACTTGATGGAGCTGAAGATGTGGACGAGGCTTGAGACCACTTAAGAAATATTCAATAATCACTTGCCTGCAGGGTGATGAAAGTTTGAGGAAGGGAAGTCTCCATTGTCAAATGAAATGAGAGCACTTTATTCTGTTTGATGGGAAATGGCAGTAGCATTCCACAAGGGCAGGGAGAACAGAGATCTGAACTGAGCTCTGTAGTGCCGTAGCACAAGGGCAGTCAAACTTATCAGTAGAGCTGTGTAGAATAGCCTTTGCCCACTCTAGAATACTGAGGAGTCCCACAGAGTAAGAGTACAGAAGTCACAATGAGAAGCAGTCCGCACTATGACTTGTGCCTCCTTGTATTTTACTTACTGCTGTGGTGTTTTTAGGTCATTTCCTTGAAGCAGTTTTGAACTCTAGAATTCAGATCTGCCTCTCCCTTGGGCCTAACAGAATGGCAGCTCTCAGAGATCTTGCAGGTGTTTGTGTATCAAACTGAGTCATGGGTGTCTTTGCCATTAACATGCTGAAGCTTCCCTAGGGTCTAGCCTTCATAGAAATCAGGGAGGGACTTTGGTATGAATCACCATTTTCTAAATTTGGTATGATACTTTAGTAGTGAGAAAGGCAACAGCTGGTAACCTTTTTCACTGGACATCTATGTCTTTGGGTAAAATGGAGTCCCCTGCTGACTACAACTATCACATTGAAAAACTACCAAGGTAAGACACCTTTGTGAGATAGGGACCTAGGAAACTCTCCAACAAAAAACCCACTGGTTTAGTCAAGAATCCTGCCTCTTAATGACCTTGGATTCAAGAACAAGGTAGAGCTTTATTTGTCATGTAGACCCCACATCACAACTATACAGAAGGCTGAGTAACAGGATTTACAGTGTCCATGACTGGAATATAGCAGGCTGGGAGACTCAGGTCTCCTCCTTGTACCACATCATAAAAGCCAGAATTCACATGCTTTTTGTCTCTGCCTTTCAATAACCACAAACAATGATACCTATTTTGTCCTTTCTGCTTTACAATTTTCAGAAGGAAATCACACCTATAGGCATATATGTGGAGAATAATCTGTGGCTTTCAGAACAAATACACTAGTCCTGGTATCCCATAAACAACAGAGCCAAACTCTTCCCTCTCATTTCAGAATCTGTGTTGCTAAACTACTCAGCAGTACCTGGGCCCAACAACCACGGCCATATTGAAGTCTGATCAACTAGCACCAACCTCTGGGTTATCTCACAGTTGATCTTATGGACAAAGTTAAGTTACGCTGATGAAAATTCATTATAACAAGGAGGGGGGAAACATTTCAGTTCTCAGATAATTAACAAAACCAACAGGATATTTACTAACTGTCTATAATAGTGAGTCACTACCTGGCAGTGATAATTCATAAAATATTTCATAAAGCCTTCCTCAGGATGCAAAGATGAAGAAACAAGCCCTGGTCTAGCTCCAATGTGACCAACTGATAACCTTAGGACAGCATCTCCAACTAACTTAGGCAGTTATTTTCCTTCAGGTGACTACCCTCAGGAAAGAGTCTACCTTTAGCCAATATATGAGGTCAATGCTCAGTCAACCTTCTCCCTAAGCCACTGATCTAATATATACTAAATGTTCTTGCACTGGAGGAGAGCTAAGAGGCTGAATTGAAAACCGCATTCAATGTCTTAGTCTCTGCCTGGCACCTTTAAGACCTTGACCAGGATTTAGGTTTTTGAGTTCTGTCTTATCTACAAACTGAAATTTATTAAACTTACCAGATGGGAAAATTAAAAAGAATGAATGAGCTAATATCTGGAACGTGCCCAGCAAAAGGGTCTCACCCATGGTAAGCACTCAGAAATTCTATGATGAGATTGTTAGTCATGACATCTTGTGCCAGAACACTGCAGAAGACAAATCAATAGAAACTTATAATGGCTAAGTCTGGTGACTCCTGAAAGACAGAGGTCACTCAGCATTCCAAGGAAGAAAGAAGTCGAGCCTTCTGGCTAGGGTCTTTAGGAAAAACTCTTGAGTTAGACTGTGGGATCTGTGCAAGTTTTACCATGCAGCCACAAGGGAAGGACATTACAGGCAGCAAGATAATAGCAAAGAAAACAGCAGAAAGGAAGTTATCACAAATTTAGGAAATCAAGCTTCCATATAGTTCAGAACCAGTTTTTAAATGGAAAGAGAGAGATATAAGATGAAAGAACTAGCTAAAATCACATCTGGAAGGAGGGGGTGTTTGTAGCTTATTTTTAAATTGGATATTTTATTTATTTACATTTTAAATGTTCTCCCCTTTCCTGGATTCCCCTTCAGAAACCCCTTATCTGGTCCCTCCTCCCTCTGCTTCTATGAGGGTGCTCCACCACCCATCCACTCCCGCTTCCTGGTCCTGGCATCCCCCTAAACTTGGGCATAGAACCTTCATAGGACCAAGGTCCTCTCCTCCCATTGATGCCCAGCAAGGCCATCCTCTGCTACATATGTGGCTGGAGCCATGGGTGGCTGCATGTGTACTCTTTGATTGATGGATTAATCCCTGGCAGCTCTGGAGGGTCTGGTTGGTTGTTGCTTTTTAAGAGAGAGGTTGCATTACATTCCACTGCAGATTGAAATATCAAGATAATAGACCATTTTCTAGCTATGCATACAGCAAGGATTTCTCAGCTTCTTATAGATTTATAAGGTAAATGCATAGAGGACCACAAGAACCAAGGCAGCTCAGGTTCTATCAATTATGATTTGTGCTATCACAAAGTATGTCCAAATTCAATGTTTGAAACAAAAATTAATTTCTTTGCTAAGTGGCTAGTAACTCAGGCTGGGCTTAGCTGTTTCTGTAATATAGAGCCAGGTCAGCTGGGTTTATGGAAGCTTAGGACCCATGACTACTCTCCATGTGGTTTCTTATCTTCTGGTAGGCAAGGTTGAGATTATTCCCTGTGGTAATTCTTTACAACGTGGCTTCTGGAAGCCCAGGCATGTGACTGGCATATTAACTTTTGCAACATATCATTGGTAAATCCAAGTCCCTGGACAGCAGACAATTGGTGGGTGGGGAAATATCCAAATTCCAGCTGCAGAATCCCATTGCCAAATGAATAAAAGAAATACTAATTTAACCAGGAAAGATCACGAATTTCATAATCTACAAAATAGCTATTGGGAATTAACAAACACAGCTATGCCTTCTACACTTACACCTCTTCCTGGTTAAGTATTCAAGCAAATACCAGCAATAAATCCCCGCAGACCTCTCTCTAACATCAAGGAGCGGGGCTGAATATCAAAAAGTCCCATAAACACAGGACATTCAGAAATCGTAATGTGAGCCTATTGCAGGAAGCTCTGAAAAAGGCTCATGGCCTGCTGACCAAATGTAACTAAATGTGTTTGTGAGTCCTTACTCAGGACAAAAAAGCAAAATGTAATGGGCTATGTGGGAAGAATTGATCCATGAAGCAATTTGGTAGCAATTGCCAACAGCTTACCGAGAATTAAAGTAATAAGAGAGAACGGTCTGCAATGGTTTGAGAGAATAACTGCCTAACACCAAAAGAGAGATCATTTAGCAAAGAACGAAGAGAAAGATCCAACCATGTAGAGCTGTGGCTGGGCATTTAGAAGGAAATTCTAGGGACTCTTGATTCCTGACTTTTTCCCCATTTCTCCTCCTCCTCCTCCTCTTCCTCCTCCTCCTCCTCCTCCTCCTCCTCCTCCTCCTCCTTCTCTTTTTCCTCCTCCTTCTTTTTCTTTTAATGAATAAAAATCTGATTTGTCATTATTAAAGATAGCATCCAATTAAAAAGGTAGTCAGGACCAGCCATTAAACTTTGATAAATTGATTTTTTTTTCTGGATGTTTGCAACTTGTCTGAGGTTTGGGAGGAAAGTCTGCTTGGCTTACCCATTTTTTCTGCTTCACAAGTATGCACAGGTCGAGATTGGTATTGCTGGACTGCTCATGAATACTAAGTGCCAGACATTGATTTCCGTTTGGGGAAGGGGTTGGGAAAAAGCATTTCAGTCAATGGTTTGGTGGTCTCTATCCAGCTCCTAGTATACTAGTACCCGCAGCCCTATTGTGCCAAAACAATGGGACCCTTTGTCCTGACAGTCTTGGCACAGACACTAAGGATTAACTGGGCACAGTGCCTCAGGGACTCTCAACTACAGCTCTGTCCTGTTCAACACACAAGTAAGGTACAAGGCCCAGTCAGCCTGAGAAGGCTTCATTTGTCACTGCCCACGGCTCAGCAGCACTGGGGACAATCTGTTGTACACTGGGTTCTTTTTTATTCCAGACATAAGCTAACCATGGCTCTTTCTCTTGTGATGAGGGCAGTAACTCGACTGTTTTCTTGCCAAGAGACATTTCCAGTCCAGGGGATATACAGGAGCAGACGTTGTTGCATGACCCATAGCCAATAAGTTAGTTTCTTTATGACTTGGCATTCACTGTAAAATGTGCAGGGCTAAAACTTAAAGATGTTTTGTGGAGGATGAGAGTAAAGGCAGAAATTCTCTCAGAGTAAAATTCAGTATATCTAGGAATGCTAGGTTCATCATGCTGAGATATAAACATCTGTAAGTATGAACATGGAAGAGACTTTAAAAGGTAGTGTAGGTCTCTCTCTCTCTCTCTCTCTCTCTCTCTCTCTCTCTCTCTCTCTCTCTCTCTCTCTCTCTCTCTCTCCCTATGTGTGTGTGTGGGGGGGTGTATGTGTATGGGTGCATGTTACACTGTCTTTATTTCTCTCTCTGTCTTTATTTCTCTCTGTTCCTGTCCCTACCACCCCCAATGCTTGTGTGTGTGTGTGTTTGTGTATGTGCATGTTACTCTGTCTTTATCTATATCTGTTCCCATCCCTAACACCCCCAATGCTTTGTGTGTGTGTGTGTGATGTTGGCCTGGATATATTCTGTTTGTTTTTTAAAAAATACCTCTGTGCTAGCTCAACAGTGGTCAGCATGTAGAAGAATGCAAATAGATCCATTCTTATCTCCTTGTACAAAGCTCAAGTCCAAGTGGATCAAAGACCTCCACATAAAACCAGATACACTGAAACTAATTAAAAAGAAAGTGGGGAAGAGCCTCAAGCACATGGGCACAGGGGAAAATTTCCTGAACAGAACACCAATAGCTTATGCTAAGATCAAGAATTGACAAATGGGATCTCATAAAATTGCAAAGATTCTGTAAAGCAAAAGACATTGTCAATAGGACAATACAGCAGCCAACAGGTTGGGAAAAGATCTTTACCAATCTTATATCTGACAGAGGGTTAATATTCAATATATACAAAGAACTAAATAGTTAGACTCCAGAGAACCAAATAACCCTATTAAAAAATGGGGTACAGAGCTAACCAAAGAATTCTCAACTGAGGAATACTGAATGGCTGAGAAGTACCTAAAGCAATCTTCAACATCCTTAGTCATCAGGGAAATGCAAATCAAAACAACCCTTAGATTCACCTCACAACAGTCAGAATGGTTAGGAACAAAAACTCAGGTGAGAGCAGATGCTGACAAGGTTGTGGAGAAAGAGGAACACTCCTTCATTACTGGTGGGATTGCAAGCTGGTACAACCACTCTGGAAGTCAGTTTGCCAGTTTTTCAGAAACTTGGACATAATACTACTGGAAGACTCAGCAATACTACTTCTGGGTATATACCCAGAAGATGCGCTAACATGTAATAAGGACACATGCTCAACTATGTTCATAGCAACCTTGTTTATAATAGCCAGAAGCTGAAAGAACCCAGATGTCCCTCAACAGAGGAATGGATACAGAAAATGTGGTACATTTACACAATGAAGTACTACTCAGCTATTAAAAATAATGAATTTATGAAATTCTTAGGGAAATGAATGGATCTGGAGGATATCATCCTGAGTGAGATAACTCAATCACAAAAGAACACATGGTATGTACTAATAAGTGGATATTAGCCTAGAAGCTCAGAATACCCAAGATACAATTCAAAACCACAAGAAACTCAAGAAGAAGGATGACCAAAATGTGGAGAAAATAGGTGTTTTTTCAGAGGGGAACTAGGAAGGAGGAGAACATTCAAAATGTAAATAAAGAAAAAATCTAATTTAAAAAAAAAGGGAAAAAATACCCCAAGGCATTTTGAGGATTTGTCCAATTGGTAACTTCATTATATTCAGACTTAAGATCCTGACCCAATTCTAATGCAGTCCTTCACTTCTTCACTTGACTCAGTGTAGACTGTTACTGTTTGCTTTTGTAATCTATTAGAAACTGGGGCATTGTTTATTACTAAAGCCTAAGGTGATGAATACAAACTCCAACACAAAGCAAGAAAACAGTAACAACATGTACACCCAAATGCAACAATTAATGATGACCAAGAAGAAGAGTATAGTAAGAAGAAAAACAAGAGTCTGGCTATTTGATCAGAAAGTAGAGAAGGTACTTTATCAATTCTACATATAAAGGATGGTGTGACATATCTCCTCTTGCTGCTGACACACAGCCAGCTGATGTATTTTTCAGGTTCCTTCAAGCATGTCCTGAAATAAGGAGAAATTTTATTCTGTTTAATGTCAGAAGAAGCTCTGTGGACATCTTTGGTCTTAGAATTTATTCTTTTCTCCTATGTGACATGGCCAAAACTCATCATAGCTCATGTAGATGGCAACAACACACTAAGAGGAAAATGTGTCCTCAAAATGGATTGGATATGCACTATTGAATGACTTCAGGTATGTCAGCCACACCATTCCTGACACTTCAGTTATACAAGAGTTAATAAGAAGGTTCTAGTTTACTCAGTTTATTTAGGGTCTATTTCTACAGAAGCCTAGATTTACACTAATAACATAAGTGATAAAATAAATGGATATGGGTGGTATCTCAGTGTAAAGTGAATGCTATGTGTGTGTGCAGATTCAATCTCCACCACCATGCCTGTATCTGTGTGTGTGTCCGTGTCCGTGTGTGTGTGTGTGTGTGTGTGTGTGTGTGTGTGTGTGTGTGCACTAGGCAAGAAAAAATGCATGCAGACATTAGTCAACAAAATGGCCTATGTTAGTTATTATCCTGGTTTGTGCTTGTGCTGTGGTTGTTTGTCTAGTTCATGCCATCCAGAATTATCTAAGAAAGAATTATAATTCAGACTATGCATCTATGAGATTGGCTGGTTACCAAGCTTGCAACAATTTCTTAGTGATTGATATGGGAGTGCCCAGCTCATTCTGGGCGATGCCATCCAGGTTTTCCTAGGGTCTGTAAGAAAGCAGGCCGAGCAAGTCATAAGACCAAGCCAATGAGTACTACCCCTGCCTCCATGGTCTCTACTTAAGTTCCTGCTTCTAGGTTCCTGCCTTTAGTCTTTACCCTGGCTTCCCTCCATAATAGACTATAACTAGACCCCAAATCAAACCCTTTCCACTCCAAGTTGCCTTTGGTCATGCTGTTTTATCACAGCAACTGAAATCCTAGCTGAGGGGGCTAGCATATTTGTTGGTGTGACCAAGTAACTGACCATCAACTATGACCATATAATGGCAGCTGTTTTTAACATTACTGAATCAGGAGGTTCCAATCCATCCTGGTGGCATTTCCACAGAAGCAGTTGAATCCATTTCAACAGATATGTGAATTGTCACATCATAGTGGCCTGGCCTATGATGAACCAGAGAGCATGACTGGAAAACAGAGCTAGACTATAACCTACAAAAGGCTACCACAGTATCCCACCTGTGCCAGACAGGCCCCACAAACTCTCAAAAGAGCACCACCAACTTGAGGCCAGGGCAAACATGTTAGGACCAGGGAGGGAAAACATTTACAGTCTAAGCCATAGAAACCCCCAAGTAAAGTATTAATAAATAAATGAAGGCTATGTCCCAATATATACATCTAAAAAGGCATAGAAAAAATAGGACAATATAGTATCAGTCCAGAAAGCCCAATCCTCAAAAGTTTAATCGAAAGGATAAAAAAAAGGTAACTTAAAATATATATATATATATTCATTCCATAATCATACAGTTCTTTATTCCTCTTATGTAAAAACAAAAAAATGGGAAAATTTAATCTTTCTTTTAGATGGGAGGCTGGTACAGCTTGGTAGATGGTAGGAAGAGAATTAGAAGAAGTTTTTATGAAGTCTAGAATCATTTCATTATTATTATACTGTTATTATTATTACTTCTACAAATAACACTCATCATTCATAATGTTAGGTTCAGCTGTGAAAAAAATATTGAACATATTCAAATAAGTTGAGCACTAACTTCTAAGTCAGTGGTTCCCAACCTATTGGTTGGTTCTCTCTGAGGGGTGGGAGTTGAATGTACCTTTCACAGTGGTCACATACAACCACCCACATATCAGATATTTACATTACTATTCATAACAGTAGCAAAATTGCAGTTATAAAATAGCAACAAAAAATAATTTTATGGCTGGGGTTATCACAACATGAGGAACTGTATTAAAGGGCCATAGTGCTAGGATGGATGAGAGGCACTGATCTAAATAGATTACTGTATCTAAAAATTAAAATGATAATAAAATGATTGTGACCAAAAATTTCTAGCACTAAAGAGAGCAATTTTTTTTTTTTTTTACGTGAAAGAACATGTCGGTTCATAAAAGAATCTAAAGCAATAAATGTCATCCTGTATTTTCTACAGTTTGTTAATGTCAGAGATAAAGAAGTCTCAGCAAGACTCAGGAGACTAAAGCAGTAGGAAAATGAATTTGAGACTACCCTGGGCTACATAATATCCAGATTAACAATGACTAGTCACATACAGAAGAGGTAAAGTAAATGATTATCAAACATCTTACCACTAATAAAAAGTACTAGAAAAATAAAAACAACAAAACAAAAACAAAACCATCAAACAAAAACAAAAGCAAAAACAAAAACAAAAAACAAAAATGAGGTCCTTGAAATTCAAAGAAAAAAATAAAATCTTAAGGCTCTCTGTCTAATCAAATTAATTGGCAAGTATGAATAAAATCACACCATTTTCTGAAATGGGAGCGCCCTGTTATGTTCACCTTCTGATCTTGAATTGGTTACTTGAGGGTACACTCTATCTAGCAAAATTGATATAAACTGCCATGGAAAGGCCCTTGTAGAACAAAAGAAAGGGTGGGGACTGTATTGGTCAGTGTTCTGCTGCTGGGAAGAGACATGATCAAGGCAACTCATAAAAGAAAGCATTTGGGGCTTGCTTAAAATTCCAGAGGTTTAATCTATTATTGCTATGGTGAGAAGAATGATAGTAGTCAGTCACCCCCATGCTGGAGAAGTAGCTGTGAGTTCTGCATTGAGATCTACAGGCAGTGGGAAAAGAGAGAGATCCTAAACCTGGCTTGGGCTTTGGAAATGTCAAAGTCCACCCCTACTGACACACTTCCTCCAAGAAGGCCACAACTCCTAATCCTTCTAAGTAGTGCCTAAGAATGACTAAGAATTCAAATATATGAGCCTGTAGGGGCCATTCTTAATCAAATTACCATAGAGAATTATCCAGAGTCCAGTGGAAAAAATTATCAGGTTGACTACTACAGAACAGGGAAGAAAAGAAAATTAAATTTAGGTCCAAAACTAATCTCTGCTCAGTCAACACATCAAACTCATGAGTATTTTGTTGTAGAGAGAAAATATCAATCTTGTTAACATAGAAGTCCTTTTTATGTCTTAACTGAAAACCTTGATGAGAGGAAAATGGAAATGAGGTAAAAGGTAGCATTGACAATGACATTATCTAAACACTGCTTAGTTTAGAGAGTTCTTTTTTAATCAAGCTACATAAACTTGGGACAGTCTCAGTAGGTAAGAGTCCTTCAGCTCAAGCCTGATGACTTGGGTTCATCCAAGAACTCAGAAAGCAAGGTGCAGTGACCAGTGTATTGTACACATGGGAACACTTGTGCATACTCATCCAGTACACACAGATACACAGACACACAGACACACACATACGTAAATAGTAAGAACACTAAACTTACCTATGATCACAAGAATAGCTGAAGTTAGGAGGATGGCTAAAAGTATAGGAGGTTTCTGCTTATCAGTCAAATGTTTGACTTCCGATAGGTTATGAGTGACAGCATTCATTAGATAATATAATTCAATGCAATATTCAGATAGACCTTTTGGAAATGGCAACTGTAGGTTTATAGCCCAAGGTCTGACATACAGAAGCTCCAAGTAAGTATATATTATGAGTCCTGTTGCTTTACTCATCTTGTGCTTCTGCTTACTATCAAGGGCTGTCCTTCTTTCCCAGCCACCCCCACCCACCAGCATTGGTACTAACATCTTTCTTTTAAAAGATGGTTGTGAGCCACCATGTGGTTGCTGGGATTGGAACTCAGGACCTCTGGGAGAGCAGTCAGTGCTCTTATCCACTGAGCCATCTCTCCAGTCCCAGTACTAACATTGTTAATGTTTGGTTGTACTTTTGGACTTGCTACATTACCATGTAACATCTAAGGTTAATTGTTTAACTGGAATCAGTAAATATATCTGGAAAATGGATGGTTGCCACAAAAACAAAGTCCTGTTTGTGTCACAGCTAATGCTGTGAATTCCTTCCTGGAAAAAGAAGAAAAATCCAAAGAGGAAGATGAAGGCCATCTGGATGAAGGCTGTCTTAAGGTATCTTCCTTCGGTCTGCTCAGTCAACAGGCACACTATTGCACTTCCTGTCAGAGAGCCGTCAATACCTATAGCGCATAGCAACATTTCTGCTCCTCTTTTTTCTGTCATGTGTGGATATAAAGTTTAATTTTTCAACAATAAATTCTGATTTAGGTCTCTCATGTCTTTATTCAATATCCCCAAGCCTGTATTAATGAAACATTTAAAACTCCCTTTAAAAAAAAAAAAAAAAAAGAAAACTCAGACGTGGCTCTATAACTATAAGGCTACACAACATCTCTAAAAATATCAGAATGGTATTTTCTATATAACATTTTTCCCTCCTTCAGAAGGGCTCTTCTGTCTTCTTATATGACAAGAACTAACTATCTTCTAAATTCTCATTATTGACCCCTTTCTCTCTATAATGGGCTATTATCAACTTGATTTTAAAGGGTAAATTCTGCCATGAGATGACCTTTTCTTTGAAATGACATCTTTTAAAACATAAAGCAAGAGCACAACTGATCTGACACAATTAAGGAGTTAGCTTTTCTTCGTGCCAACTATGTCACCAGCGACAGCATTAGCTGACTGCTATTTCCTTGCCTTCAATTAAATCCTGAACTATTTTCCTCAGAACCTCTGGGATGGTATTCCTATTAGTTGGTAGAAGTTGGGGAAATTTGTGGAGAGTCTCTGTAATTGTTTTTTTGCCATTGAAGTTTATTGCCTTGAATAATAGTCATTAATCAAAAACAGTGGATTCAGACAGACATTTGTGGGCTCCCATCTTGAGCCCACAGCCCAGGCTCTGGCAAGCTGCTAGAACTGTTATTTTTCAATGGTGTGTTTTTGAAATGGCCAGTTTACCTTCATGCCTATGTGGCTACCAGTGAGTGAAATAATGACAGGGATGTTGCAGGCTGCCAGATGCTGCAATTAAGTAATGTTTAACTGTTACTATAGCAAATGGCAGGTGTAGTTCAACCTGATACAATGCTCAAGGTGTGTGTGGGGGGGGGCAGGGGGGAGCCATCCAATGACTTCAATTTTTTTGCATGAGAAAAGTGAGTTCATGAATTCCCAGGGTTTGTCAGGGTCACACAAATACTGTATCAGTTCTGTATGGCATTATGATCTCTTTATGGTCTGCTCACTATACTCAGCTGCTACAATGGTTCTCTGCCAAGTCTGCTATTGTTACCTCGCTCCCCTGCTTGGAAACCCCTTGTGGCCCTCATTGTTTCTAGTGTCTGAGCTGTGAGCAGTGAGCAGCTGGCAGAAGCCCAGGGCACTGTCAGGGACCAGGAACCTGCAATGAAGAATAAATGGTCAACTCTGGCAGCAGCTGTAGAAGTGACATGACAGACCGGCAGAGAATCTAGGTTGAACTCCCAACTGCCTCCTGGTAACAAACTGTTTTGACACTACAACAAGCATCCTCCAAACTAGACCCTGACTTCCTCATGTGTGGAATGAGCATACCAGACCCATCTGTTGTCCATGGTCTCTCTAACACAAAGGTGAAG
Organism: Mastomys coucha; assembly: GCF_008632895.1. Classification (NCBI taxonomy): domain Eukaryota; kingdom Metazoa; phylum Chordata; class Mammalia; order Rodentia; family Muridae; genus Mastomys; species Mastomys coucha. Next base: position 19,599,742 of record NW_022196910.1, read on the forward strand.
GTGCCATGACCTGTATTTTTCTTCAAAGTTTCCATCAGAGATTTAGGATGTAGCACACCTCTCTCTGTGAGGACTTTCTGGACTTACCATTTGTGTTGTTAGAGTTTTACTGCTGTGAACAGACACTAAGACCAAGGCAACTCTTATAAGAACAACATTTAATTGGTGCTGGTTTACAGGTTCAGAGAATAAGTCCATCATCATCGGTATCCAGGCATGCATGGTACAGGAGAAGCTAAGAGTTTTACATCTTCATCTGAAGGCCTCTGCTAGAAGACTAACTCTCAGGCAGCTAAGACAAAGGTCTTAAAGCCAATGCCAACAATGACATACTTCCTCCAACAAGGCCTCCAAAGAGTGCCACTCCCTAGGCCAAGCATATTCAAACCACCACACTGTCCTTCCAGATATGAAATGAAGAGGCTGTGTTGTTCCAATCCAAATGCAGTAGTTTTCCACTTGAGGAAGACATGTAAACTAGAGGAATGATTGAAATCCAATCCAACACTCTTTTGCTTACAATTATTTCTCCCAAACTTTGTCTACTCTATTTTAAACAAACCGAGTTCATCTCGGTTTTCCCCCAATACCTCCCCTCTTCTACAGTTCCCCCATCACATAGTTTAATTCTGCAACTATTGCTATCTTTCCATTTCTCTTCCCAGCCTCCACCACCTCCCCTTTCCCTTCCTTTTGCTTTCTACCATTGATCTTTCATTTTCCTACTCTAGGAACAATCATCACTCAGTCTACCAAACAAGGCCTATTCTGCTTCCAGGAAAAGTAGTCAGTTGGGAGTTTTGCTTTAAGTTTGAACCTGTCTGGACTGATGCAAGGTGGATTAGATATTCCCAGAGACAATTGTTCCCAGAGCAGAAGGTGAGACTGCTGTCAAGAAATGATCTTGGCCTTTCTCCTCTACCTTAGCAGAATTCTCAACCACACTATCCTACTAGTCATCCAGAGGGAATGATGACCAGTGTAATTCTGTAGCTGTATAGTTTATGAAAGACTGATGAACGGGCATAAAATCCTATTTTTATTTTTCCCTCATGATTCAGTATCTAAGGAGAAGCACAAGAAGGAGGAGGAGGAAGAAGAGGAAGAAGACAAAGAAGAAGGAGAGGGAGGAAGGAAGAAGAGAAAGGAAGGAAGGAAGGAAAAAAGAAAGGAAGGAAGGAAGGAAGGAAGTGAGAAAGAAAGACAAACCAGTCTTGTTTTGTGTCAACAAAAGAAATTAGGGAACTGAAGCTTAAGGCAGGTCTGTACTCTCTGACCTTGGCAGTGACTATCAATCACCCAAAGGCCATAGCTTCCAGGATCCCCAAGCTTCTTCAGCTGGTACACTTTGACCCCTTAACAATCATCAATGGGAGGAGAGGCCCTTGGTCCTGTGAACGTTCTTTGCTTCAGTGTAGGGGAATGCCAAGGCCAGAAAGAGGGATAGGATGGGTTGGTGAGCAGGGGAATGTGGGAGGGAATAGGGTTGTTTTTTTTTTTCTTTCTGAGGGGAAACCAGGAAAGGAGATATCATTTGAAATGTAAATAAAAAAATATCTAATTAAAAATAAAAGAAGTTTTTCTCTGCAGGAATAGGCGGAAGAGAAAATGAGGTAGAGCAACAGAATACAAAAAGAGAGAGGAGCAGGGCCCAACAGAGCAGGAGAGAGTGCACAGTGACAGGAGGTGGGGGAGCTGGGTCTCCAGAAAGTCCTCTGAACACAGGATGCATTACATGCCAGTCAGTGCAAGTCCCAGGGCACTGCTTTCATTAAATACAATTCCTTTCCCTGGGGCCTCACATTTGCGGCAGCCCTGGATATGGTTTAAGATATTTCATTTGTCTGTGACCTTTTGCTCCTGGCAACCTGCTTATGGGCAAGTGTTTTTGCCAGTTAACCTCCCCCTTACCCCCATCTTCTGTGACCTTATGCATTTCCAACAGGAAAAATACAAACTCGCCAATTTGTTTTATTACCCAAAGGATAAACATGGAGTGGTGAAGCCTTTTATCATGCCGTACCTGCAAACCTGCTCATTACTCAGCATCGAACAAACATTTGCTAAGAGTTAATAAATCCAGTTCGTGGCTTTCTTTGTGTAGGGAATGTCCTGGCATCCTGGGCAATCTCTCATTAAGGAAAAAGAAATTGAACATACTCATATTTTATTCATGTCTCAGAATCCCAGGGAAAAAAAAATCTAGAGACGTAAAGACTTGGAGAAAACCAAGACAAAAGGGATCCTACTTCTTTATTTCAAATGTTACCTTCTGGATCCTCTCTCAGAATGGTACCAACATCACTGCCATGTCGTTCAGCCCATCTGGGCACTAACAATGTGCCTTGTGTGTTTTTGCCATGTCCCACCATTAAAAGAGACCCAGCTTCATTAAAGCATAGCCCTGGATACATCCAATGGGTCACATACTTTGTGGTCATCAATTACAAATGTCTCAAGACTGCTTCTGCATCCTTTTCTGGCTTACCTTTAGAGAGGGACCTCTGTGAAAGGCACATTAGAGGCATCAGCATACTTACTCCGGCAAGTTTTAATTTACCAACGATTCCTGTGTCTGCCAGCTTAGAAAGGCTCCGGTGATTTATTGGACCCGAGAAGAGTGCTCATCCATTATAGTTTGTCTTAACTTAATCAAAGGTATCTTTTCCCTTTGGAGCGTCTCACCTACAAACTCCACAGTCGCTGTGATAAATGTGCCGGCATGGCATCTTTTTCTGATTATGGTGAATGAAGCTTTGCAAGCAACTTAATATATTCTGTTAATGCCATGGCTTGGACACAGATGGGCTGGGGTTGGGCTGGGCATGGATCTAGAAGATAGCTGCATTGAGGGTTTTGATTGAGCAGTGGAAGTGATGGTTGGGAGTGTAGCTGAATTCACAGGGATTTGTAGGCAGCTTAAGAGATCAAGAAAAATGAAAGGATACCTTTTTTTGTGTCTGTATCTTAAGCAACATACATCTCCACTCCTACCTACAACATGCATGAACATGAACACGTACACGAATATGCATGTGCCTGCTCATGCCTGTGCATGCTTGATGCACACAGGGACACACACACACACCACAGTAACTACACTTTACACAAAGTAGAAATAACTTAGGACAAAATTGACTGTAAACCCTCTCTAAATAGTAGTCCATGGGAAGGGATAAAGGATCTACCTGAGAGAATAAAAATTAGAAATCAGGACAAGTTTTAAATTTTGAAACTAAAGCTATAGTCTGTGAACAACCTTGAAATGACCAATTGCTTTTCTCTGTGGCAGAAGAGTCTCGCTTTTGAGTTTGGAACGATATTTGGTAACTGCACAGACATTTCTAGACTTTTGCTGTGAATTTTTCACAAAAGAAAATTGTTCAAAATTTATGAGCATGAGTTTAAGAGTGTTTTCTTTATCGAAACCAGTGAAATCCTCTTCCCTTTTAGATTCTGTGGTCCTACACAGATTTACATCCCGTTGTGATTTGATATGTGTCCTCCAGAGTCCCACCTATCAATGATTTAACCCCCAGTCTGTGATGATATTAAAAGGCACTAGAACTGCTAGGAAGTATGGCTCTGAAGAATGGAGCCATATCAGTGGAAATGTCTCTATGAAGAGATTGTTGAGATCCTGGGCCCCTCTTTTCCATTTGCTTTTTGGCTGCTGTGAAGTGAACAAGCCTCCATCCAATATCTCATGTTCCTCATGCTACACGGGATGCAACATATCCAAAGCAAGGGATCTGAGCAACCATGACTGGTTTAAAGTATCATCTGATACTTTAAAACAAAACAGTACCTTCCTCCTCATAGGTAAACCATATCAGGAGTTTTGGCACAGTGACAGAAACCTGACTATCACATCACTCTGGCAATTAACCCACTGTTTTAGCTATTCAAGAGAGTCATTAGTTGTGACATTAAGCTGTTTTTTTATTCATTATTCTGAAGAGAACCCTTTTAGCTTTTGTAGTCTAGTATATGTGAACAGAATTCCAAGGATACATGTAAAAACTGATTTAAAAAATAAATCACTTAATCTTCATTTCCTAGTCACCCTTGTTGAAGAGGAACTTTTTTTTTTGAATCCCACTGGCTAACAACCTCCCTTTCTCTATCAACGTGTAACATTTAGCACAGTCTAGAAGAGACAATTTGTAGTTTGTGCTGAATATTATTCATTCTGTTGAATAAATCAAAATAGGATTTTCCCCCTGTAGTTTAATATTTGTAAGAAATTATGCAAGAAAGCATAAGACACTTGAGGGTGAGCTTAGATCGGGATAGCAAAAGACATGCTAACAAATGCCTCCTACTGCCTGTTTCTGTAGAACACATGCCCTACAATCCTTCTGATGTTTTTAAAGGGATAGAAGCAGTGGTAAAAGAAGATATAGAAGAAAAATATGTAACTCACAAACCTAAACAGTGTGCAGGATATTTAAGAATTTTGAACAAAATCTTTTGAGTCTTGATGTTATTGGGAAGCAAAACATTGAGAGCTTTTTGAGTAAAAAATCACTATGGTCGGGTCTCATGAAAAGGGCCTGGAACCACAGCTATTCCAGAGGCTAAGCCAGGAGCATCACAAATTCAAGGCCGGTCTGGAAATCCTGTTTCTAAAAAAAAAAAAAAAAAAAAAAAAAAAGGAAAAGGGATGGATACTTAGCTTAGTTGTTCTGCTTTGCTTTCTGTTGCCCTGATCAAATACTGACCAAAGACAACTTGGGAGGAAAGGGTTTATCTCACCATACAAGTTACAGTTATCTGCAAAGGAAACCAGGGCAGAACTAAAGCAGGAACCTGAACACAGGAACTGAAGCAGAGACCACAAAGGAGTATTGCTTACAAACTTGCTCTTTAGGGGAGGTATCACCCTCAATGGGCTGAGCACCTCCACATCCAGCATGAATGCCCCATAGCTTGCCTTCAGGTCAAACTGAAGGACGTATACTCTCAGTTGAAGTTATTTTGTTCCCACATGACTCTAACTTATGTTAAGTCAACACAGAAACTGATTAGGATAGTAGCAGAGCACTTACCTACCATGTGCAAGGTCAGGGATTCTGTTCTTAGCAACACACACACACACACACACACACACACGCACACACGCACGCACACACACACAC
>NW_022196910.1:19604892-19618312 GCF_008632895.1 Mastomys coucha
ACACACACACACACGCACACACACACACGCACACACACACTCACACACACAATGAAGAAATTTTTTTGTTTGTTGTTTTGATTTTTTTTAACTTCTGGGGAACAAATACAAGACCTCCCTCATTTCAGGCAAACATTCTACAATTGGGTTCCATTGCCAGATGAAGGTTAATTTTTACTTATAACAAATCAGAAAACAAATTGGAAAAAGAACTATACTATAAGACCTACTTAATCTAAAATAAGGCACAAAGGAAAAGGAATTTGTACAATTTCCCTGAAGTATATACATTCCCAGGGGATAAAAGGCTATACTCATAGATTCATAATGTTTCAAGGGAGCAGCTTCGTTTGTGCCTCTCTGTGATTTTCTGGACAGCTATTTATTTTGGTTACACCTTGGAGAAGTCATTAGTAGGGAGTAGCGTTTTAGGTTAGCTGAAGATGTTACTCCTTTCCACTATAGCATGTATTTTGGCATATTTATGGTCACCATGATCAGTTCTAAAGGAAGACTAGCTCTCTGTTCATCTTGTTCTAAGTCACATTTACTGTTTGTTCCTTGTATTCTGTAATTTCGTGAAGTTCAATGTGAAGGACATATTTTTGTTTTTTCCAGTAGCTTTTCATGGACTACCTACCCTATGGGTTTAGATGGGCTTTTCTTTTTCTTACTTAGAGAAAAAAAATCCACCCATTTTATTACATTTAAAATCCCCTCATCAGTATGGATTTCACGTCTTTCAAAGTTTCTGCTTTATCATTTCTTTTTGCAACCTGGAAATTTTACCCAAATCAATCTTCCAGTTCACTGATTCTCTCACCAGCTGTCTTTGGTGTTATTTTGCATTTTTAATTCCCTCTAGATTTTGATTTTAGGAATTCTGCCTGAGCCTCTTTCAAATCTTCCCTATTAATTCCCATATTTTTCTTTCTTCAATTATTTTTAGAATGTTTATTTTATTACGTGGGTTTATGGTCCCTTATTTTTAGGGGCCACCTAATCCTGTCTATGAGGAAAGGTTATACAACTTATACAGTGTAAAACGGTAATGGGAACAGAAAAATACAGTATGCTGTCTAGAAGCAGCAGGTCAGTCATCGTTCCAATGATGATTTACAGCAAAGAATAATGAACTAGAAAGACAAAAAAAGGGCCCATAGAACATTGACTTAAATCTTACAGTATTGCAGTTTATAATGTAGATAATGAGATGCTCTGGAGTGTGAAGGAGGATAGTGGCACAGTAGAAAGAATGTTTTGGGAATATTGATAGTGAGTTGAAACAGAAAACACCAGTAGTTATTTGTTATACAAGTGTTTTAAGGACACGGAAAGAAATAAAATTTGTGAGATAAGTAATTTTTGTAAAAAAAGATAAATCTAAGGGCAAGTATTAAACAGAAACAAGAAGACACATATAATTGAAAGAGATAAGAAGATTGGCTGGGAAGCTATAGTGATTTAGATGTGTAGTAATGAGCTTTCATATAAAGGCAGGAGCATTTGGAATATCAGGAAAATAATAGAGAAGTGATCTTTAGGTTTCTGAATGTATCTTTGTTAATGTGGGAGATGGTTCACATAGGGAAAATGACCCTAAATTGAAAGCTTAGAGAATTATAAGCCCACCAACAGTACCATAGGTGAAAGAATATTAAAGATATATAAAGATTTCTTTTAAACACAAAATAATGGCAGACTTGAGGAAGAGAAGCTTCATTACACATGGCAGGCACATTATACATCCCTACACATGTAACTTATTGTTATTACTGTTGTTATTTCATCACAAATGGGAGACACATTATTTAGTAAAAATAACAGATTTAGAAGTAAAGGAAGAAATATATAGGCTACTTGGCATGCTATAGGCTACCAACCTTAATTCAGTAGAGGGTATATGTATCAAATTTGAAAAGGCATTATGATGAACATTGTACATGACAAAATATTGTTAATGAACTGGTCACATTCATAGTGTTTCTTGCATAAAATGTAGAATAAGGAACAAGTAAGTGTCAGAGGCTCAGAAGTTATAATTGTGTACTGCTAATGTAGTGAACCCAAGGTTAGTTCTCAAGACCCACATCAGGTGGCTTACGAGTCTCGTGAGCTCCATCCTCATGGGTTCAGATGACTTCTTCTGGCCTTTTTGGATACCTATGCTCGTGTACACATAACACACACAAACACACACACACACATACACACACATTCAAAACTAAAATACATTTTAAACACAAAAACTCTTTTGTCCTACTCTTGGAACTCTTTTCTTCTTCAAGGGTTGCCTTGTCTAGCCTCGAAATGAGGGTTTTTGATCCTATTGTGTCTTGTTTTATCATGTTTGGTTGTCTCTTAGAGACCTGCTCTTTGCTGAAGGGAAATGTAGAGAGAGTAGATCTGGGGGAGAGAGGAAGTTAGGGTAGCTGGGAAAACCAATGGGGGTGGGAGTGATTGTAGTCAGGATGTAAAGTATAAGAGAAAAATCTATTTTTAATAGTAAAAAAAAATAGGTTTCTACATTCAAAATAGCCATTGTCAATTATGTAACAGTAAACACATACTTTTCCATTCTGTTCTTAAGTTGTGAATATTGAGAGAGAGAGAGAGAGAAAAAGAGAGAGAGAGAGAGAGAGAGAGAGAGAGAGAGAGAGAGAAGAGTCAGACAGACAGACACAGAGAGGCAGAGAGAGAGAGACAGAGAGAGACAGAGAATATAATCTGGATTGATTGGTTGGTTGATTGAATAATACTTGGATAATTCATGGAAAGCTCATGATGAGCCTACAAATTGCTACACAGCTATTAGCTATTTTGATCACCATGTTTACATAAAAGAATAAAAAAAAATGTTACACAACTGTGAGAATCTAGTAACTATACAGTATTTGAGGTTGGTTGGCCAAAGCAGAATTCTGACTGAATCTGAAGGGCCAAAATACTAGAATACTTCTATAGTTACAGGCAAAAATAATTTAATCAAGACAGAAGAAAATGAGCTTAGATATATTTTTTAATTGCCATGTGCTATGAGATGGTCAAAAGGGAGGATACTGCTATTCGCTCAACTTTGGTAGTTGACAAAGCTATATGGAGACTGGCATCTTTTATTTTATTTTATTTTATTTTTTTGGTTCTCTCACCTTGCGCTGAACACATATTACTTCTCATAAAAGATTCATTTTCACAGCCTGCAGCTCTCTCTGAGTCGGCCTCTACCTATTCCACAACTAACACGTGATGCTCATTCTGACTTTTCTCAACCCCAGAAGGTATAAAATGCAGGCCACAAGTATGAAATACTGAAATGAATCTTGGTGGGTTCTATGCAGCCAGGTAGAGACTTTGAAAGTTCTTTGCAGCTTATGAACAGGGAAACTATCAATTTCTAAGACTCCATATTAGCCTGGCAACTGTATAGACATAGCAGGTGTTGGCTAAGAAGCTGTGTTTCCTCAGAATTAATGACATGCCATTATGGTAGCAATTCTTCCAAGTCTCTAGAGTGCCTGTAATTAAGAAGTTTAACTGTACTTAAAATGATATAAAGTGTCATTAGTCCCATGCTAAATCATTCCAGATTACTGATTTATTCTCCAGTGAAATCATCCAGGTAATTTTCTCTGCCTGAGTAATGTAAGGTTTCACACATGAACACCCCTACTGGATAAAGCTTTGGGTTTTCTTCGCAGTTAAAAAATAATAGTGGGGCTGGCGCTGGAGCTGGGGCTCAGGGGTAGAGCACTTGACAAGCATGTGCAAGCATCTGTCTTTCATCCCACAGCGTGCCAAAAACCATACTTTCCTTAGAAGCCCCACAGTGGTATCATGAAACTTCCAGACAATGTCTTCACAGAAGGTCTTCCTACTAAGCTAGTGTTTGCCATTAACTTTGAAGTCTTTCTGTCTATATTTTTATAATAGAGTGGAAATCTTTGTTCAGGTACAATAGTAGGTGAGTTTCCTGAATAACTTTGGCTGAAGGAGAATCAGAAGACCCCGGCTGACCTCTGCTTACCTTTCCCCATACCTTCAGAACCTCCACGGTCCTTCTGTCCTTCTGATTTTACTACTTTATTTCTAAATAATAACCCTAGCCTGTATGTTTATTTCATTACTAAAGTTTATATTCTCAGGACTCTTCTAAAAACATTCAAATAAACAAGTTTTTTTTTTTTTTAAATAATTGGAGAAAGTATTTAGATGAGATTTCTCTTGAGCGTATGTATGGTCTACTCTGTTGTCTTAAAGTATAAATATTCAAAAATATAGTACTTAAAATTAACAGTGTTCTCATTTTTTCAGATGCTTGGACACCCAATATGAAAGGGAATGGTAGGATTTGATTCTCAAAACCTGAAATATGTGTCTTCATATCTCCCCACTCCCTGCTGCTGACAAATATTCAACTGTTCAAACTTCACTATTTCTGGTAATGTTTATTACTCTGGGGCTCTCATGCTTCAGTCTGAGATCGCAATGCTCTGTCTAAGTCATATAAATATTTTTCTGCTGAAAGCAGCTTCTTATGTATTTCCATGCAAATCTACTGCCTTTAATTGGTATGCAAAATCATCCCATTGTCTTTATTTAAATGGATATTTTCATATTGATATAGTATTCCACACTGAAAATAATTCTTTCAGACTGTCAGTAATGTCCCATTGTCTTTTTGCTTCCATCATTGATACCCTGAAGTCCGTTGTAGTCTTATGGCTGCTACTTTAAATTTAATGCATTTCTCCATATTTTTAATTTTTTTCTGTCTTTAGCCATAAGCAATTTTCTTGCATTTGTCTCATTTGAAACGTTTGGAATTTGTTAACTCTGGATTTTTCAATCTGGAATCATCAAACTGTCATCAGTTTAGAAAATGTCTCATTTCTCCTCTTGGTGCTTTAAATCAGTGGTTCTCAATCTTTCTAGTTCTATGACCGTTTAATATAGTTCCTCAAGTTGTGATGACCTTCAACCACAAAATTATTTTCATTGATATTTCATAACTGTAATTTTGCTACTTCATAATTGCTTTATAACTATAATTATAATGAATCATAATGTAAATATGTGTTTTCTGATGGTCTTTGGCAACCCCTGTGAAAGGGTCATTCAACCCCCAGAGGGAGAACCATTGCTTTAAATGATGTTACTGCAGCAAAGATGTATTTGTATTTTATTAAATGTCCATGTGGGAACAATGACAATCTTGAGTAAGAAAGGGAAGTTAGAAGTGGGAAGATGAATTGAAAGTCCAAGAGAGAGCCAATTATGGCATCTCTCAACCCAGGCAAGCTGACAATCAGGATCAAAAGAGCCCAGGGCTTGACCTTTTTGTTACCATGTGGAAAGATAGTTACATATTAAGCATTTGCCAGAAAAAGCTAAATCTGCCTGTCTATGATCTTGCCAGTTATTTGCACTTTTGTCAGGGCTACAGTCGTAAATGTGTCTGGTTTCCTAAACATTTCTTAGGACATCTGAGACAGGTGGTGCATGTCTCTATAGTTCAACTCTATTATGCCTTCACCCTCTGCAGAGCACAGCTCTCACTCTATGTAAATTCCAAGCCCATATTCCAATATTCTGTGTAGAACTCAATTTTATCATAACTAAAATGACAAGACCTTTCATGAACAGGTAGAAGAACACTTCCCTTGGATTTTCCCAGGGGCAGAGGTGCCATCTTGTACTCGGTTGTTTGCTCACATAATATGAAATTATGTAAACTACCATGTCTTTGTGAATGCTGTCTCATTTGTCCCTTCCATCCTGTTTCCTCTCCCTTGGCTAGCAGCCACGCCATAATTACCTCTCCTTTGGATTTCTAACTGACCTTTTCACTTTCAACTGCCCTTTCCTCAAAACTGTCAGCAGTTTCTCATGTACATTTAATAAAATACAAATTCATTTTCCCAGTATTTGAAGCAATCTATACTATGCTCTGACTCTATGGAATTTTTCATATGCCAGATACTAGTAGTCAAAATATATTGACTAAAATTTAATCTGTACTCTATTTTGTAGAAAACATACCAGAATGGAATTGTCAAACATAGTAGACACCAGTAACTCACATGTGGCTTCTGAAAACTTGAAATGAGGCTAGTACAAATTAACATGCACTACAAATGTAGAATACTGACCTATAAAAATGTGCTATATGACAACAGTGTGTTATAAGGCAATAGTTTTTATATTAATTACACATTAAAATAATAAAATGTTGTTATATTAGGTTTAATTTGAAGACAAAGTTATATTCCTTGTCAATTTTATAATGTAGATTTGGGAAATTTTAAATTTCATGAATGAGTTGAATTTGTGGCTCCCATTCTATTTGTATTGAATAGTTCTATCATATCTTATATAGAGAGAGTGTTGCTGTGAGAGATTATAATTAGGGACCTGGGTTTATTTTCGTTTTGGGAAAAACCAGCTTTGAATTTTGATTGTCTATAATAAATATATAAACTTTAAAAGATGATAATTTTTTCATAGCTAACTCTACAAGGTTTCCTAGGAGATCTCACTTAGAATATTTTTCCTCAATGGATTCATTATGACTATGATGGTTCTGAATCTTACTGAGCAAAACAGACCTCCTCAAAGTATACATCAAGACTTATAAGTCACCCAGGCTCTGTCTACATAAGGACCCAGGCTACATAAAATAGGTTCTGAGTGGTGATCAGCATCAATGTTTTGTAAAATCTAAACTAGAAACATCAATTGAAATACCGTTGGCGCTTACCTTCTTGTGTGGTATTTCTTGACTCTTTCACTTTCCATCCTCTTGTCTATAAGGTTTTGTGCCTGAGCCCTACTTAGCATGTTATGAACTAATACTGAAAACCTGAAATGTCTTTCTGCAACCAAGTCTTATAAGGTAAATTTGGTGAATCTGATGTAGCAATTACTCCTTTAGGTTCCTCCTGGTTTGTTTAATCTTTAAGCCAAACCTTTGGGGAAAGCATTACTATTATCGTTATTTTGATGAATATGAAAATCATGAGTGCTCTGAGGCCATGACAGGTCCATGTGACTTCTTGAAATGGAAGACTAAGTTGGTATTTGAACATAGTTTGAATTGATTGTGAACTTCCAGTGATTAGTTACTACTAGCCCAGAAAAAGAACAAACATTACTTTTTATATTAGGTCCCAACACAGAACCCAATCAGAAGGATAAACAGAAAGATGGGCTCTTTCAAAACCAGATTTCAATAGGTAGAAGAAATCAGACTGAAAAACTCTAGCATACAAAGTCTAGCTGGGAGTTGGCACTTGAAGCTGTTGTAGAAGGCTTACCTCTTAAGATTGTCTCACAAAACAGAAAAATATATTTGCAATACTAGAAAACTAAACCATGTGTTCTCCACCATGCGAGGTCCCCAATGGACAAAATATTGCTGTCTGACTTATGGTAGACACTAGGAATGTTGAGTGTGTGACTAGATTCACAAATGTCCTAGTAATGGATTTATAAGGTATAGTTCTTGCTCAAATAAACTCACAGGCTGCTAGTGAAAACTGTGAAAGAAAATAATAGCCTCCTCAACTGAGGTGTGTTGCAAAGCAGCTAAGTTCAGAGGGGAGGGAGGATATGAGAACATAAAATGCCCCTCAAGGAAGACCCTTTATGGAGAAAAATGGCTACACTCTAATCTCCTTACCTAAAGAGGAAAGTTTTCTGCTGAAGCATGACATAAGTCCCTTTATTTTATTTGTCCAGGATCCAGGATATATCCAGTTTTTTTTTTTTTAATTTTGTTTACATTTGGCTTTTTTTTTAAATTAGCACTGCAAGCAGGGAGGTCACATCGAATGGAATTCCATTTACAGGGGCCCACAGAAGTCAGTATGTTGTCCTCAATCCTGCTTCCCTTTTCCCTGCTTTGTTCAATCTGTTGCAACCTCCTGCCTAACAGGCCTCATTAATGGCTTTCTAATCTCTCTCCTGTTGTCCACATCTCTGTAGCTACCGCTGTAGTTTGCCTTCTGATAAGTTCTCTCATGGATGACTGTGTCAGCCTCCTGATGGTTGCCTTGCCCACACCTTATCTTTTGCTTCTACTGCAGCTCAAGTGAGCATCCTAGAGAACAAGACTGATCAGCACTCCCTTTTGCTGAATCTTAAGTGGTTCTGTATTGCACACACACACACACACACACACACATATTACAGAACATCTTTAATGGACCATTCTTGACTCTTCTTGTACATTTGTCTGTGGTGGACTGAACTGATTACATATCTTGAATCTCCTCCTAGTGGATGATGCATCCCAGCTTCCCATAGCTGTTGTTTTCATGTTTCAGGTTCTATATTCCTCCTTTTGCCTTCAATGGGTCTCCTTCTACTAAGTTACTCTTCATATCTGAGTCCAGCTGTGGCCTTCTTGACAACTGTGGGTCAAATCCTCTAATACACTGGTTATTCTATTATGTCACGATTATTTCTTTAATCAGATCTTAGCACCTTGTGCTAGAAAGAAGTCGGTGTCCATTCCCAAACCTAAGGCAACTCTTATCACAAAGCAAGGAAAGAATGGATGGTTTAGATGGTTTTGTAGCCAATCTGTCCTGTAATAAATATCTTCTCTCCTCACATTCATGAACATCAGACTGGAGAGGTTGTGCTGAAGAACTTTACGGAAGTTAGAGGCTGTGTGGGGGCTATAAGCAGACATCAGTGGGTGTCCAGGCAAATGAAGGACAACTGTGCAATATTTATATAATTGAGACTAACTGAATAGACTAGAGAAAATGAGCTTGGAACCAAAAAGCTCTTCCCTGGCCAATCTCACCAGTGTGGGTACTGACCAAACCATTACTTAGCTGGCCACCTGGAATACCCAACATCCCAAGAGACACAGTTGTAGCCAGAATTGAAGACATTTTCTATCACCACTGGGGACTATTTTCTGTTTTGTTTTTAAGTTCCATACTCCAGTGATGAGAAAATAGAACCATGTAATCGTCTATACAAATGACAAGAATACAAAAGTCTGAATGTAATATGCAGTTCATGTCTCATTATACATTATATTTTAATTAGAAAAAATGATATGAAAGTTAATAATGGGAACTTTTGTGTAGGCACTGCTATTATTATCAGAAAAAAATACAAAGCTGAAATAAAATTATGGGAGAGAAAATATTATGCCTTTGTTTCTAAAAAATTTGCATTTGTTCGGAGAAAGAAAATAACAAAGAATGAAAGTCTTTCTTATTCACTGATTTCTGTGTTCTGTCAAAATGCCAAATAATCCATTTAATCAATCAAAATGTGAAAGAATGTGACAGACCCCAAGCTTGTTTGAGAATATAGCTATGCAAAGTGCTTCAACTCTCAAGTGAAGTTATGTCATAATACCAATTACTAAATGCCATTTTTCTATAACTTAGTTAATGCAAGAATACAATTTAGGTTGAGAATTAATTGCAGCTCTACTGACTTTTGAACCTTGGATGTTTTATCGGAAGCTGTTTACACAAATTCTTCCATAGTATAATTTAACAAATCTCATTTTTATAGGAAGATCATATCTATTAAAGTGGAATACTAACTAAAATTAAATCTTAGTGAGAATTTCAAAAGAATCATCACATCTATTTCTTCTTTGTTCAAGCTATGAAGATGATTTGGGAGTTTTGCAAAGAAACACGAATTGTTCCAATAACTTATCCTAGGATGGAGAAATCATTAATCTCAATTATTCAACAGATGTTGAGTTCCTCCTATGGCCCAGGCCCTGCTTTTGTAGAGCACAGATGCTTACAACTTGGAAGTGGACCACAAATGAATTAATGACACAAAGGAGTAATTAATGAAAGCCTGAGTCAAATGTCCTGAGAGAGAGAGAGAGAGAGAGAGAGAGAGAGAGAGAGAGAGAGAGAGAGAGAGAGAGAGAGAGAAAGGTAGAAAGGTTGTCAATGGGAACATGGAACAGATGAATCTTATCTGGAGTGGACAACTAGGGAAAAAGAATATGGGTTGATGAATTGAAGTTTGAAGAGATTAACTAGCCAGCATGGGGAAGGGTTCTGTTTGGAGAGGCTTCTGGTGGGGAGCAGCTGAGAGGAGAGAGGTGAAGCAAACAAGTCCACTTATGGACCCAGAAGATGTGGAGGTAATGCCTAAAGCAACAAGGATAGGCTTCAGATTGGACCAGTCCCTTTATCCCATGCTAGTTTCTTATAGTTTATTTAGGAAAACATCAAAGTGGGACCGGGACCACATCTAAGTTGGCAAACTGCTTGACTGGCAAGTGAGATGGCTTAGATTCTCAGAACCAAAGTACAATGTGTCAGGTGTTACAGTGTGTGCTTATAATCCTAGTGCTGGAGTAGCAGAAATAGGAGGATTCTGGGGCCCTGATGGCCAGTCAGTTAAGCTTAATTTGTGAGCTTCAGGAGAGTGGGAGACCCTGTCTTTAGGGTAGTAGATAGCAATTCTGAGGATGACAACTTAAGGCTCTGGCCTAAACATGCACCTTTACACAGTGTGCATGTATAGTTCTTTATATCCACAAACACTAAAAACATAAGAAAGACCACTACAGGACTTCAAAGAGAGAATATTGACATGTAGGATTCAATCTCATAAGTTATGTGTAGTTGCACCGTGAGGCTGTAGGTGTGGAAAGGATGCAGACTGTAACATGTTAGACAAGCGTAAGCCAACATTGTGATTGCAATCTTCTAGTCTGACTGTCTGGAAAGCACTTCTTTATGGAGTTAGATATGAGAAGAGAGACAGTATCAGTTACTTGTCTTTTGCCATGACAAACACCTGACAAGAAGTAACTGAAGAAAGGAACTATTGAGTTCGGCCTGTGATTTAAGGAGAGATAAGATCCAACATGACTAGGAAGACATGGTGTGGGAGCTAGAAGCAGCTGGTTCCATTGTGTCTGCAGATGTGTTAGGATGAAGCGAGTTGAATACTGGTGCTCAGTTCTCTTATTCAGTCAAGGAATCCAGCTCACTGAGTAGTATCACCTAAAGGGTGGAAGCTAAATTAGGCGTTTTCTCACCATTACTGAACCAATCTAGAATCTCCATCACAACCATGCTTTGAGGTTGTGCTTCCTGGGTGATTTTAGATATTGCCAAGTTAATAATATTAACCATTACACAGACCAAGGAAAAGTTTATTGGTGTCAGAGGCTGCAGATTTTATAGAGAGAATAGAAGATTCTCTTTGTTCAGGGAAAGGTTGAGAATCTTGAGAGCTCCAGCTCAAAAATGGTGCGGGGAGGGGGGAGATACTGTAAACAGCTATGGTTGCTCTCTCCTGTAATCCCAACACTTCAAAGGCTGAGGCAGGGGGATTGTAGCAAGATCAAGGTTTACCTAGTCTTCAGGGTGAAATTTTATCTAAAACAAAAAGAGAAGAAGGGAGGGAGGGAAGGAGTGAGGGAGGGAAGGAGGGAGGGAGGAAGGAAGGAAGGAAGGAAGGAAGGAAGGAAGGAAGGAAAGAAAGAGACATAGATCTATAGCAACACAGATAAGAAGAAAAAGATGAAGCATCATTATAGCATTAGAGCGAAAATGACCCAGAAAAGAATATGTGGGTGTTTTTGTTGTTGTTTTGTTTTGCTTTTTTTATAAGTTACAGATCAGCAGGATGGATTGTTATAAAGACTGGTGGATAGAACAAAGACTGAAATAGTTCATTAGATTTAGCTTTACAGAAGTTTTTGATGGCCTTGGACTGGAGGTATTTGAATGTATGAGTCATGTTTCATGGGCAAAATGGACTGAATTGAGAGTAAGTAGGAGATAAGAAAATGAAATGAAGCTTGCAGTCACAGCTTATACTTGTCTATCATGTTCTGTGTTTCAGGCACTATTTTGACTTATTTCTTATGAAGCCTCAGAATCCTTCTAGGATCCTGGTCATATTACCATTTTTTCTTAAAGAGGATAAATTATTGGGCCAGGGTCACTCACAATGGCAATCCTCTGGAGAAGTCTGATATGTGAGGAGGAGAGATTTCATTAGGAAAGTGGCGGAAGGCAGGTGAGGAACTGTGGCTTGCTTTGTTTTTAACCTTTAGAGGAAAACCCTTGGCTTGCGTATGAAGAGAAGAGGCTTATCCTTAGCCCCTCCATGAAGGAGAGATGTGGTTGCTGTCTTACACCTATCAGGGGAAATGGGGCTATGCCTCTGCTTCTTGTCACCATGATGAGCCACCAGGCCCTGTTCAGCTACCCCGGCGAAGATCACTCAACATGAAAAATACTGTGTGCAAAAATTACCACGCTTTGATTACAAATTCCTTTTGGTTTTATTTTTTCACCTCTCTCTCTCTCTTTGTCCTTTCCTCCCTCTTTGCCTCCCTCCTTTTACCCTCTCTCTCTCTCTTTATGTGTGTGTGTGTGTTTGTGTATGTTTGGGGGTGGGGAACTGAACTGCCTCAAATATTTAAAAAAGGTATAGAAATTGCAGCACAGTTGGCCACGAACTCTGCACAACCTGGTTTCTATGGTAAGGAAGCTATGGCCTTTAAAACAAGTATCCTGGTATGGATCTCTAAGGTCTTCAGAAACTTATGCATTGAGGCTCAGTTCTCAGTGCAGTATTTAGAGAGGGGTCATTGGAGAAGTGATTCAATCACATCTAAGATCAGGATCAATGGCCCAATCCATGTATGGACTCAACGTTTAACAGATTATTAGAAAGCTGTAGTAGCTATTATTATCAATTTGTTAGAATCTAGAATCATCTAGAGGATAAGCTTCCAGGCATCAGTATGAGAACATATCTAGATTCAATTAGCCTCTGGTCATGCTTGTGAGGGTCTGTCTTTATTAGGTTACTTACAGTAGGAAGACCCAACTCAAAAGTGGCCAGCACCGTTCCATGACTTTGAGTCCATATATAATGGAGAAACCTAGCTGAGCACTGGACTCATCACTTTCAGCCTCTTGACTATGCAATGAGCCTCCTGCTCCTGCTGCCATGGCATGACAGACTCTACCTCTTTGGAAGCATAAGCCAAAATAAATCCTTGTTTCCTTAATTTGTTTTGTTCAGATGCTTTGTCATATCGGTGATGGAAGTAACTGAGACAAGGGCAGTCGAAATTTTAGGAGGTTGAGACCACTTGCGGAAAGTGAGTCACTGGGCATATTCTTGAAGAGTATATTTTGTCCCTTACCCCTTCCCCCTCCTTCCTTCCTTTCTTCCTTCCTGCCTTCCTTCCCTTCTTCCTGCTTCCAATTTCTGTGAGTTGAACAGATCTAGCCAGCAGTGTGCTTCCTTCCCATATAATTTTTCTCATAGCAGCGTGGACAAATGATCATGGACTGAAGCTACTGAACCATCCCCTCTTGACTCCTTTTAAGCTGTTTGTTTCAGGTAGGGTCTCTGTGTATATGTATTTGTATGTTCAGGTATATATATA
>NW_022196910.1:19618511-19732783 GCF_008632895.1 Mastomys coucha
ACACACATGTGGAGACCAGAAGATAACCTTGGATATCTTTTCTCAGGTGTTTTCTACTTGCTTTATGAGACAGGATTTCTCATTGTCTTGAGCTAGCCCAGTATGATAGGCTGGCTATGACAGTCCCAAGAATTTGCTCATCTCTACTTCCTCAGAGCTGGGATTACAAACACTAGGCTTTTCTTGTGCAGGTTGTATACATAGAACTCGGCTTATCATGCATATAAAGTGAATACTGACTGACCACTATCTCAAGCTCTGCCTCAGAAATTTTGTTATACAAATGGAAAGCTAATCACACACAGGGTTAGATGTTCCTTCAGGAGAAATTCTTAGACACAAGTTCCCCCTAAAGAGTTCTTTTCATCTCCCTAAAATTCTGAGGACCTATTTTCCCTAATATTCTTTCTACTCTCACTACTTGTTCACTCAGTGTTTCTGTATCATGCCATTAGTCTCTACTGGAGACTGTACTGACTCTCTTCTTGACAATACCTCCAACATCGGGTACAAGGCATATAGCACATGAATCAGAGAATGAACTTAACAATAGCCCATTATGTTTCAAGCAAATTGCTTCTCAGCCTTTGGAACAGGATCATGTGTAAATTTCAAATGAAATGACATCTTTGCATTTCACCTCACCTTATAGAATAACCGTGTATAAGTCATATGTCCACAGTGATTTTACAGTTTATGAAAACATTTCGGGAGATGGAAGTTCTGAGCTAATGCTCAAAATATTTTAAAATGGTTAGGATAGAAATCATTTCTGGGTGACTAATGAGTTTGGTGAAAGTAAATGACCTCATGGACACATATCTGACAAGGGGCAGAGTTGAAACTTGTAGTCTTGGCCTGCTATCTTGCTCTCCAGGTACCCTGTCTACTGTCCTCCGTCTTTTACTATAAAATGCTTCCAATGATTTAAAAAGCATTGAGGAGTTTCTAAAAGTTTCCTTTTCCTTCCCTTGAGCTTTTCATATCATAACAAATATACTATTAAATTCTAAATGTACTAACAGAATTAGGATTCAGGTCCTCTTCAATTACACTTGTACAAGGAGGTAGAGGAAAAACAAATCTCAAAGTACTTTCTCAAGAATATCCATTGACTCTTTGTTGGTCTCATGAGAACTCAACAACGTATTTTAATAGAGGCTCCCCTGCCTTTTCTGGCATCATTTTGATTTTCAATAGGCATTATAGAAAATGCTTGACAACACACGTAGAAAGATATAGGGAGATTACAAAAGGGTTCCAGTCTACCCTTCTCTGGGTAGTTTCAGTCAGTAGATGCCATAAGCACATATCTTTATGGACAGGTGCAGTGAGGTATCACTCCTTGATCTTAATCCACAGAAAAGGATGAAAAGAGTCCTTGTTGTGGAACCCAAAGAAAAACACATAAAGCAGATTGGAGATGGGAGATGATACCTTGATAAGTACTGCATTCAATAAGACCCATGCCTTAGGTTTGAAGACTGACATCAGGGACAACATAGGAGTAAATGACACAACAATATGAACTAACTAGTACCCTCAGAACTCCCAGGGACTAAACCACTAACCAAAGAGTACACATGGAGGGACTAATGGCTCCAGCAGCATATGTAGCAGAGGATGGTCAAGTCGGTCATCAATGGGAGGAAAGGCCCTGTGAAGGTTCTATGCCCCAGTGTAGGGGAATGCCAGGGCCAGGAAACGGGAAAGGGTGGGTCAGTGAGCAGGGGCAGAGGGAGAGGGAACAGGGTTTTGTTTTTGTTTTTGTTTTTTTAATTTTTTTATTTTCTTTTTTCTTTTCTTTTGGAGGGGAAACTGGGAAAGGAAATATCATATGACATATAAATAAAGAAAATATCTAATTAAAAAAGGAGTAATGCCAAATGGAACCCAATTAATCACACACAGTGTCTCAGAACCTCAGTTTCCAAATCCTGTTATTTTTTTATTGGAGTATATAAAACTGTTAGTGATGTTGTTGAAGAGATTAATTAAAATCATGTGTATGAATGACATGGCTTTTAACATCTCATGGACAGACTATTATTTTCTTGGTTCCTTTGCCTATTGAAGGGGAAGTCTGCAGAGATAGAATTGAGTGGTAAAGCCACAAACACTTAAATAGAGAGTTGATTTCTAGACTTGACAGACTGCAACTGTTGACAGATATTGGGAATCCAACTCACTTTCACAATTTTAGATATGACAAAGCTAAGAAAGTGCTGAAATGACATCCTACCATGTGATAAGAACAAGGCACAATCACTATGTGTAAATTGTTTGGAAATTTAGACCTCTTGCATTTAGTATAGGCAAGCGGGCAAAAGCTTACATGCATTTACTGGTGGTTTCTGTCAGAACACAGTGTCCTAGATCATCCATTAACTCACTCATTCTTCATGATCTCTGGATACAAACAAAGCCTATTAAGTCTGTCTTTTTTAACAACCATATTAACTGCACATGGCCTTCTGCCCTAACAATTTTATAATAATCCAATATATGAATAAAATAAGGTCACCTTAACTGAAGAGAAATCATATGAAGATATGCAAAAAGGGACCAATTTTGAAGATTTCAAAAGAAAGGCAAAATATAATTCCAAATATTATTATACTGATGTATATTTCTTTGCATATAAATGGAAGATTATACATGTTTATCTCTGAAAATAGCTGTTGATATGCCCTCAACAGGACATATAAACAGATATTTGAGCTTAAATACATATTGCTCCAAGAGTCTCCAAATCACAATTTTGCATTGACTGCAAGAAACCACTAGTTTTCTCTGTAGTAAAAAGTCTATATATCTGCTGCATTTGTATGTTTTGAAACTCATAAAGAAGATAAATGTGAAGGAGACAGAATGTGTAAGAGACTAAGCCAAGAATGGCAGAAATCATTAGCAGCAGAATACATAATATGGCTTGGAGTTACATCCAACACACTATGAACATACTTCATCTCTTTGTATCAAGAGATGATTCTTTGGATACTTTGACATTCATTTTAATAAGATCAGGCAGCTAATGACACTAGGCGGTGGCATGGTGTAGTCTCTAATTTTTTTTTAGCTGAGTCATACTTT
The DNA here is from genome assembly GCF_008632895.1 of Mastomys coucha. Lineage (NCBI taxonomy): Eukaryota > Metazoa > Chordata > Mammalia > Rodentia > Muridae > Mastomys > Mastomys coucha. The sequence continues at coordinate 19,621,605 of NW_022196910.1, forward strand.
TAACCATTTTTAAGTGCTGACTTGAGTCACATATCCTCAGTCCTCACTCTGTGTCCTCCCAGTCACCAGTAGAATGACAACAGGCTATAATTCCTCAGAGGGATAACGTGGGGGGTACAGGTGAGGGCTGAATGTAATTTGTGGCTTCCTTTGACTTCTGAAATAATTTCTTAATTATTTCTAAGTACTTTTTAAACTGAAAGAGTAAATGAAAATATTATAATTTGATAGACTCCTCTGGGGAAGATGAGCCAAAAGATGAAGACAAAAAGAAGATCCAAAGATCTGGCTAACTTAGTAGAAAGCACCATACTAGTGACATTTAAGTAGTCAGTGGGGTTCTCTGACATTTAACTTCTCCTAAGAGTGGGATTGGTGAATCATACCTAGAATCATACCACATGTATGAAGAGCTACAAAAAATGAATATTAATATTTATTAAAGACAAGAGCTTGCCATGTGCCCCAGACTGGCCTTGAATTTGTGAACTTGCCTCAATTTCCCAAGTGCTGGGACTATAGGCATGTGCTACCTACCTGGAAACTTCTAATTCGAGATTTATTCCTCAAAGGAAATGGACAAAAGTTGATAGGCAAAGATATATTGGAGTACTCTTCTTAAGTGGAAGAAGAAGGAAAACAAAATTGTATGTGTGACCAGATACAGGGCTAATTTATGCCATGAGAAATGTAAACATTTCATGTGTAACTAAATAATAACAGTATCTAGATTCTCCTTTTTAAAGATTTTATTTATTTATATATATTTGAATACACTGTCCCTGCCTTCAGACACACCAGATCCCACAGATCCTACAGATGGTTGTGAGCCAGCCACCATGTGGTTGCTGGGAATTGAACTCAGGACCTTAGGAAGAACACTGACTGCTCTTAACCATGGAGCCATCTCTCCAGCCCCCCCTAGATTCTTAAATGTCAGGAATGTTCAGGTATGCAGTAATTTCAACAAGTGTTTTTGAGTGTTTATTAGATGTGGATATAAGTCTAGGTTTTGGGGATATACAATCACCAACAGTGGCAGATTCACCTCTGGTCTTCTAGAGCTCACGTTCTACTCTGGTAGAATAATACATAAACAAGCAAACAGGTAAATATCTAGTACACTAGATGGTGAGAACCAGAGAAAAGTCAGCGTTAATCACAGATAAAACCCAATCAGGATAAGGAGCCTGGAATCCAGAGGAGAAGACACCATTTTATAAAGAATGATCATGGCAAATAAACACCAATAAGAGATTTCTGACATTGTTATCTCGGACTTTTTTCTCAGAGTCCTGAGACAATGAGTCACATAGGTAGATGGCCCAAGAGTGTACTCACAAGGGGCAAGAGCACCTTCAACAGCTCTGAAGTAGAAACCAATTTGGCATGTTAACAAAATAAGGCCAATTTAAAAGATGAGCTTGGAGACAGTGACAGATGAACTCACAATGATGCATGACTGTCGGCCATGTGGGCCCGTGGGTAACTATAAGGATGTGGGACTGCTTGAGTTCAGCTCCTGCTTGAGGTCATTAAGTTGTCAATGGAAACTTCATCGTGAAACTTAATTTTAGATTACAAACAAGTTGCTTGAGTGTTAAAACACGTTCCAGTGTAATTCTCATTTCCTCCTTCAAGTATTTGGTATTCCTCAAACAACAAAAATGAAAAGAAGTCTAATGGAATGAAACAATGAATACCACGTGAAACCATTCCTGCATTCTTTCTGATAAGTACTAAACCTTAAAGGCAAGGCTGGAAGGACAAGAACATTACTACCTTTACCTACGTCTGGATTGCCACAAGTCTGTGAATTTCCTTCACGGGAGGTTATAGGGAGAATTCTACCATCTAGTAGAATGATGACAGATATTCCTAAATGTGATCCTACTTCACCTTGTGGGCATCATCATGTTCCCTCCAATGATAGTATAATCTGTACTTTCTGTGACAACCCTCCCTGGATTCTAAGCTTTGTTCTTGAATTGAAAAGCCTAGATCGCATACTCAAGATTCATATTAATTGTTCCACCCAGCTTTTCTGGTCCCTCATTTGCCTGTGTGGATCGCTATCTCAATATGGAGTCGCAGATTCCCCTCTCTCATGTTTCATGAGCAAAAGTAGATGATTTTGATAGAGAGGATCATAGAGAAGAGCTGTGTGTGTGTGTGTGTGTGTGTGTGTGTGTGTGAGTATGCATGCCTGTGTGCGCATGGGCATGTGTTTCTTCCACCTTGTGCAAAGACAGTACACCTAAGTGAGGCTCTTTTGTTACTCAACAGATCAGCTTCTGTGATGGGAAGCACGGGGTCAGAGTTTATTTGTACCAATCAAAGGAGAAGAGAATTCTGAACACTTTGTTTCATCTTTTTAGGTGAACCCATACACCTATGGCCCCATTTTTGGATGTGTTGGACAATGTGGATTTTAAGCTGCCCAGACTCAGGACACATAGATTCTAGTTTCCATTAATAATCATGAAGTTGTTGGTTAAGCCTCTGGGGTATATTGCCAGTCCATAATCCCAACAAGCCAGCATCAACTGAGATGCTATCCTTAAAGACAGTCACTGTCTCACAAACTGTCTTAAATCCTCCAAGTTGTAAAGTTTATCATACAAAAGGAATGGGGAGGGTGTGGTGTGTGTGCGTGTGCGTGTACGTGTGCGTGTGCGTGTGTGTGTGTGTGTGTGTGTGTGTGTGTGTGTGTGTGTGTGTGTGTGTATACAGGCAAATACATAGCTACCCTTGAACTCTGGCAGCTTACACTCAGCCTACCCGGCAGGGTAATAGCTAATTGCAGCCCGCTGAGACACAGCAGTAATTAATTAATCTAACAGTGTCCATTAAAATCTGCTCTCTGCTTTTAATGATACTTGTGAAGATTTTTAGAAGTAAATATGTTCTCTAGGGTAGAATACTTTGCATGTTGGAAATTTTTTCAAGAACCATTCGTAAATGCTTTTCATGCATTTCTTGAGAAATTAACTTGAAGTCTTTGATTCTGGCCTATGGAAATGAAGCAGTTGCTTGGGCTTCTTATACAGATTTTGAAGCCCCCTCCCCAATTCTAGGGAACTTCCCTACCCCAAGATTGTCTTTGGGGTGACATTTCTCTTGAAGGGCCTAGTGCTCGCTACTGTATTACACACGTCTTCCTTCTCTTACTTAGATACAATGTTTCCACATGACTGACTCTTTCACTCCTTTCATTACCCTATAGTCTCCCTCTTTTCCTCTTCCTCTCCTCTTTGTGTCTTCATTTTCATTTACAGGACAGGTCTATAGTTCTTCAAATACTCATCAACATTGGAGCCATTAAAAAGGAACGGAGGTAAGAGTGGGCATTGGCTTGAAAAAAAACACAATAATAATAAAAATGCTCTGGATGCAAATCAAGTATCTCACTATAAAACATTCTCACTATATTCTGTTTTGATGGTGATTCAGTTATATTACTGTGGAATTTTTAAAAGTTTCATTATGTGTGCTCTTGCTTACCCACAATTATTCTATGGACTTGGGTGGTTTTCCAAGTCTACAATTTAGTTATTTCAAAGATAGAGGAACCATCAGAGCTATAATTACCCTGACAATTTCTCCCATTCGCTGACAGGCAGTGAACCATGAGGAAGAAGGGAAACTGTCCTCTTGGCACCCTCCCGTGAGAGCCTTCTAAGGTGAGGTACCATTTGACTCTTAAAGCAGACAGACACTTCTAAAACACAGAGCACTATCTTATTGTATAGAGGAAACAGAGAGACCAAAGTTAATAAAATATATAAGTTTTTATTAGAATTCTCTTTTTAAAAATCCAGAATAAGCATGTAGTTCAATAGTCAATACTAAAGCAGTTCAAGAAATATACAGGAAGCAGAAAAGATGTATGTAGTTGGATAGTGTTCATTAAACAATTCAGGAAAAAGTAATTAAACCATATGTAAAGATGTCTTTCCTTGAGGTCTTTTCTTTCTCAAAGGTCCAGCTTAGATCCAAATGTGTTGTTCTATATAGACTAACATCTGAAGAAAGGAAGGGTAGAGAAGGGGGAGAGAAAGGGACAGGAGGAGGAGGGAAGGGAGAAAAACTAGTATTTCATGAGCTTTTAAAAACAGAGTCAAGGTGAAATACTGTGTTAGGTAAAGCATAGATTTGTTACTTCATTTAATCCTTATAACAATGTTGGTATCACCCCTCCTCCCCCCTCTTTAAAGTCAAGGATGGAGTCCACCAGTTTAATTCACATGACCCTGTCACACAGCTGACTCGGTGAAGATAGCAGAGCCCAACCTCCCCCCTTCAAAGCTTCACTATACCACACCTGTAAAGGGAAAATGACGATTATGGAATCTTTGGATCTGGGTATGGAGCTAGCCCATGCGAGGTATACCTTTATTTTGGAGATTGGGAGTAGAGAAATCTGGACCACATTTCCAAGAGGACAAATCTGGTCTGTCTATTTCTTCTTTGTTTTCAGAAGAAAGACCTCAAAAGTTGTCGAGAAAAAGTCACAGAAGGTTTGAATGCTGTCTACAAGTGAGTGGGCTATTAACGTTTCTCCCAGAGCATGATCGTTAGTAGAAAAAAACGGAGGAAAAAAAATATGTATGATAGACAGAAATGCGCAAAGTTGAATGTGCATGTTAATCGGTGGTCAGGAAGATGAAAAAACTCTGGCAACTTCCAGTCCTTAGCTGTCAATGCCTAAGGATAAAGATACTGAGGAAACACCAAGGAGGGTAGCAGAGCTGTCCACTAGCTCACGTATCCAGCATGTTCCACAGGCTATATAGTTCGCTATCCTGATGGCCCCTTCTTAGTTGATGAATTTTCACAATGTATTTCATGGCTTCCATCCCTACATGAGACTTTATTACGATCACATAGGAATAAAAAGCCATAAAGCACTAGAGTGAATTTATCTTGGTCGGATGTAAAACTTATTTTCTTCTCACGACTTCAAAACCATTTCCAAGCTAACCAATCATTTCATGCTACATTAAGGAACATTTTAGGCTACATGTTAGGGACACAAAGCACACTTAGATTGTAACATCACAAATTAACAAGATTTTATCCCTCAATGACATTCTTAACTACAAGGACCAGAAACAAGACCAGGAGACACTCAGTGACATTCAGCCATAGAATGTCACCAGAAACAAAGGACACTGGGGAGGATTCCTGGATAAAAGCTCATCACTTGGACATTGAACTTGGAAACACATAAAGAAAGACAGCAGACAGACAAATCACCGTACAAACTGAAGCCAGGAGAATAATTTCAAGCCTCTTGCTTCTACTTCTCCCACAGATGCTTTCTTATACACTCACTGTGTTCAGATAGTTCATGTGGTACCAAGTAGAAAGGAAGAACCTTAAGACCTGCATGTGCTGTGTAATCATTAAGCTGTCTATACCCAAATAACCTAAAAAGGAAAGAGAGAAAGAGAGGAAGGGAAGGATGGAGAGAGGGATGGAGGAAAGGAAGAAGGAAGGGAGGAAGGGAGGGAAGGAGGAAGGAAGGAAGGAAGGGAGGAAGGGAGGAAGGAAGGAAGGAAGGAAGGAAGGAAGAGAGGGAGGGAGGGAGGAAGGAAGGGAACAAGAAGCATCAAGCCCACAGCATCGAGGGTCCACAAGTGCTCCTTGCCTGTCTGCAGCAGTTCCCAGATGTTGAGGGCATTCCTACCTCTTTCTACAGAAACAAGTTTCTAACTAAGCCAGAAACAATCCTGGGTGCTGATGTCTCTGTGATCTAAGTACCACAGATCCAGATGCCAAGAACATTTCTCATGCTGCATTCAAATGGCCTTGTTCCTGGCATGATTAAAAAAAAAAAAAAAAAAAAAAAAAAAAAAAAAAAAAAAAAAGCTCTTACTAGTGGCTGCACCAAAGTCCTGAAAGCTTGATGTTGGAAATTTCCTAATTTTTCTAGCCTTTCAAAAAATAAATCTGAGGTGCCTATTTACCAACTCCAGAAGCAGCAACACTCTACACTATTATCAACAGCCCTCTGCATTAAAATAGAAAGAAAGAAAGAAAGAGAGAAAGAAAGAAAGAAAGGAAGAAAGAAAAATGTGCTATTAAAATCCAAATGTTCAAAACCTCAACCACTTGAGGTTTTTCCCCTTAGGGGTAGAATGCTAGGCAATGTATTTCTACCTAGAAATCACTATAATGAAGTTTCGGATTGTATGAATCATAAGGAGATTGGAAATAGTTAAATGAAAGGAAGTGCATACATAAATCCAATTATCATGCACAAACATGCAAATGATTTAAGTGCTGCTTCTGAAACTCTGGTTGATATTCATTAATCTCAGGTTGCACTTTTTGAAGGGGAAAGACATGCTAATTGGGTCCAGATTAATGCACTCCCAAACCTCTCCAATTTGTTTTTAGGTGAGGGTTAAATGATATGTATTAAAACAAACACAGCTGCTCCTCTGCCTCCACCTTTATGCCTTGGCTTTACTCTACCTCTTCCCCCAGCTGGCTATCTCCCCTGCCTCTCTCCATTCCCCCAGCTGGCTATCTCCCCTGCCTCTCTCCATTCCCCAGCTGGCTCCCCTCCCCAAAACAATCCACCCCCAGCTGGCTCATCTCCTAGCCCATGCCTCTCCTCTTTCAGAAGCTATCAAAGAGGCCTGCCTTGTTCTTTTTGAAAACACATGGAAAAATGACTCTTTTTCTTAGTCAATGCTTGCCCTTTGCTCAGGAATCCCCTCACTCCATAAAGAGCATCATCCACATATTAGACCCCAGAGATGCTTAACCATGGCTCCAAACACATATATCAATGGGAAAGCAGCCTGGCCTTTTCTCAGATAATGCACCCTTTCTACTAGTCTGTGCCATGGCCCTTTGGACCAGGATTGAAGGGTAGTTTGAAAGATTCCCCAGCACAGGATTGCTGGGAGCCAAAATTGCTTAAGGTTGGCATGGCGATCCTGTAACTTGGTTGTGTGGGAAATCAAAGCCTGAGACCAGACTTGGGTTTTTTGTTCCTGCATTCTTTCTCTGTGATTCACAATGACACTTGACTTTCCCTTTCTTACTCCCTAGTAAAATTAGTCTTAAAAGAAAAAGAAAAAATGTTATCGCTCATTTGTTTACTTAGTGATCTTGATGAAATTTGGCACACAAAGAAATGACATGTTCAGGGGAGAATCCTGTGAGTCGTTATGGTCTTGAAATACTAACCTGTTATTTATCTTGAACCTGATCTTTAGAAACATGAAACAAAGAAGAGCTACATGGTACCATGGATGAACTCAGGCAGCACCCCCATACCCCCTTTTAAAACAAACATCAAGAGTTTCAGCCAGCCACCGTAAAGGAGAGGGGGACTTCCATCTAATTTGACACTGAAGGTGATGTTCAATTTGAATCCTGGTTGCTTTGCCCTGTGATGACTCATACCTGATTGGCACCCTCCCTCTCAGTATGAATTGAAAATGATTTGATAAACTTTTTTTTTTTTTCCAAAAATGAGATGAAAGACTTGGGTCCCATCTTTTGAGATCCTATCATAAGGCCAATTCTCCCAAAGCACATTCACAACGGAGGGGAGACAACAAGAGCACACAGATACACAGAGACATACATCACTGGACAGGCCACACAGCAGAGTGCTGCACATGAAGACAGACAGCTAGCGACAGACATGGGGCTCAGAGAGCCTTCCCACCTCCATTGATTTCTGCATATTTATAAATGTAAAATTAGTCATCATAAATAACAGCTAGGACGAGGCTGATATTAAATCTGTCAACATCCTGACAAATGCCCTGAGCGGTGCTTGGATGGGAAATACACTTAAGATTGTATTCGCTCCTAAAAGAGAAAATGATTATACGCTAACCAAACCCTAAGTACAAGCTAAAGATATTCACCTCATGAAGCCATTCCTCAACTAGCCCCTTGGCACTCGCTGGAATTATTCGCAGCACGATCTCTACTTTCTCATTTTCTGCTGTCTCCATGTGGGTAATTTCTTTCTCATGATTAAAAGTGAGCTTGGCAGATCCTTCAAAGCGTGGTTTTAGGTGTGGTGGGGCTCCGAGCACATCCTTTGTCTGAGGCAGGATTCTAAGGATGAACCTTTAGATGGGGAGGTCTCGACAACATTCATGTACCTTAAAAAGATGGTTGTTTTTAAGGCAGGCCTTACAGATATCTTTATAGAAACATATTTGGGGTGTAACATGCAACTGACAAATGAAATGAGCTGTTTACCTTTGAATGAATAGGCGGGTTTTTCTCTTCCACACAATCACTCCAGCCCTCCTGAAGCCATCCAGAAGCGATGCTGTTTCTGTCCACTTATCCAACATCTGAGGTTGGGAGATAACCCTGTAGCATTGGCCTCCTTCCCTGGCCCCTTCATTATTAGCCTCCTGGTGGGTGAGATAGAATACAGAGGCTGTAATAACCCTACTTCACACAACAGGCTCTCTCTCTCTTTTAAATTGAAAATCCCCTTATTACAAAACAAGGGGTGTTCTTTCTCTTCTACCTTTAAGTAGGAATGCCACATTCATTGCTTCTTACAAAAACCACAGCTGCTTTTTAAGCTACAGATAAATAGAATGTGCTAGGCGGTAATTCAACTCAGTCTGAATGCATTATTTTCCAAGACACTTTGGCAAGGGGCTTTTTTTTATTATAAACTGTAAGGAACAAGGAACGTCCTTTTTCTCCTAATTATGGATGCGTTTTGTTCCCTACTATTAACCTATAATGTCAGATTGATCTTCTTTTGCTGCAGCCAGTTCAATAAATCAACATTTTTTTTCCTGGAAAATTAGAGGGCTAATGATTAAGTCTTCATGAACTTTAATGATGAAAATAAAATTAGCACGAGAGAAGCAGATGCTGAAACCAAAAACTCACAATGGGCTGTCCACTGAGACCAAGGAAAAAAACCTTTTTGGACACCCAAAGTTAAGATCGACAAGACCGAGTTGTAAATTATAATTAATTTAATATTAATAAAAGTAAGGCTCTCCATTCTGGCTCATGTAGAAAGGGGGAAAATACATAAATATCAGGGTGCTATTTCTATATAAGATGCCATACCATTTCTGTCTATTGCTTTACTGGTACAACAGGGGTGCTAGCTAGCCGCGCTGACAGTTGTCCTCATTTGGTACTCTCATCTGAATAGTGAATTAAAGAGCGAAAACAGAAGAAACTCTGACAAAGTTGTCAACTTGAGCTTCTGCTAGGCTGTTACAGTCCCGAAAATAAACACTGAGAAAAATCGTCAGTTCCAAACCAAACCAAACCAAACCAAACCAAACCAAAACCAAAATTAAAAAATTCAGAGAAATTCCATTAACCTAGGTTCTGCTTACATTTCGATCCCAATGTTTAACATTTCTGACTATAAGATTACAACCGACCAGGGGAACAGTTCTATATAAGTCTATATGGATATATTGCCTTGCCAAGGGGGAAAATTCCACAGGGTGCCAGTGGGGTTCCAATTAAGGCAAAACAAATGCTGCTGGGCCTGACAGCAAAAGGAGATTACCAGTAGATCACAGTACATGGGCAGGTGTGCTACTCTGAAAGGAACCATGCTGTCAGCAGAGTCTGAAGAAGAGCTGGGTGTGGCAGGTGGCTTGAGAATGATTTATTCTTGTTTGCTCCTATGATTTCGAGAAGGTTGAGAGTGGCAATCAATGGGGATCTTGTACAAAGCACAAAGTCTCCCCTGAACCCTGAACTGAGACTACATGAATATTTAAGAGACATCAGACCCAAGGGAAGAGAGAAAGAGGGAGCAGTGGAGGGACAGAAACACTTTGAAATTACATTTGCATTTAAAACTATCCTGACTCTTTCCATGTAGATCTGTTTGAAAAAATTTTTGAAGGGGTGTGTTTGTCCCCAGTGAAATGCTGAACTGAATTTTCTAAGCACCCTCTTTAGAGCCAATATGGGTGCAATGAATGTTGGTGACAGCCTTTAAGATCTTACTACTCTGATTAGATTTGAATCAATTTCCCATCCGCTGATATGCCTGGGAACACACAATGGGCTGGGCAGGTGCCGGCCCTGGCTCATAAGCCTGAGTGATGCCCTGGCAACCCACAGAGCCCAGTTTACCCTGAATAAATAAGAGAGCCCTGTTCCTGAGCCACATCTTGAAGCATATTAGGCATTACCATAAGAGGAAAATTGAATCCCTGAGTGTCGATAACTCCATTGTGCCGGTGGCACAGTAACAAGCTTGTCTTGGCAATCTACAATGTTTGTTTTTGTTACAGAGATGTTGGAGGCAAATAGAAAACAAATTCTCAGCTGTATATTTGAAGAAATGTAATATGCCTAGATATCCTAATAGATAAACATCATTCAAATACAAACAGGTTGTCCACATTAAAATAAAATATTACATTTGAGCATACTCTTGCCTTAAACTGTTTCCCATACCCTGCCCCTTTTGACCTGGGTAGATATTAACACAAACCAAGATGAGCAAGGTGAACATGAGCCTATGAAGATAGGGAGGGGCTTATCATTGTGTTGTTTTTCTAAAGTAATAAGAAAGTGTGTAGTTATCCATCAATCACAATTTTGGCCATCATTAGAGCTCGTAGCTCTACTGAAGGTAACTCTTCGATGGAGCAAACATGTCAGCCATATTTAAAAAAAAAAAAGCCAACGGGATGCTTCAATAGTCTGTTCTCTCTGGCAAAAGCAAAACTAAACTAAAAGAAACAGGAGAAATAAAGTAAGATGGAGAAAGAAAAGGAGATATAGAGAGAAGAGAAAGAAATCAGGAAAAACCAAAGTACCACTCATCAAAACAAAGTGATTTTTGTTCTTCCCCATGTTAAAATAATCTGCTTCATGCCATCCTTCTGCCATCATAAAACTTACCTAGTTGTAAATTCTCTCAGCCTCACTTCCTTCCCTTTACATGGAGGACAGCTGTCTCCATCTTGCAGTCTTTGAGATGCCTGACAGTCACCATCTTTTAAGGAACAGCCAGTATTGCTCTTGACATTTGTGACTCAGGTTGTTCTGTCCCTTGTGCCTCTCCATGTAAAAGTTCCTTTCACCTTTCAGTCTTCTAGAAGACAGGTAGCAAAATAAACAAACATAGTGCAAGCCAGTGGTGTGACTCCACCCAGGTTGAATTCTGGTAGATTCAAATCACTCCACTATTTCAGTGGCAGATCTACATAGTGACTTCACATTATTTATAGGTCTTGAAGGCAGAAAAAGAAAATGATGCTCTAGGAACGAGAAGGAGACAGCACTAAGTACAGGACAGTGACATGCACTGTGTGTTTTCAGAGGTGAGGCACAGCCAAGTATCCAATGATGATATCCACGGGGAGAAACTAGAATCCTCTGGGCTGTGCACTTGTTGCCTTCCAGTCCCAGTACTGAGCGCATCTCCTGCATGGCTATGCACACATATAGAAATCCCTCCTTAATTACCAGACATAAAAGCCTTCACTCTTCAGTTGGTGATAAGACACTAACCTTATTTCAGATAGTGGGTAAATGTAAATTTTAAAAGTTGCCATTCTATGTTTTTACTTCATCCCTATGGAAGGGCCAGCTAACTATATCCAGGTTGTCAAAGGACAGAGAGACTGAAAGCCATTAATAAGTTTCAAATGACAAAACTGCAGCTTACACTCAAACACATTCTAAAGACAACATTTTATATTTTTTACCAAAAAGGTTAGGCCCTGTTTTAGATGGAAAAGAAAGCTATGTTGTGGAAGATGGACTTTGTTATAAGTATACATTGTCTGGTTTTTTTGTTAAGAACAACCCCCTCCCCACTGTAAATATAAAAAGAGCCCTTCATCCCCTTTTCTGGAGCCTGCTTTCTAAATAGGGTGGTCTGGAATTATCACAGTTTTCAGAAGGCAGAGACCTTAGGTGATCAAATGCAAAATATTATACAAGAAAGTAGACTCTAAGATGAACAACCTGGAAAAGTCATCTTCTCCCTGATGGGGTGCTTTCCCATGAACTTGCCTCCCTCCCAGGTCAGAAGGAGGCTCTGGCCTCCCCAGACCATGTGGCATCAGGGCCAAGAATCCACTCTCTACAGCAATCAGTCCAGGAACAAGGGGTAAGAAAACTAAGCAGAGTGCAAGTTGTTGGATTAGGAATGGCCTACAACACTAGACTAGAATGCAGCATGCCATGCTGTGAATGTGGGAATCAGCCACCGCGGGAGCTCTTTAACTGCTTGTCAAGGCTTCCTGACACCAGGGGCTTTCAAGAGGTCAAAAAATCTGTCCCCAGCTTCTGTTTTCTGTTCTCCTTCAAGGAGCACACTGAAAAATGGGGCGACTCAGCTGCCTTTTAACATGTCACACTTGCATAACTCTTTTCCTTTCCAGGGAGCTTGTCCATTTCATTTGGACTCAAGGAGGAAAAGCAGAAATCGATTCAGAACAAAAGAATCCCAACCCCTTTTTGCCTCTTTTGTATTTTATTTTTAAGAGTGCCCACAGTGTACTTAAGTAGAAAACATTTTTGTTGTTGTTGTTGTTGTTGTTTTTAAAGACCACTGAAACAACAAATCACATAGATAAAAACCTAAGGTTTAAGATCGAATCAAATTCAAAAAGCTAATTAAATTCAGCAAGAACTTCTCAAAGGACCACATAATCAAATTCTTCTCAGTCTAGCATTTTGCTTTTGAAGAGGGCAGTAAGCGGAAGCTGGCAAGGTTGTAGATTCCATACTGTGTGAAGGGAAGGGGGAAAAAAAAAACTGAGATGGGGTGAAAAAGATGAGATGCATGGATTTCTGACTGGATGCCTGGACCAGGATGCAAGGAATAGATAAGTCCCAGCTCTGGAGGAAGTAAATTTGAAGGCAGACAGTAAAACGGATTGAACCTTATTACCTCGAGTCCCTGAGAAATTCCCGAGACAGTTGGATGCAATTTGAAAAGGTCAGAAAAATATTTCCTGCACAGCACCGCTTCATGGTTTAAGGGTGTACATTTGTGAGATGCCAACTCTAATCATTTTTATTGACTTTGCTTTCTAGAGACAGACAGACAGTCTGGGAGACAAGACCAGCAGATAAGGGAAAGGCAATCTTACAAATGAAAACCTCTTTGACTTTGTTCTCTGGCTCGTGACTGTGAAAAATTCTAAGTCTTGCCCATTTGAGGATAAATTACTTGATTTCCCCTCTGCAGGCTGACAAGAATGGAGGGCCGAACAGGAAAGCATCCTTATAACTCTAGTGAGTCTATTTCCTTTCATTGCTATTTAGTTCACCTCTGCCATATGCTAAGCACAAGGAAACCTATGTGATGCTGCACTGTACTCCAGGAAAACGATTAAGATGAAATGCCAGGAGGTGCAGTTGAGCATGAGCATTACTTCGCTGCCCGCATAGCTTTGGAGGGTGGCTGAGGGGTAGCAGGGAACCCACAGCAGACAGTGAAATGAAACCATATAAATACCCATCAAAAATATTCTTCTACTAAAGACTCTATTATCATTAAAGTTCTCCAAAGAGAAAGATTTCTCTTTATATGAGATTTGTATGCCATAAGAGCCTTTGTTAACAAATATATTTGTGGGTCTCTCTCTCTCTTTCCCCTTGCCTCTCGCTTCTTTTTTGTTGGCATCCAATTAGAAGTTAAAGCTGACTTTTCAATACAGAATGCTATGATCCTTTCCAGCTCAGCAAAGTTTTAATTAACATCTGACTTCTCTTTCTGTGAGGAAGCAAACGCAAGCCTGTTTACTCTTGTTTAGAAGCAGTGCTAAACTTTTTAATGGCCCTGAGACCTGTCTGCATGCTTTCCCAAAATGGTCTGGACCCATGGGGGTATCTTGGCAGCTTACTAGAGCCTTTCAACCAGCGTGATGTCTTTTCCTATGGACAGCCTTCAGGCTGATCAGTTTCTACAGCCGTGTTCTCCACAGACCATCACAACCCACAATGAAGGAGGCCAAACACAAGGAGGCTTTGCATAATGTCAAGTGCCCTGTACAAAGGGAAGAAGCAAGCTCATTAACTGGACATCTGGATTCTTGGCAGCGAAGGCAGAAAGCTCTTGCTTGTAATTGCCTTTTTTTTTCTATACGAGTAGCCTCAATATTTGGGAGTGGTTCACAATAAGCAACAAAATTTGGTGAAATTTTAAAATTTCCACCTTATACAGTATCTTAGAACTTTAAAAGATAATAAAGGTCGTAGGTCATTCTAGACCTTTGTGATATAGGCTGCCACCTGAATCACACTTAACATAAGAATTTTCCTACATTTTTTTATTTTTATAGTTTTACTTGCAAAAAAGGGTGTTAAATATCTATCACCTTGTACTGTTTATGCTGCTCAAGAACACTTCCAAGTCTTTTTCCTTAATAATACTTATAGCAAGAATCCCCTGTATTAAAATAGCAATGATAATAGAAGATAATATTTCAAATAGCATCCATTAAATAAACACTGTGTTGAACATCCAAAGAAATACATTGTCCTATGCAGTCCTCTCCAAGAATTGAAGTAACCTGAATGAGGAGATGGGGACAGATTATTTGTCTAGATATGAAAATGTGTGGCTATTGAAACTGGGACTCCAACCAAGACTTGTTTATTTCTTCCAACGTTCTAAGCTTTCAATCCCTGTTTCCTAGGCAAGGCAGAGCCAGGAAGGCAAGTCCCAAGTCACCTTGCATACTGTATAGCCTGGGGCTGTGCTGAGCCAACCTTCCTGCTCTTCTACAATAAGCCAGGGCCACTGACAATTCACCTTGATTCAACCAATTACAGCAGACTCTGAGGAGCTCTAAAGTTGTGAAATAACTCTTGTTTTCAGGTTTGTTTTCTGTCATCATGGAACTTAGTCCACAAAGAGTACAATACACTCACAGCAACCTCCTTAATCAGGTTGTGTGGTTCATGGTTCAGAAGTACCCAATAGATTCTGGTGACTATGACACACAACTTGCTGTTCTTATTTGGGTTATGTTTGAATTATGCACTGGCAAAAGATGAGAGAGAGAGAGTGTTTCTCAGCTGGAGCTACAGGAGGGCTAATGTGTGAGGTCAGTGAGCTTTACTCTTGAGATGCAACTTTGAAAGGGGAAATATACGGCTATTTGGTTATTATCACAGGTAAGTAGGTGGAATAAAGAGAAAATAAATGATGGGTCATTGGAGTTTAGCACACAAAATACTGCAGGTCTTTGATTGCAGCAAAGCATACCATATGTCATTAGATGTCAACAAAATAATATTTTATCATTACCTGACCAACATTTATTTTTGTTGATTTACTAACTGAATCCCCAGCCATGATTCATTTTGTTTATAGAGATTATGGTTATAAATGTCAAAATCCTGCTTGGCTTTCTGGTACATGGTGTCTTTCTTGTTGGCTTCCTCCCTCAGATCTCCCTTTATCTGAAGAGCACTTCCTTAAGGCATCAGCTCCCTTTACAGAAAAGGACATTCCCTGCCACCACCAGCCAAGCCTGTAAAGACACTTTCCTACTGACAAAGGTATCTTGGAATTCAAGGGCCATTAAAATGAGTCAGTCAATGGGAGATATACCAACACCTGGGCTGCACTTCAGGCAAAATGATGTCATTCTTGAGGATGAATGGTGGAAGCGTTTAAAATAGAGGCAATCAGGCACAGCTACTGAGAGGTGGAAAGAGGAACAGGTAAAGAAGAAGCTGATCACAGAAGGAGCTTAAATTGCAGGATGCTCCCTGCCCCTCCAGTATTTCAGGTTCATTGCCTTTCTTCAGTACAGAGCAGGACTGAGAGCAACATAGAGAGTGTACTAAGAGGTTTTATCCTTGGGAACAAAAGGAGTAGAATTCCCAACCAAGAAGGAATGTAAAACACCATCCCAAATTGTCTGTTCAATGCATTTTGTCAAGGAATTTTATATAAAGCCTATTTATTTTCAACAGAGGAATACCCTGAATAATATTTTAGAGGCAAGCTAGTTAGCTAATTTAATATTTTTTTTCAAATAGCAATTTGCTCCCAAACGACAATTTCATAAGAAATTTTCATAAGAAAATCACCATCATAAAAGCACTGGAAGAAACATCAAGCTAGACCACTGCACAAGCTTTCTGCCTTACCTGATCCTTTCTGTGTGCATAGAGTCAGCTGTGGGCACCAACACTATCAATACGAACTGTGTAGAAACAATGCTATGGAAAGACGGCATGCAATTAAAACATGGAGTTCTAGCAAGAGAAGCAGAAACACACCCAGAGATGGTGGAGAAATGAGAGCAGCCCTTTCCTCCTTCCTGGACCACACAAACGATGTTAGCGATTTCTCAAAGCATATTATTAGATTTTTATTTTAATCATTCTTCCAATACTTCAATGTCAGAATGTTAAATGCTTTGTGTACCTGGCTGTCCTTCTCATGAGGACTGTGGTAGTATGAGAACCCAAATGTTATCCAAGTCCATTTTCTGTGAATTAGAGGATTCTCTCGAGCATATTATTTCCTGTGTTGGGAAAGAGCGTGGCTTAAATTTTTCTGAATAAATTTTCAAAATCAAATTTGAAAGTTTTCATGAGAGATGATCCTCCCTGGTGGGTGATGTGAAGCATAACCTGAGGGGCAAACATGAAAATAATTAGCATAAAATGTATTAGCATATAGATGCCTTTGAAATAATAAACAGCAGAAAACCCAAATGCTTATCCCCAAAAGAAAGTGATGAGAAAATACAAAATTAGCGTATTCTTCTTGCATGACAACTCTAGCCTGAAAGCCACAATAACATTCTCATTCTGTGAAGGGCACAATGACCAGGAAGATAGAGAAATAACCACCAACTCTTAACTCTCCTTTCTTTGCTTTGTTTGGTCATTATGATCACATGAATATCTTCCACTCAACCTTTAACCCATACTACCTAACTCTTTCTTCTTTAAACAGAAATAAAACCAAACATCTTCCTTTTACTTACTTTACCAGCCACCAAATACTCGGATGTAAATCTTGTATTTTCTTTTCCCAACCTTCTTCTTTTATCTGCCTTTCCATAGCTTTCTAGATGGCACATCAAATGCTGGAACTGGTGATTTCATTACCAAGAGGACAGGGGAGCTTAATTTACAAATAGTATAATATTCTATGTTTTTATTCACAATGTTCCATAAACTTAAAGCAATTATTTTTATATTTGTAATAGATGCTACTTCTGAGATTGTAGAATGGAGTAGGCTGGCATGGTACTAAGAATTATGGAGTCGGTCCCCATTTTAAAATCCATTGAGCTAGCCTTGGAAATGATGACTTACACCTAAGTCAGTCTTCCTGCTTAACAAGTAGTGATACTTCTACATTTTATCAAGATCGTTAGACAAGTATAAAGAACATACACACCCTGGTCACCATATCTTTGTTCTTTGTTCACCTTCTTCAATAACATCAATGAAGATTCTACATTTTGTGATATACTTTTTAGGATTTAGTAAGTTAAATCCCATCCTACTTTAACTTTGCATGTATTTAGATAAATGAGAAGTCCTAAGGACATTGAGGAAAGATATCATAAGAGACAAGGGATCTACAGTGACATGACAATATAAAAATGTACTCCCTCATCCAAAATGTAGTCAAGAAAACAAAGATTCTAGAGTCAGAATTCATCACATTGAAGCAAACATTGGGCTTCCAACTGAACTTTGTAACTATTAGCAGAAATATATGATTATTTCATCCAGTCCAATACAGAAGTAAGGATTCACTAACCACACTTAAATTACCTGAATCACGTGACATAGAGGAGTCTCTCAAACAAGAATCACATTGTATAGTTGAAGCACAATGTACTCCTATCTAGACTGTATTGTGTTATTTTGATTTGTTTATGCAGTTTTGAGAGTAGATCTCACTGTATAGCCAAGGCTGGTGGGGAGTGCCTTAGGAAGCCCATGCTGTCTTTGAAATCTTCTTTCCTTTAATTCCAAGTTTTAGGACTAGGGGCCTGTACCACCATGCTAGGATTATCATTTTAATAATCAGCTATTTTTAAAAGGCATCAATATAGCACTTAGAACCCTAAGAAAGTATGGATCCATCAAAATATTTTTTTATTTTTTCAATATTCCTTCAATTTTGAACTTCTGATGGATGCCAATCACTTTACAAAGGTGTGTTTTGGCCTCTTGGCATATCAGAAGGAGAACGGGAACATATATTGTCAAATAACAGATTCTGTGCATGTTGGCAAGTTAGCCTTGGTTTGTGGCTTTGTTCTTTCTATGCAGCTCATGCTTCAGTCCTGCCTTTCTTTAACCAATACTGGTTATGTTTAGAGCTTCTTATCATCAAAGCCTACCTTTCTCAAATGCTTAGGTCTCATCAGCACCTCACATACTCCTGACCCACACGATAAAACTGGGAGGGAGGACAGAGAAGCCTGCATTTACAGATTTCCTTAACAAATATACTGCTTAGTTGTGTCCACGATACAATGCAGCTGAGGAAGTTTTAACCGCTCTGTGGGATCAGACTCATGACTCTGTTCATCTCTTCCCTTTCAAACTGAGCTCACAGAGCCTGTGCCATGAGGCTGACATCATATGCAGGGGCAATCCTGCCAAATATCATTCAGTCCTTGTGTTTCTTCTTTACCGGGCCACATAGAGTCCTATGCACTGCGTTTCAGAATAAGAAATGTAAAAAGGAAACAGACAGTAAACAGACCATAAGCGAGTCTCCTATTGGTCTTCAGGATGCCCAGACATTTTGCAAGCCCATGAAGGGAAAGGGCTGTTTCATGGGTTCACTAAATACAAATGACTTATTCTATATGCTGTGCCAGTCACTGGGAAAAGGAAACCATGTTCTCTGCAATCCAGATAAGGGTACAGGCTCTGGCGGTTGTTTCCATTAAGAATATTCTGTGTTCTCATTGGACTTTGTTTTATGCTAATGGTGTTCAGATGTAATCCATTTGGCCTAAAGTTGTGTTTCAAACTTCAGAGCATACAGGAAGAATAAAGTAAAGACAAACCTTCCCAAGGCAATGTCTATTCATTATTTAAATGTACTTGGTTGAGTTCATTTCTTAATTGTAGTGAACCAAGTTCTCCCGTCTTTTTTTTTTTTTTTCATTCCTATTTGAAAAGTGCTAGCTGGTACTTAGACTCATAAACCCACCACCTTGGTTTCTGTATATTTCAAAAGAAATTAGGAAACACAACTTCATGAATGAAAATGGATGTATTTACAGGTCCCCCCCACCCCCGGAAAAGCTTTCTGCCTTGCCTGTTCTGGTACTATAGTTTCATAGAAGGGATGAAAGAAAAACTAGGAGATATACACATATCAGTAGAACTATGAGTTCGCCCTGTGGGCAGGGGAGCCCTCTTCCTGGAAGGCAAGTTCCTATTCTGTACCAGGGTTTCAGCCTTTTCCTTCATCAGGATGTGATTCTTAGAGAAATTCTAATTCTTTGTGGTTGATTGTATTAGGGATCCCATTTAAGCATATTTGAACACTAGTAAAATAAATCATGAAAACCATTCCAATTATAATGGATGTAAAAACATGTATAAGTTATGTAAATAAATTTAATCAAGGAGATAAAAGACTTCTGCAATGAAACCTTCAAAACACTAAAGAAAGAAACTCAAGAAAACAATAGATTTCCCATGTTCACAGACTCATGTCACTAGAACACACATACTGCCTAAAGTAACTTATACATTCTGTTAAAATACTTAAAAAAATTATCATGTGAGTTTTTCCACAAAATATGGGGAAAAAACTTAAAATTCATAATGTAGCACAAAAGAACTCCTCTTCACTAGACAAAATAAAACTACTGGCAACATTAGAAGCCCTGATTTCAAGATGTACAAATCAGTAGTCATCAACACAGCATGGGGCTAGCATAAAAGCAGACACTGGGGCCAATGAAATATACTAGAGAGCTAAAATAAACTAACACTTTTAACAGTCAATTGATCTTCAACAAACATACCAAAAATACACATTGTGGAAAGATCGCTTCTTTGAAATATGATGCTGGGGCAATTGGGCATCCATATGCAGGGAAATGAAATGGAGTCTATTTCCTATCATAGAGAAACTTTAAATGGATTAAAGTCTTAAGTATAGGATGTTAAACTGTAAAATTTCTAGAAGAAAACAGAGAAAAAATCTCCCTGATGGAATAAGTTATGATTTTTTATTATTTATCTATTTTTAATAATTTTATATACCTACATAATATTTTCATCATACTCTTACAATACTCCAGTTTCTTCCAGACCCCCACTCCATTTTACTCCTGATTTCTTATTCTCTTCTCCCCACCCCCATAGGACCCACTGAGTCCAGTCAGTGCTGACTATATACACATGGGTATCGGGTATGAGTATTTTATGGCTTAGAAGAAAAGGGGACAGATGGAAATGGCAACAAGCTAAAAAGATGCATGCCAAAGGAATTGATCAAGAAAGAAGCAACAAAAAGAATGGGATGGGGGGAATTATCTGTAAGTTATATATCTGATGAGTAGTTAAGGAATGAAGAATACAGGGAGATAAAACATCTCAATAGCAAAAAACCAAGCAACCCAAATAAACAGGCAAAAGAGATGCAGGGGACTTCTCAAGAGACAACACACAGATGACCAACAGGTATATGAAAAAATGCTCACCTATCACAAATTACCAGAGAAATAACAATTAAAACCACATTGAGAAATGACGTTACCAATCTTTAAATATTTTTATAAAGCCCTAGCAAAGATGTGGGGGAATGGGAACCTTTTTAGGCCATTGGTGGGAGTATGAATTAGCACAGCCATTTCAGAAGCCATCAATCCCACACTGCGTGCAAAGTATAAAACTATAATAAAATGAGTATGCTGGTGAGAAATCTGTATGCTCACAGTACATGTTCACTGTAGTGTTCATCACGACAGCCCAGAAACAGAATCAATGTAAGTTTCAATCAACAGATGTGTGGATAAAGAAAACACAGTATAAAAAAACCTGGAAGGCTATCAGCCTTTGAACAGATGAAGCTCTGACATCTGTAACAGCATGGGGAAAACCCCAAGATAACATGGGGAGCAAAAGAAGCCAGGCACAAGGAGATCTCTCTTATAGGTTCAATCTAAAGAATGCTGAACATAAAGAGGGGAGTGTGGTACCAGGGGTAGGGAAATGGAAGTAGGAGTTAGGGAATTCAGGAATGCATTCAAAGGATACAAAGTTTACTTTGGATAAATATACTCAAGAGATATGTTTTGATCAAAATGCCTATAGTTTATAATAGTACACATGCATTTTTGAAAATCACTAAGAATAGATTTTAAATGTTCCCAACACATACAGAAACATCTGTGAGGTAGTGCATTATTTAGCTCAGTTGGACTATTTTCCAAAGTATGCATAATTTTAAAATATCATGTTATACTTTATATATATATATATATATATATATATCTTTATTCAATTAAATTAGTGCAGATGTGCCTCTTTTCCCATTACTACAAAACCTGAAGCAGGGAGACTGCACTGAATTCAGCATAGGCTAGATAAAAACACTGTCTTAAATAGAAAAATGAAGGTTTTTTTTTAACATTCTACCAGCAAAAATAACCAAAGTCACAAAATTAGTATTTTTCATATATTATTCAGGACTAGGAACATAAAATGTTGACAAAACAGTCTTGTTCATCTACCCCAGATAGAAGTCATCAAGGATGAAGATGGCATCTAAATTCGGGGTGCATGATGAAGTGGTAGATACTACTGATGAACATGGATCTTCATCTCTCCTTAAATCAAGTTTCATGGACTCTTCCTCCTCTGCATGCACAATTACACATCCATATACAGTGTAAATGCTGGCAGTTCTTGGGGAGACGGGGTTATGGTGGTGGTGGTGATGATGATGATGATGATGATGATGACGACGACTAAATAAGGACCATCAGATTTCATAATACAGGCAATGAAATATATAAGGAAACAGAGTAGAGAAAGCCTAAAGTCTGCAAGGAACTCCATCTCTTAATGACATGGTTTTAATGATCTGGCTCTGACAGAGAAAAAAACATGACTTTATCTAGGAGGTCTTCATTAAAAGGATGTTCTGTATTTTTCTTCCAAGGTATATAAAGATCCTTACAAATAAAAACTTTCCAAACACTATACAATTAAGGTTTGTTACCAAGTACTTAATATTGCTTAGAAATGTGTAAGAGTGATCTCAGTTTTGGGGAGCAGGAATTGAGATTCTACAATACCAAGATTGTGTAGGATGTAACTGTATATCATATAAAAAGGAACAATGCAACAATAGGATCCAAACCCCAGATAAAGCTACTTCATTTTTGACTTTATGAAACTGATGAATGGATATAAGAAATAATTGGGGACCTGGACTGATTGGCAGAGGTCAAAGGGGAGTGACATCATTCCGCTGTAGTGGGGCATAGGTCAATATTAGAAAAGGGGAAAATAAAAGTTATAGTCAAACTTTCCAATTCTACTAAAGATATAGTATCCTTGGTCAGGTACCATTAGAACAAAATTTCATCCCTGAAAATTATACTGTTGTTCTGAAGGTGTGTTAGCCAGAATGTCCTATGTAGTGTCCTATATAATGTCCTAGTATCTGCGAATGAATATGGGGAGTTTACAATTTTGTTCTGGCTTCTCCATATTTTTTCCCAGCATTCACCTGGGACAGAGCCTGAAACACTGTATCTGTTCTGTGCTAAGAAACTAGTTGATTTTGAAGATAAACTTAACCAACCCAATTGACCAGACACAATCATTTTTAATACACTGTGTATGTTAATCCTTCCATTTAAAGCTCATGACTCTATCATAATTTGTGTCAAATGAATTTGACTCACTATGAGTAACCTAAGATTAAATCCTCAATACCAAATTTTCCATTCAGTCTGGCAATATGCTTTGGGCTTGTTAACATACTATTTTAATGAGCACAGAACCCCACAATGGTAATTTATAGCATCAATCATGTAGTTTTCTTTTCTTTTTCCTTTTTCTACTGAAGAGAATTAGGCAGGGAGATCAATGAAGAAGGCAACTCCAAACAGGAAATATGAGAGCCTCTCTTGATAACTGCATCTCAGAGTAAGAACAGGACCTCTTCTCCTTGCACTGCTGGGTGGAACTGAATAGCATATTTAAGAACAACATAGAACTAACAGATCATGGTTGCAATAGGTTTTGCTAATTGAAAGGGTGGATAAATTCTTGAGATGACTTATAGTCAAACCCCAGAGGCCACATCTTAATGCTACGTGATGTCGAATATCAAGCTAATGGATCTCAACATGGCTCTGTCACACAGAATGAATGTTTCAATGTCTCTATTCGTAAAATCAGAGGAACTGTGGCCTCTGCTTCAGAAGTTTCTGCTTTTGTTAGAGGTAAAGTTCTGAGAACAGTGCCTAGCATATAGCAAGTGTCATGTAAGTGGTAGGTAGGTGTCGTCCTCGTTGTTGTTTACAATCACATGTCTATCACTTAAAAGACTCAAGAAACTCTGTTACATTTGCCTTCAGCATGAGGGAGAACAAAATACCGTTTAATTATCTCAGTCATTGCCAATGTATTCATTGGCATGGGCCAAATGTTATAGGGTTAAATGACAGGAAAATATTTGTCCTTAAAGTTTACATTTATGGGTATGATGTACAATAAATGTATTTATGTCATGGACTGGGGAGTGCTAGGAAGACAACTACACAAGATGAGAAAAAATGCATAGGGAGCTCTCATCGCCCCCACTTTCAGCCTTGTTTGACAAAATGGCTTAGCCAAGGTCCTGTTTTCCCCACAAGAAAAATTCCCATGTTGACAGACATTCTAGGTAACTGCTTCCCTAAAATCCCAACCATTTGAATGAAACAGAAATAATCCAACATATGAACACATCCAGACAGACATATGTACACTGGCTTTCTGAAATGTAATGTGTGTGCAATTTGCTGAATGGCTGCTTGTCACTTCCATCTGGTCTCATTTCCCTAGCACTTGAATGTACCACCAGGATGTAAACTCTAAAAACTAGAGAACAAAATTTAAATACTCAAACATGTACGAGGCTGTGTTTTCCAAAGCAGCAGATCTCAAGCTAACACTGTGGTTACTCTACTAATTCCTCGGCCACAGTTGAAAGTACAGGGGCTAAGCACAAAGGCCACAGAGCATAAAAGACATTCCACTGCGGACCTCATTAAGTGGGCTTAAGATAAGGTTGACAAGCTAATGACAAAAATCTAATTTAGATTTTCTGAAAGTAAGAACCCCAAGTGAGTCCAAACAGAGCCCACCTCTACCATGTATCCTCTCAAAGAGGGCTGCAACCCAGGGTCAATTAGCCCCATGGAGTTCATGAATTCAAGGGTGGCATAGATGTGGCCCTATTCAACCATGTTGAATAGAAAAATCATGCCCTACGTGTTTTGGGTTTGAGCTCTGGTCCTATTTAAATTGCACAGATGTCATAGGTCCCTAAATTAACAGTGGTTACTAGGGAAATGTTCACCAGGCTGAACATACTGAACAAAAGAATAGCTTGCTCTAGACACCACATGGAACAGGAAGCTCCCAGGCTATTGTTTGACATTTCTCTAAAAGCTTCTTCTTAGTTCTCCAGTCTAGCAGCTTCATGGAATGTGGGTTGTTTTCAAAGGCACATATTTAGGGTCTACACTGATTGTTCTGGCATATGACTACTTCAGTTCTCTATTTGTCCATCCCCAAGAATATGTGCTTTGCAGTGGAAAGCTCCTTACCCACATTCCTAATACCCATGTCAGTCTTATCATAATCAATCCAAATACATAGACAATGGAGCTGAAGGTTCATATAATTTACCCTGCCCATAGTTAGGACAGCAGCAAGGATAGGAACTCAGGCCATCTGTCTTCTAAGCTTATGTGTGTATTCTGCTACTCACTGTGAGGGGGAAAAATATTTGTTGAATACATATAGGAATGAGTGGATGTATTTCCTAATACCCTGAGGATTAAAAGAAGCTAGATTTACAATTTTAACCATTGTCCATTTGAAGAATCAGTATATAATCACAACAGAGATTGGTAGCTTAGACTCCTTAAAGGTACAGTGCCCTCTGCTCTCTAGATTTTTACCACACCTTTTAAAATACTTCACAGATAAAAGGTGTTTGTGCATCCCTCTCTATGATCTCCCAAGTCTAGAAATGAACCCTTGAACCTTTATCTCCTGTTTCTATTACCAGAGTGCTGCAACCAAAGGCATGGCTACTACACATGGCTATGTGCTACTCTCTTAAGAATTGTTTAGACATTTCCCCATGTTTAGATCACTGGACATTTGCACAAGCTTAAAGGAAAACCCTCAGTTCCTGGTCTCAGCTTTTCCAGCTCTGACACACCTCAGTTTCACTCACTCCCTAATTATAATATAGATCATACATATTTATCTAGTGTAAATAATATAAGGGTATAGTAATGAATGTGTGTTGAGGAGGAGAATCTAAATTCTCTGCTTTTTAAAGCATGGTTAATATTGTGGATTTCTCAATATCTTCATTCCTAGCCTCTGAATGCAGATGGAGTGCTAGTTACAGGGAACATCCCACAGACAAACAGCACTGCTGGTTGTTATCCAGTCTAAGAAAAGATGTCAGGTTTATTCTACTGCTATATGTCCCTCTCCCCCTGCAGTAAGAGGCCTGTGGTAAGTTGCTATGCTCCATTTGTAAGGGAGAAGGCAATGCTTGTCCTGTTCCATTGTTATGAAATAACATAGGACAATATGTACAGAATGGTTTTTGAGCTACAAAATGTTAACAGTTAGAAATTATTAAAAAGCAGGAACTAGGAAACTATCTGGATTTACAAGCACACACAGACTTCCAGACAGAAGCCATATACATATATGTGTATATACACATATATGTACATATGTACATGTATACACATATGTACATATATACACATATATACACAAGTATATGTGTATGCACATATAAGTTTAATCCATACAAGTTTAAGTAAATTAATGAGCTGCTTGTATTGGTCTCCTTCCCTCTTACTCTGTATACGTGTGTGTGCATCTATGTGTTTGTGTGTATCTATGTGTATGTGCATGTGTATACATGTGCATACATGTAAGAGACCAGAGGATAACATTGGGTGTCTTCCTCAGTCACTTCCCAACTTATTATTTAGGACAAGGTCTCTCTCTGAACCTGGAGTTCAGTTTGACTAGACTCGCTAGCCAATGAGCTCCAGGGATCTGCCTGTCTCTGCCTCTCTAGGACTGGGGTTACTGACTTGTGCCACTATGCCTGGTTTGTTTGGATATTAGAGGTCCAAAGTCAGATCATCAAGCTTTTATTACAAGGCTTTTCTGACTGGAACATCTCCCCAGCCTCATATCTGTTGGTTTCTAGCACAAAGTTACTACACTTTACATAGTGACTACAGTTGAGACTCTCTTCATGGTACTAGGTATTGGGTTAAAGTATACATCATACAAACACAACAGAGAGTTACTATTATCTCTGCTTTACAGATGGGTAAAGAAGGGCCCACAGGAGTTTAAATAAACACATCCAAGGTTATACTGCTAGCAAACCTTAAATGGAGTTACGTGTTCACAGAGCTTTTTGCACACCAGTCCAAACCCACTTTATTTAAACTGTGCAGTAGTAACCCAAGGTGGCAAATGCCACACTTATCTGACAACCAGTTTACACTGGTTGCATCTGTTGATAAACATGAGCGTTCCTTTGGCCAGAATGCACACTAGGGAAGACTTTCCAACTTCCTCAAAGAACAGGGGCTTTAGCAGTTTTCCCATGTCCTCACAAGGTTTGACTGCCTAGGTTAGGGATGCAGATCTTATAATATGGTTACTCGGGGTTACAAATAGGATTAGCGGTCATGGTTCTTAATCTAGTAGCTACTAGCAACTCCAAGGGCACTTAGAGCACCTACTGTGTGCATCTTGCTGCTTCAGACCAAAGCTGTGTGCAGGGTGTGAGACAGGCTTACCGAGGTAGCTTATTTCCCTCAGGGAGCCCTCCAACTACCCTTTGGGACGGAAACCAGAGTAAGTGAAGCAGTAAGAATCAAATTAATCTCAGAATGCATTAGCAATACTTAGAAGTATTAAAATGAAATCAAAATTTCTTCAAAGGATTACGTCCTTCACCCTTTAACTCAGTCAGACCTACCTCCCCCACACGCCAATTAGAGTTCAAAGAAAAGATTCATACACCTCATTTGGAGATCAGTTGAACCTTGGGCACATGTGATAAATCCTTAATAAGTCAGAAAGATAGATGTATTTATTCTTAAAATTAACTAATTTCCACACCCAAGGTTAAGTGATTTGCCCCAAGACAATTTACTGGAATGTCTGATAAGACACCACAGGCCCATTTCTCATTTGACACCCCTGACCCCTCTCCCTTGTTAAAGTGTCCCTGCAGAGACACTCACATGTATGAACAAAGTCAAATGCAAACGATGCTCATGCCTGCATACAGAAACAGAAAAAAGGAAACAAACAAACAAAAAGCAGTTTTTACTGAAATATCAGAGAATCCCATGGGCAGCGAGGAGGAGCCTAGACATTGCTCCACAGAGGGCAGGGAGCTGTGA
The DNA here is from genome assembly GCF_008632895.1 of Mastomys coucha. Lineage (NCBI taxonomy): Eukaryota > Metazoa > Chordata > Mammalia > Rodentia > Muridae > Mastomys > Mastomys coucha. The sequence goes on from NW_022196910.1 coordinate 19,649,267, forward strand.
AATTAGGGGTGCTGTTTCTTATGGCTGCATCTTGTATGTAGCTTGGGTTTCCATCAGTTTCTTTAGCCGAAGGAAAAAAAAACCCTCCGAGATAATTGAACTAGCTGGCCAGACACAGCATCAAAAGTCTTTGCTTATTTTGCTTGTATTTTTGAGGACACACACACACACACATTTTGAATCTATAGTGCTGAACTCTCTCGGATAATTCATACAACATTACAACATTCAGCAAGTTGCTTTCAGTCATTAGGAAATAGAACTGTTCCAAGGTTTTTGTTGTTACTTTGGGGGGGGGGGTTGCATGTTTTGTTTTGTTTTAAACCTCAAATACAGCAATCTATATTAAGGCACCTCTGGGAACAATGACAGGTAACAATCAAAAGCAAGGTAAAATATGCTAATACAGGTCATCATTATGACACATGAATCTCATTCAAAAAAATTACTGAGATTATCTGCATTAATTAGATAGTAAATAGTAAAGGAGGAATTACATGCTGACATTGACATTGATCCAGAAAATGGAATGTTTAATACATAATGTCTTTGCTATACCCCGCATGCTTTTAGTTTAAGCCTGTAAAGCATTTCAAGCTTTCCTGAGATAGTCAGCATTAACTTTACATTTTGGTAGCAAAACTGTAGTTCGAACAGATTCATTGTTTCATATTTCTTGTTCTTCCTATTAAACTCCATTGTAATTTTGCTATGTCTCAGTCTATCCTAGAGAACCCAAATTACACAAAACTTTGGGGATAGAAATTTGCATAATTGGAATAATTAAATTTTTGGTAATTATATTTCTCACTTAAACCTAAATTAAATATGCCAAACTATAATTATGTTCAAATTTGCATCATGAAAATTATCCCCATTTTGCTCACGGCATCTTAAAATATCTAATGGGAGATCTTAAGCCCTTCTGGTAAGAGTCAAGAGGCCTTATCTCCCCAGCCTTTGGGAAGAAGAAACATGGCATATTAGACACAGTCCTGTAGCCTCTTGGGAGAGGAAAGATGGTCCATTATTTCTTCGTGGTGACATGTAGGGTTGGTACAACAACCTTTAGATACCTACTAGGTATACTGCCATTAATGAGAGCAGAGAACCAAAGGAGATAGTAAAATATGAATGTTTTCTTTGGAGAGAAACCTTCAGCAAAGCAGGTCATGTTTTAGGAAAAGGGTAAGCAAGGGTAATGAGAAACAAAGACACACACAAAAAGGCTATAGCTTTTGAACCAGACACTGGAAAAGAGCCATTGTCTCTTAGTCTTTTTAAAATGAATAAAGACAGGACCATGTACAGACAAGGAACACATGCCTTTTAGCCCAGGGGATACTGAAGAATTTTTAAGAATCTTAGGATTGAATCCTTCTTATTTATTTGGGATGCCAAGATAAAAAGCAAAAGAAATAAAATGGCGTAAGCTGTTTTTTTCACTAGCCTTTCTGGTATAAGTCTAAATGAAACAAATGGTGTAATTAAACTTGCAAGATGGTATGTTTACCTTCATCTTTGGATGGATATAATCTGTGACTATATTGGTCAAGAAATAGATAAGGCTCTGTGTACAGGGTTGGCACGCTGTCAAAGCCTACAATGAATTTCCCTCCAAAACATATGAATATATCTCCAGTTGAGTAAAATATTCACACTAATAAAGGGATAAGGCAGAAGAAGCCTGGCTGACATCCCATCTGCTCTTATGAATTAAATTTAGCAATCATATGTAATATAGACATTTCTGTCTGAATATCATAAAACCCTGACATAGCCAGGGCTTTCATTAGAAAGCTCCACAATGTGACTTGAATAACAATCTGTCTTAGCTAATTAGTATTTTCACGTTACCATATTCACTTCCAGACATACTGCTGTTTGCACATGGTAATTTAGGTAAACAGATCCCGTCCACAGCTGCATCAATTAACACTGCTAATCAAAACTGAATTCAGGTAATTAGGCACATTTATGCAAAAAATGTGTAATTTTGGGGAAAAAGCTAGATTCTTCAGTAATATGTCAATAAGTAAAAAAAAAATCTCATTTTGCTTATGAAGATGAAACATGAAGGGGAGAGAAATTGTCGCTAATATATACATCATGTAGACAGAGCAAAACTCTGAAATTAAATCTCACTCTTTAATTGGCCTGTATTTTCAGAAATTGGATCATATTTTTCATAAATGTTTTCCTCAGTGTTTCCATATAGTGAGGCTGATTCATATCTGCCTAAGAGTGTAATCACCATCAAGCAAGACACAAATGGTTAATGAATCCTCAAGGATTCATACAACTTTGGGGTGCAGGAAACTCAGCTCAGACTTGGTAATCAATCTCACCTCCCATCTCCAGGCAGGATTCTTGGTGACTCATTTCCCCATACACTGAAACCCTCTCTGCCAGGAGTCCTTTTCTTTTACAGCTTGAGTCACAATGATATCCTTCACCCTTATTTCCTTGCCAATATTACTTAGCATTGCTACACAATGCCCTTTAGTTAGGTTTTAACATTTGTTTTCAAAATGGATACGATGAGCTGGTCGACTTTTGTTTTGTCTCTTTAAAGACATAAAACAAAATGTTAATTCTGAAGCACTAAGCTGTTCAGAGAAACTGGATTTTTGGTAAGTATTAAGTGGCTAAGAAGGGACTTACTTTAAAAAAAATGATAGACCAACAAAGGGCTTATCTATCTATCTCTCCCACCATTCTCTCAACGTCTTTTCTTCCTGAAGCTGTGGTATACTTCCTGCACACCTGCCCTTTCTAATGAAACAGGGATTCGGTCTCTTTGGCTTTATTTGAATGGTAAGAAGTACACTCAGTCTAATTTAACTAACATTAGTTAACATTCCTTAGTTCTTGCAGTCTCTTAGGCACTTCCTAAAGACCTGAGTATACAAGTACAAAGGTGGACTTCGAGTGCTCACACTCCTTTAGACCAACTTCAGACAGTTTATAAACCAAGAGAATCAACTCTCAAAGGTGGAAAAGTCACTAAGGATAGCTGTATTTGTGCATTCCCAAGTCCAGAACTTCCTGGGCTAATCTTCTGGAGATTTGCTTTTTGTTTAAGTCAGGATAATTCTTTTTCTTTCCCTGATAATAAATCAGGAAATGATACCAAAAGTTCTTTTGCTAAGCAGCATGCTGTCCTTTTTCCATGTTATAGGATTCTAGTACAATTTTTACTCTTTTATTTTTAACGTTTATCAATATGATGTTCTTACCAAGTAGCCTTTAGATAAATTTATCATAAACAACTGGACAATTTCCTACAACACAGAAACCTGACAGATGCTGTCTTTGGGACACAATTTCAGTAATGGGAGCTATCAAATAGAAAGGCACATTTGTCAACAGATTGTTAGAGTACAGTCCACAAGCAGTGTAAAGAACGTTTGGCAAAAACACTTCTTAGGTAAACAAAGTTACTTAAAAGCTCTACAAGAAAGAGACGTAAGTATAAACATCTTAAAGATAGCTTTTCATTTGTGTGTATCTATATTGTGTGGGAGTGTGTGTGTGTTGTATGTGTGAGGGGGTATCAGTGTGGGTGTGCAGGTCAGAGAATAGCTTTGGGTTTCAGACAAAGTCATTCTCTTTGCTTGCGACAGCATCTGAGGTCCACTTTAGCAGACCCCTGTCTAAGACACATCTTATCTCTCCCTCCTTCCTCCAGGTGGTAGTTCTCTGGTATTCAGAGATATTTATGCTACTGTGTCGTGTCAGTCATTTCCTTGGTTTAAAGAGATTGGAACTTAGGCTGTCAGGCTGGTGGAGCACTCTCTGTTCCACCAGAGTCATCTTCCCAGCCCTTGAAGATAATCTAAATGGTGTGATAATTTTCATACAAATCACACAGACTGTGTCAAATAGGTCACACCCATCTGACTATACCAGGTCAACAATCATGTGAATTAAGAATTAATTAAGGAATTAATAGTTCTCTTTAATCTGGAAAGTTAATGTTGGGTGTTCATCGTTTCTTGACTGTTTTCTTCTTTTAGATTATATTAAACAGATTATAAGAAATAGTTCGTTTAATTACTAGTAGCCAATACTTTTACTCTAATGTTTGTGGAACAGAGTCATAACTCGAAAAGCTGTAGGTGACTGCTTTTTCAGTATGAAAAGAAAATACTGAAAACCTTCACATCTGCATCTTTGGTTTTCTTTTGTTCAGTGAAATCCAGCTACTCAGGAACTACTCACAGGAGGTAAACTTTTGACTTCTGTGAATTACAGTTGCTGACACATACACAGCAAGGGACAATAAGCAAGGAGTTAAATGCCATCAGTGGCTGCCTTTTGTCCATCTGAGTTTTTAAACAGAAGGAATCCAACTCAAATATGCAGTCCATAGAAAGATCACATGGATTAATCTTGGCTTATTAATAGCAAAATGGTGTTATTTCACAACTACAAGGGAAAATGTCAAGGAATACTTAGATTAGAAAGGAAACTCACTGCCAGAAAGCACACACACACACACACACACACACACACACACACACACATACGCACGCACGCACCTTCAAATCACAGTCAAGCAAAATAGATGATTAGATTTAACAGCATAGAACCTTATTTTTTTCTTCCATTTCCTTTTTTACCAATTCATTTTTCTACACCAAGAAGTATGCGTTTCACCCTCTCCAGCTCTGATTCTCTACCATGAGAAAAGTCTCCTGGTTTTTAGTGACAGTACAATGCATGGAGGCGTCTGTACATTAGTACCTTAATATGTTATGCTCACAGAGTGTTGTGATACTTGCAACAATGCCTTCCAGAAAACTACATTCATTCATTCTTGTAAGAACTCAAAGGAGATTATCTACATTAGACAAAATTCATAATTATGCCTGAAGAGTGAAGAGTGTGTATTTGAGGGATTTTCTATATCAGAGAGTTATGTGTAAGCATTATTTTAATAAGCAAACAACTATTAACATAGAAAGAATGAATTCTGTAAAGTTTGACAATTCGGTGCGCCAAAGCTAAAGCTGATATTCTCTATCTTATCAGAACAACATATTTGTCTATAGTTGATGGTGAATCTTTGTCCCATGAATAAGCATAGGAAATTATCCTTACAGCAAACAGACTCTAGTTAAACATATTGTTAATCTATGCTTTGAGGTATTATAAGTCTCTGGAGAAGGCCAGAGTCGTTCTGCCAGTTGATTCTTCTCAGTTTCTTGTCACAAGTATTTCTTCTGTGACTTTTCTCACAGGCCTACTGTAGAAGCCTATCTTTGAGAAGCCCGTTAAGAGCACACATGAAAAGCTTGTGCAAAACTAAATGATAGCACCTTGGGTTTTTTAATTTTATACCATAATGCCTTGGACTTTTCTACCTTTACACATTCAGAGTGGATTCTTTGATGAAAAGAGAGAGAAATGAATTGCATACCACATGAAGGGGACCTTTATTACCATTTTAATAGTTCACAGACACATAAAAAAGAAGACACATTCACTGTGTGGAAGGAACCAATGTTAAAAAGACTCCCTGACTTAGTAATAAGAAAATTAATATGGTCTGGAGAAGTGGACGTAGTTTTTGAAAGCACCGTGAATTTGCAAACTTCACAAAAGCTTTCTGAAAATTTACCAAAGGGAAATAAACCAAAATCATTACATGAAATTCCAAGGAGAAGTAGTTTGCCATTCCTGTAATGATTTTGTGCTTGGTAAAAACACTGACTAAGCCACAGACTATAGGAGATCATGGGAATGAGATTCCAGATAGAAGAACTCAACTTTTAAGACTGCTTAATGAAAAGCTGTGGTAGAAGGCTTATGCTTTTGAGGATCCTTGCTTAACTTAACTCTGGTATAGTATGCAGTATTCATTGCTGCCTTGGGGTTAGGACAAAGATCTTGTTGTCATTCAGAATGGTGCTTCTCTATGGAGAGCATTTATTTTCAATTGAATAGAGCTGGGGCTTCCTGCTCCATGCCTTGGGTGTGGTAGAGGCTTGTAGGTTTTGTAGCAAAGAGACAGTAAGTGTGACTTTCCCCGTCCTGGTTCCCCATTATGTATTCATTTATTTCTAGATTTTTCTACTTAAGCAGTGCTCCTGCCAGAGCTCTGGTCATTCTCAGGCAGCATATCACTGAGATATGCAAACAAGGAAATTAAAATACAAGGGTTTATTGTTATTATTATTTTAACTACTCGAGGCCTGCTTGATGTTTGCATTTAAATTAGACAGACTAATTCAGATGGAGTCTTTAATTTCGGAAAGGTTAATCACCCTAACAAAGGTCAGTCAAACTTTAATCTTCAGTAAGATTGCGATGGGTCCAATCACCCGCAGGACATTTATTATATTCCCATTTCCATGTGAAAGAACACATCTTGTTCCTTATGTGTCACTAATTGTCTCTTTACGTTACCAAATTCAACTGAAAATATTAAATTCTTGCAGAACTCTGAAAAAAGTTCATTTCTACATATCTTAAGAGATAATCTTGTTTGTTTGCTTTTTAAACAACAAAGCCACGCTACCAGCTGTGAGTAATTTTTCTAGCTCTTTCTAACCCTTAGACGCCTTTGTTACTCATCTCAAGTACATAAAATAATGTTTTGGCTAAAACAGCAGTGTGTGGTTATAGGAACTTTGCTAATCATCTGTTTGGTTCTGTTGATGAAGCTTATTGGGGACCAAAACTATTTATTTGGACATGTCAATGATATTTGAAGAGGATTAGAATACTTAAATTCACTAACTCAGTATCTAATTGCATATTAAGACATGCAGTGAGTGTCTTCTCTGCTATATTGCAGATTCAGGGGAAGAGGGCTCCAAGTTAAAGCATAAAAGGATCACTATCATGATACGTCATCCTATAAAATTAATGCTCAGGATATAAGAAACCAATCAAAATTTTTGCCTTCCATTTTTCTGATCAGCTTCATTAAACTTTAGTGAAAACGTGAGAAAAGTTAAGTCAACTTACACCATGATTTTGATAAACTGTGCTTAAAATTATCTGCATGCCTAAATGCTTCAAAGCCAAGAATTCCATATGGTGATTCATTTCTTAGTTAGATAATGTGAAATCTGATTAGCAAAGTTTCAAATCAATATATTGAGATCATAATGCCGTCTAAGGTTAGAAATCAAGTCATGAGAAAGTTGAAATGTGCATGCTTCACACACACACACACACACACACACACGCACACGCACACGCACACACACACACACACACACCACAGACAGACACACACATACACACACAAGCTCCAAATCTGATTTTTAGAAAGTGTTGTTGGGTTTAAAAATGACTATTCCGACAAAAGACAAGAGTAATAGGCAAAAGTCAAATTATTGCTTTTTGTCATGATAAAATGGCCTGGATCCAGGGGTCGTAAAAGAGCCTTAATGTACGTCCTCAATTCTATTGCATATCCATCACCAGGATAATTATGGCGGTGGTGTGACACAGCATAAATAAGTCAACCTTGCCTTTTGCAGAGTCTTGAGACCCTCCCTCCTCCTTTGTACTCAGATAAAGTGCATGGGCATATTCACAAAGGCGCATGGCTCTCCTCATCAATATTCACACTCATTAATTAACAATATGTGAAGGCTATAATTCGAGAAACACCCCAGAGCTTGAATATTCAATCAAACCAAGCAAATCACAAGGAAAGGAAAATATAGTTAGGACAATCATGGACCAGACTGATAATAGACAGCAGCACACTGTTTCGGGAAATATTTTGAGAGGAGGAGAGGTTACTTAGTTTGTGGGTTCTACAAAGCCCACTCCTCTCCAATTTGATCCCTTCTTCAAACTAAGATAGGCTCTACATATTCTACAGCAGCATTTATCCTTTTCTCTCTCTTCTGACTAAAGTTGATACATAAAAGAAGGTAAAACAACAGCTTTTATATAGTTAAGGAAAAAATGAACCGACAGTGTTCCACAATATAAATATTCAATTGATATCTACTACCGGAGACTTATTCCAAAAATGATTTTAAAAAATTAGCTAGATTTTTAAAAAGGCAAAATGTTGTTCTCTAATCCATCCTCGGTATCAAGAGATACTTAATTATATTTTTAAATCTTCAGATTTCTGAAAAATAAAATCTTAACGCTTTCAGAGAATGTCATCTACGTGATCAAAAAAATACAGATCTTTTAATAAAGCATTTCAGTCAAAAAAAAAAAAAAAAAAAAAAACAGAAAGGAAGCCACCGGACTACCACACAAAAATCTTACTAAGACAAATATGGATATAGAAGTATAAAAAAAAAAAACCATACCTTTGGCTGAGTAAGTTTACAGTTTCTCATCTCAGCTCTCCAGCTTTGCCATTCCACCTGAAGCAGAAGTCGACTCCGATTCCCTCAGGATCCTGGTGACAATGCCATCATACCACTGGTAAATTTTTCGATTAAACTTTGCAGATGTGGTAGCAACTTTGCTAATTATGATATTAGCCAGCTGGCAGGGACAATCAGTCACCCGCTGTAAGGAAGCCAGACAAAGAGACATCTAATCATTGCAAACCAGGGCAGATAAATTTTGTTCCCTTCTCACAGAATCTATCCCTGCTGACCCTTTCCTCAGCCATCGACTGTCAAATTTAGATTCTGCAAGCTCCCGAGCTTCCCTTTATCCCTGCTTCAGATCTGAAACTCCTGGTTATCAGGGAGACACGCGTCACTAGCTGTCTCAGCGCAGGAAAGCAATCAGGTGAATACGACTTATTATCTTGCATTGCTTTCTGAGGGCTGACAAGATTGATTTGAGACCAAGAACACATTCACATCTCAGACATGTAGTTCCGAGGGTTTTGAGTTCAGACAACAATCTAGGTGCAAAGTTACAATAGAGGAACAAACCACAGCCTCAATAGCTAAGGCAACAGCGTTAAAAACATTTATACAGATTTCAAAGTCCCCATCGGAGTTTCCCTTTTCGGATGCCCTTCTGTTTTTCCTTTCCTACCCCATTCTGCCTTAGGAATGTGTCTAAGAGCAGCGTCACCTGAGGAATCTGGCTTTGTAACAGGGTAGCTTGAGATCAACCCTGTGGAAGCAATGTTCTGACATGAAGTACTATATACCCATTCTCTTAGCATATGAGAACATCACAACAGGGTGCAAAGTCTCCACACTGGGTTTATTTACCCTAAGACCTAGGAGAATCAGCAGGTATAGTGTAACATGACGTAAAGCTATTCTCTGGGAATAAGAAGATATATGCATTTGAGGTGGCATTTGGGGGTGCTCCAAAATCCCACCAGAATTAGATAGAGAGGTCTCAGAAATGTTTGCAATTTATTTATATATTCATATCTACGTGGTCTAGGTTTCTTCTTGAGAGCAATATAATCTTTAACCTTGATCTCTTGAGGCTGGCATTTACAAAAAGAGTGAATCATAAAAAGCAAAAGAACAAAGATGCTGGAAATGTCCAAGGATAGAAGTTTGTCTGTCATGGCTCAGTTTCAAGGAGAAAAGCTTTGATAATCACTTTCAATATGCTTTGTGTAGAACTGTGCTCTGGTTCACTGCAACAGTTGTGGCAGCTGCTTGAGGTCCTAGCACCTAGCAGTTATGTACATTTATGAAGAGTGGCTACCTAGCCTAGGTACATCATCTTAACAATGCAGAGATTCACTCTTCAGGGCCCTGTATGGGTGAACATGTATTAATTACTCATGTATTTGAAAGTATATTTTTAAATGATAAAAAGACAATTCCAAAAAAGCAAGCCAAGTGTTTCAGTAATTCTCCCCTGAAATGATTTCAACTGAGGAAGTTACAATTTGTCTAAGAGACCTTGACTCAGACTAAGGATGTGGTTTTTCTCTTAGAAAATTCAAAGAGAATGAAATATGCTGTAGAACCTATAGGAAATGGAATGAAATTCATTGTCTCTAAAGAAAGAAACTCATAAATAAAAGTTGGCATTTGTTCATAGGTAGTCACGATGTGATCATGAGGAAGACGACGAAAATTGACTTTGGGGGATGAAAACTTCTGATGATGATGCGTACCGAGATGTCTAGAAGGAACAATGCTCTCCTAATAGGGACAGCAGTTTCCCTCATCATCCATGGCATGTGGGGGGAGGGGTTTCAAGAGCCACATTGGTCAAGTCAGTGTTCATGTATATCCCATGCAGCTCTTCTCTATATTCTCAATTACAGTTAAGATAATACACTGGAGGTGCCATGTTAAATACCTGCATGTCTCTAATTCTGATATCACTACTTTTCCCCTGAATATTTCACCCTGTGAGTAGTTGAATCCACAGTCACAAAACTAGATGATGTGCAACAGCAAGCATACTACAGGACATGAGAAAGGATTTTCTCTTTCACCATTGTGACTGTTTATCCTCAACACGAAATAAAAGACCGCACGGCAATCAGGTTGAGTACATGGTAGGACTTCAGTGTTAGCATTAATACATGTAAAATGCTTTGAAGGTGTCCTAATCTTCATTATTATATAACTTAACTATTACTCATAATTATCATATAAATAATTCTTACATGTTTTGGGATTCCCTATCAATCATTACCCAATCCCTATGATATTCGTTAAAGGTGATATTTTGAAACAAGGAACATGCAGTATTTTCAACTCAAAACACCATGTATAGATATGACAAAGATTGCAGAAATTGCACAACGTAAAAAATTCAACAATCTTTTAATATCCCCCTAAATATACTTTCAGTCACAAATTAAAACTTGACCTAGACAACATGTTATCCAATACACAGGACTGGTTTAAAGGGCTACAAAGCTGTCTTTATCCATGTAGATAGGAATTTCCAGAAACACACACCATGGTCAATGCACAGAGAATGGACAGCACTTAGAGAAGCCACATGATCCTCTTTGCTCGACAATCACATTGCCGAGTTTGACATTTGCTCACTTCTGTTCTCCACAGCCACAAAGCCTGACTCAGAGCAGAACCATCTCGTGACTCTCCGCATCATAGACTGCTGTTAGATAAACATGACACATGCATGTGGGATGTTCTTAGAGGTGGAAGCAGCGGAAGCAGTCGAGGAGGACAAGCCACTCTCCTAGGATGAGATCCCCTTGGGGTCTACACAAGCCACTAAGCCTGACTCTGCTGCAGATGCTCTTGCCTGTGTGCGCTGAATCCTCTCCCACTGGCTCTTGGGTCAGCTCCCTCTACCTAGCCCTCTGATGGCTTGAGTATATTTAATTACATCACAACCATCAATAATATTATATATGTATATATATATCCATATACCTATACCTATAAAACATATATATACTGTATATACATATAGAATTTATATATGTGTTATGCATATATAAGTTCAGCCTTTCTGAACATTAAGCATATAAGTGAATTCCCTCCTCTGCCTGTCTTTATCCGGGGGGTGGGGGGGTCCGAGGTTCTATCTCCTTTCCATTCTTAGGTCTTAATTTATTACATCTGAGACTTTGGGAAAGTTATGAAACCTCATTAAGACTGTTAGACAACAATAACATATTGTAATACACAACAAAGGCTGCAGATAATACATGCCAACTGCTTAGCATACTGTAGATACCCAATAAACGCCCTAGCCCTAGCCCAGCAGCAAAAGAATCACTGGGAATCAACCCAGTTTTTGAAAAAGCGGCAAAAGCCTCCTGGTTAAGCTTCATGAGTGGACTCAAAGCCTGCCTTTCTCCATTGATTAATAACAACAATAATAGAAGTGATAATATCTACCTCAATAAGGAATAAGAATTAAAGGAGTAATTACCACTACCGCATAGTAAATGATGTTGCCAAATATTACTGCTCTGCCTTCTAGGCTAATTGGTTAGTAATTTGCTGTTGTTTAACTCATTTCAGTCAAAACAAATAAGGACTTTGAATGTGAAAACCTGGGAATACACATACATACACACACATACAGACACAGCCAATTATATGGCATATATATGTATATACATATACACACACATATGTATGTGTGTGTGCTTGTGTGTATGTACAATACACATGTTATATATCTACATATAGTCACATATGATTGATGATGCATGGGAAAAAACCCAGATGTAGCACTATTTGTAGGAGAAAAGGTGTACCAGAATAATACCATGAGGTTACTAAAATAAATGAAGACATTCTGAGATGAAGTTGTTTCTACGATACATTTTCAAACAGACAGCACAAAGTCATATGTCTTATATATAGTTCTATTGAATGATAAATATATTGTATTTAATTCATATATTGAGATACTATCTGTAAAAGTTATGCCAGGAATTGCTCATTATGGATGTCTGAATAAGGAAAGGTCTTGGAATAGAAAAAATTACTTTTCATAGTATATACTTTCCTGATTTATAATTTTCAATATAGACAGATATAGGTATAGTGATCTAGGTATAGATATATAGATACATAAATGTAAATGCTTTACAATGTCATAGTTGTATACACACATACATGTAGCTTTAAAAATATTAACATATGTAAAAATAACTTTGTAAAGAAAGCCCATCATTCCTGCTTGAATGAGTAGTTGGTTTCTGTAAAAATCTATACAAGTAGTTCTAGAAATTTCCATTTTCCCATAGCTCCAAATGGTCATCACATCTTTTGTGTGGCTGAGTAATACTCAGGGACGGCACAGTGGCCTTTTATGTTCACTTGTGCCTTAATCACACCTTACTACCTCTTGCTTCCAGTCCTCATTTCAATACTACCTTCAACACCATTTGTTGAATTTTTTGTTGTTGCTGCTGTTGTTTTAGAGCAGGTTTTCTTCATGTGCTAAATTTCAAAATGTTGGCATGCCCTCAGTATCTCCTCTTTTCAAGTATGCCTTCTTTAGACAAAATTTACTGCAGAGTGAGACATTCGAGCTATATTCCCATGTTCTATCCAATTCTAGAGTCCTATCAAGTAAGGACCTCTCTTCTCATGTACAAGTATACAAATCTTTGTCAGAGAAAGACATCAAAATGTCTACATGCCAGAACAATATAGAGCTTAGGGCTTCTAGGGCAGCAAAAGAAGCCATATAACACATGTTCTCTGTATGTAATAAAGTGTGAACTGTTGATAATGTCAAAGTTTGCCATGTGCTTAAAAACCAAGGTATGCCTTTGCTTCCCAAATACACAAATCTGACAATGTATGCTCATTACAAATATCATCTCAAGGTCCCCTGATACTTGCCCAAGAATATATAAAGGGTCACCTTTTTCCCCATTCAAAAAAATATGTTTCTTAATTTCTGCAGGTCCAACTACTAATTAAACTGCCTTGGGTATGGCAATGCTAGCCATCAGAATATCTGCATTGGTAAGCAGCTATGGCCTAGGGCAGCCCATTGCTTTGATTACCTTATTGTAACCTGTCCACAGAACATACGAAAGAAAGGCAATTGACAAATGCATTAGCTCATAGGCTAGATGATAAGGTCAATAGCTGAATGTACTTGATAACTAATGGGTTGTCTTATCAGCAAGCGGCACTGTCACTGCCTTTCCAATTCATTCTAAATAGCAGTTGATATCTAGTGCTCTAGTAGAGTATGAAAACTTAATCTAAGAAGTGGACTCAGTTCCATATGGCAACTGATGGCGTGCATCTCCCATTTGCCTGTTCCTATCAAATTTAAATGGTAATGGAAAACTCTGTGACTATTGGTAAGGTGTGGATTTCAATTCAGTGGTTTTGGATGGAGCTTGACATTCTACATTCCCATCAAGCTCATTGGTGATAACAGATATCCCAGCTGGTGGCCATGGATACCAAAGCTATATTCTACTGTGGACAGTAAAGGGAATAAGAATGACATGCTTGGTAACAAACATGGGAATATTGAAGTGTAAACTCATGCAAGATCAGAGAACATCTTTTCTCCTTTATCTCTTACTTTGCTGAACAGAACTTAGCCATTTTCAGTCCTGAGATTCAGTGTAAATGTGCGATCAAAGAACAATTTTTTAGTTTATTCTGTTTTAGTTAACTCCTAGCAGATGCAAAGGAAAGAAAAACAATAGGTTATATAATTCCTCATGGGGCTGGCGAAATGGTTCAGCGGGTAAGAGCACTGACTGCTCTTCCGAAGATCCTGAGTTTGGATCCCAGCAGCCACATGGTGACTCACAACCACCCATAATGAGATCTGACGCCCACTTCTGGTGCATCTGAAGACAGCTACAGTGAATTACGCTAGAGCAAGTGGGGCCGTCCTGAGTTCAATCCCAGCAGCCACATGATGGCTCATGGCCATCTGTACAGCTACACTGTACTCATACACATAAAACAAATAACTAAATCTTTATAATTCTTCATGAAAAGGAGGGTGGCATCTTCAAAGCATTTTTATCAGAGAAAACACAATTTTTTTTAAATTATTTTTAAGAATCTGGATCTATTTTCTTTCTTGTAACACAGGTATACAGTTATAGTTTATATTCATCATGTTTGGCCCAATAACAAAATAAGGCATTAACATAATCCTTTCACAATGATCCCTATGCTTTTCTTGCACAACCAAATATTCATATCTTTTCCTTATACAGCTACCTAAACCTAAATGGTTTAATCAGTCAGACCATTGTAAGCGGATACAGCATAGCTTGTAATAATTCTGGAAGCATTTGCTAAGCCCCTATGATTATTTATTTATTTATTTATTTATTTATTTTTGCCAAGAATTAATTCCCTTGATTCATTTGAGGGTAATTGTTTTAAAAAGAGGTTGGGAAATATAATACTCTAAATGTAAAAGTCTAGCATTCAGGTAAAATTTTACAAGAGGATATATAATTTGATTCAATGTTTAGATTTTGTTTCCCTTTTCAGGATTTCTTCCACCAACATCCATAAGAAAACCTTTATAACATAGCCAAGAGTAACAGAGACTCAAAATATACTTGTAGACAATGGTGTCCTTGAAACAATACTTAGCTTAATAATAGCAGTGTATTCTGATATGTAAAATCTTCATATTATTTATTTACAATTATTTAGTAGATTTCATGACTTCTATTTGTACGTCTGTCTGTCTGTCTAGCTAGCTAGTCTGCTTTGCAGATTCCACCATCTCTGCCTTCTGAGCACTGGGAACACTCATACCATTAGAGGAGGTTGTAGGATTTGAACTTTGATCCCTGGGAATACAGGCAGGCCTTCACACCCACCAGACAAGTGGTAGAATCCGAATCCCAGTCCTCATTGCTATACTTCAGGTACTTTCCCAAGTGAGTCATCTTCCCAGAACCACCATGATGTTTTAACTGGTTCTTCATGCTTATAGTGTTGAAAACAACAATCACTTGGCAATTGCTGGGACCTGAATCTGGTCCTCTGAAAGTCCGTGAGTACAAACAACGTTCAAGGAGTGATGCTACAAAGTGACCGCCACAGACCAAAGGGACAGCCAGGAAGTCTATGCAAGGGCATGCTAGTGTCAGTTCTTCAGGAGAAACAATTTCTCCACCAACAAGTTCAATACAAATGTTTTCTTTAGCATCCTTTCTGGATAGAAAGGCAAAGGTCCAGAGACTTAGTATGATAGATGTCAATTTCACAGCTCAGCTCCTATAGGAACTAATAAAAAAGCAAGCTAGGAATGAAGTAGGTCAGAACTGATAAGCACATGGGCCTGTGTAGGACATTGTTTATCATTTTTAATACAAATTCTAAAGTAGAAAGTTGACTTATCCATTATACTTATTTTTTTTAGTATTACACCAGTCTGAAGAGTCACTCAACACACTTTCAGAAACATCTATCACAAGAAAGTACAACACAAAACCCAGTAATTGTAATCTGTCTTGTCTCATCTCTTGTGGGAAAGGCCAAATAAAGCCTTTAAGAAGTTCAAATAGCTGAAAATCTTTATAGTCTGGAATATGGGCATTCTATTTTACTATTATAAAAGTATGGTGTGTGATTTATGAAACCAAGCAAGCTAAGACGAAGGAAACTAAGCAAAATGCACTTAAATCTCTTATCTATGCTTGCCTGGGTACTAGGTCTTTTCTTTCAAGTTGGACCAGTAATTATCTAAATAAATAACACTGTATGGCAATCGGTAGCAAGATAGACCTAGTAGATACAAGAGGGAGGCTATCTTCGGTTTATCTCTGAGCAGTTGTGCCTACAGAAAAATTGGGTAATCTTTCATATCTCCTTCCTGCAGAGTTATTCTAAGAGAAATAAAAACTGTCTTGAAATATCCAAATTCCAAGTTGGATATCGCACAGGAGCTTGAGGGTGGACCACAGCTATGCATGCTATAAAAACAATATTGTAATCGTGATCATGAGTCAAGTCCTGTGTAAATTTTGTTTTATCTTTTTGTGTGTCTAAGAAAAACATATATTCTGACAAACCACTAAGAGTTATCCATAGATTTAGTTCACATATGTTGGCATAAAGTCTGCGTTAAACAGAGCAGACAGAGCAGACAGAGTAGACAGCCATATAGCCATTTTCCTCTCTGAGAGACATTTGCATAACTCTCAAAGGCCTCTGGCTTTTAGGAGCCATCAATTCCTTGCTCAGCTGGAATTATTCTGACAGCATTGACATTACATTATCATCACAAGATCATGTTATACTTAAAGAAAAGTGAAGATCCATGGGAATTAAAAGTAAAAATAATATGAATTTTGAAAATGTTAGATTAATATCAAGTAATTTACATCAAAAATTGACAACTAAGAGTTCAATTAGTCACCACTTGGTGTGTTTTCAAGGACATGGAGAAACCAAAACAGAAATCATTTTTTAATATTTCTCAGTATGTCTTTACTCTCAATTCATACATACCAGAACATACATATTTTATTTTAAAGACATATATTGGGAGGAAAGATATTTTAGCATTGTATCTTGAAACTGATTTTGTTGTACAATTTGTTCTGATTAAAATAATTGTCTCTGCAACCCAGATTTCCTCATTCTCATAAAAGGGGAATATTTTTTTTTTGATGTTCATATTTTTTTGGTAGAATTTTTAAGTAGGTTGTTTTCTCCCTACAATGTGGTTTATTAATAAGCTTTAATGATGTTATACCAACTTATGTAATTGCAAGACTGATGATTGTCATTTTCCTTACATGTGACACTATTCCATGAAATACATACATGCCAGTTGGCACCTAAATACTCTTAAATCTTCTAGTCGTGTCCAGAGTAGTGAATTAAATTGCATTTTTTTTCTTTTTCAAGAAAGCTCACTATGCCACAAAGGGGAAAGAATGAGGCTTTTAATCTGAGTTTTAGTGGCAAGGTTTTGTTTGCTTGTTTGTGTAACTGTGGATTTATTTGAGGAATGCCGGCTAGAGCTCGAGTCTGGAAGACTGCATTAAGAAGAAAGATAAAACAGATGCAATACACTGCTAAGATCAAAGAGTCCCATCAATTCATTCCCAGAGTCAAAATCCAGCCGAGCCTCCGAGCCCTGTCTGCATAATAAGAAAGGTTGACTAAAACATAAGGATTAAACAGATGAGCTGTCTCCTGCAGATGCAAGGGTCGGAAGCCCCACTGAGACCCTTGTAAAGATACATTGGAAGCTCACACCTGCTCCTCCTACCAACCTACAGGACATTAATGTGGCCTGAAGACATAGCTAGCTTTAAAGAAAGGCAAGTGTGCCCAGTATACTTCGCTTTATTCTTCCAAACAATTTCATCCCAGGCAAGTGACAAATTAATAAATGGCTTCCATTTCTCCAAGGTGACTTATCCAGAGCTTTCAAAAGAAGAGAGGAAATAGATGATGAACTGTGCTTAGTGGGAGTTGACTGTCTCATGGACTTCATTCTCCTCAAATTAACAGTGGTTTTTAAAAGACAATCATACAAACATTGGCCAATGGAATTTTGTTTTACAACCTCAAAAAGTATTACTTTTCAGTCACATGAACAACACCTCAAATGTGCTATAACCACATTGTCAAATTCTACTTATGGCAACATAGATCATGTAACTTAGTTCTATGAACACAGTACAGGAATTAAAAATCCTTAAGAGCCCGTGCCTGTGTTGTTTATCCTAATGTCCTGACCACAACACTTGGCTTGCAACTATTGATGAATTATTCTAAATATTAAAGTAATTTTCTTTCATAAAAACTAAACTACTTTTAGAAAGTAGTTTTAAGCAAGCTAGGTCTTTAGCAAGATAGAAGGACAAGGGGGAGACACTGTTGTCTTATCAGATTAATTTCAAATGGCATCTAGAAGCTCTAACTTTGGTGTTAACTTTCTCAAGCACTCAACATCTCGACTTAAATATGCAGTCACCACTCTCAAATAAATGGCAGTCATTTGCTTTTGTTGTAGTCACCAAAATAAGGAACATCCAATTAGAAGCTAGAACAACATGGTCTCCCTGGAGTGTGGTTAAAAGTACAGGATTCCACTTGCTGTTGACATTACCTTTCCTTTCCTATTTCAACCATGTTTACAGAATGTTGGTTGTCGAAAACAATGTACAGGACTTAGAGAAGAATTATACACGAATTACAAGCAACAATGTGAAAAAAAAAGAGATACCTACAATAGTGAGCTCATTGTGGATATACAGAGGTCACATGTCAGAAGTGAGATTAGGTTTAGGATCTTGTTAATGAAAGACAGGTAGAGAAGAGAGTCACCTTTTCAAGGGTGGAGGGGAAAGAAATGGAATGGACTAGACTCTACTATGTGTGAGTAGATAACTCTGTTTGTCTAGAGAGCAGTGAAAGAGAGAGGTGCCCATAGAAAAGATTACAAAATTCAATGCAAGGAGTCTTCAATTATTCTATCAGCAAATTAAATTTTCTTTCCCACTCTTTTTCCAAATGCAGACGTAAGAATCACCTGGCATGCATTCTGCTCCAACTCTGAAGTTATCAGAGCCACTTCAGACATCGAGACTCTAAATCACTGGAGGTAATTCATAGAGACTAGAGATTTGAATACATTTATAGAATACATTATTTTAATTTCTCTGAGTATTTTGGAAGATGAGAAATAAAGGAGGGACAAGAGAGACTGAGCAAAAAGTTAAAACCCAACTCCTTATTTTTATTTAGGAATATAGTAGCAATAATTAGTTTTGCTCAAAGTAAACACTAATATTTTTATTTTTTTTCCTAAAAGCATAAGCCAAAATCTCATCAATTTTTTTATTAGAATGTTGTGGATTATTTCCAAGAATGACTTTCAACTAATATCAGCAAAACATTTTCATTAAGCCATCTCAGAATATCTTCTATTCTGCTTCTGCTAACTCTAACCCAGTTGCTACTTTCAGAAAATATAGGTTAACTGACCATTCCAAAAAAAAAGTTAAGTTGGATGACAACTAAAAAAAAAAAAAAAATAGCAAAGTATCCACAAAATTCACTTTGTTATAAGAAAAGGTATAATATTTAGTACTGGTGAAGATCCTGGAAGGGAACAACCCATTGGCACTTAGCTTGATTTCTTATGTCAACTGTCACTTGACAGCAACAATAAAACAGCGAGTATGGTCCACTTAGAAAAGCAGCTACAGAGTCACATAATAATACACAATAGATGACAAGGGTATTCATCCATGTGACATGGGAGACAACACATACAGAAGTTAGG
This sequence comes from Mastomys coucha, assembly GCF_008632895.1. Lineage (NCBI taxonomy): Eukaryota > Metazoa > Chordata > Mammalia > Rodentia > Muridae > Mastomys > Mastomys coucha. The sequence continues at coordinate 19,668,890 of NW_022196910.1, forward strand.
CAAGGGAGACATCAAGGAACATGCATATTATTAACATCTATGCAGTTATAACCTCGTATTCTGAAAAAAAAATCTGTGCTGCTGTGAAACAATATTTAAGATGAACCACTGATTTAAAAGAATAAATTAGACTGCAATATGTCATCTGACTTTTAAGGTAAACAGTGATGTGTTCGCAAGAATATTAATGGCTCAGCTTTAGTTTTCAGAAAATCCTCCACTCGCAGTGGACATAAAAAATAGAACAATATTAAGACTTTCCACTTTACATATTACAATATCATTTTAATATCCAACCAATGAAAAATGCTCTCATTTTAAAAAGGAACTTAAAAGAAAAAAAAGCATGTTAACTTTCAAGTAGTTTAAAAATGTATAGCTATTTGAAAAAATAAATTAAATGTTCATCACAGATCTTTAATATTTTCAGGCAATTGTGTCACAAGGATGGTTATAAGGGAATATATTGCTCTTGCTTAATTAAGCCTCATATTTTAATGCAACTACAGCCTTGAAAAATCATTTAGAAAAGTTAATGGGTACATACGCTACTTCAACATTCAAAGAGCCTTCTTTCTTAATTGGTCTATCAGTCTTTACATTGATGGAAAAGACTTAGAATTCTCAAGAACTAGAATTTGAAGTAAATACCTACAACTTGTGCCTGAATTCCTAGACTAAATTCTGTCATATAACCATTGGATGAATAAGCTTATCCTCTACTTGTTCCTTGACTTAACATGATGAGGCATCTGGTTCTTGTGGAATATTCTAGCTCAAAAAGGAAGCAGTTAATATCAATTCATTCTAAAAAGGATGCCCCATAGATAAAATTGAAATCAGTAATTTTACATGGGCAAGAAGGATCTTTCTCCATACTCATCATAACAAGCCTAAAGAAACATAATTAATTTATAAATTTTAAGAGTTAGAAAAATGTCTTTGGTAAATTTAAATATTTTCATAAAGAATTTCATTCTGCCATGATATTCTCAATTTCCCCCATATTTCCAAGTAGTTGATTTTAATCAAAGTTTAGTTTAACTTCAATGTTAAGAAACATAAAGCAAAAGTTAAATTATCAAACAGTTATCACATAAATTAAATCAAATTCTAAAATATTTTTAATATAATAGCACAGCGGTTATACATACACTCCTCAATGGCTGTTCAAGAAAAGGAAGATCTTCACTAGGCCACATCAAGAGACGTTGACAATAAAGGTATGACAGCAGGATTCTATAGGGTAGGACCACAATATTCACACTGCCCCAACATAAATTACTTTTAAAGTCGTATTTTAAAAGGTGGGCATACTTGAGCAAGTGCTCTTCACTCATTGAATTCTTGTATAAAATTGTTCTTCTATAAATGTAAAATTAGAAGGTCGAGTGAAATGAGAAGTCATAACGGAGGTGTCTAGTCACACATGATAAATGGAAATAGTCACCCCTAGATTCGGATGACTTAGCCACAGAGCTATTAAAAAGTGGACGTCATATTGTTTAACCGGACTTTCAAAAAGTATTAGAATCTCTGGATGTTCTGCATATATTTAAATACTTTTCAGCTTCATTGATGCCCCTTGTTTCCCACTTACCCCACTTCTGGGATTTATCACTCTACATCATATATTGATAAAGATTAGACCTATAACATACAGCATCCCATAGCCCATATCAGTAGCTCAAGATACATTAGTTGCTATGTGCTTTGTTAATGGAGAACTTTCTGAGAACTTAAAACTCACTCACAGATGTGCATGGGAACCCATCATTGTTTACCTTAAAGTCAGATGACATGCTCCAATCTAATTTGCTCTTTCAAAATAATGGTTTATCTTGCATATCATTTCACATATTTTTCCCACAGAATTTGAGATTATCTTTGCATGGATGTTAATAGTCTCCATGTCCTGATATCTTTCTTCCCTTACTTCTGCACTTACAAATTGTCTCCCATGTTTCTGTAAGTGAATGCGTACATGAGTGTGTGCTTTCTGTTATCTGTCTATTGTATATGTTATGTAAGTCCATAGTTGCTTTTCTAGAACTTTCATCTAGTTTACTGTCAGAAAGGTGGGTGGTCACTTAACAGATATTTGAAGACTTGTACCACATACCGTATACAATACTGGGTGCAATGTTAGTTGATAAAGACAGAAGATAGTTAAATAGGTACTATTCTAAGAATGCATAGATTGATTCCTTTTTGTGTTTCTGTCTGTCTTTCCTTCCCTCCCCTCCCCTCCCCTCCCCTCCCCTCCCTTTCCCTTCCCTGCCCTGCCCTTTCCTTTTCTTTCCTTTCCTCTCTTCTTAGAGAAAAAAAAAAGGTTGCGATATTTTCTAACAATGTTTCTCCACCTACCACTGTTTGGTTCACTATCCCAAGTCAACTTGTTTCTAATGTCTCTTAATTTCCCCCTATGATAATACTATGACAAGGTATGCATTTTTATGGTATAAGCAACATCTCTTAGATGTTCAATTAATGATCACTGAGAGCAAGGAAGAAAAATAAAAACATATTATTGCCTGATCAAGCTCTACCCTAATCATTAAAATATTAGACTGAAAGTAGATCCAATTGAATTTTAAATATAAATTGCATAAATCACATCAGAAACATTAACTATTCCCCATAGTATTGTGATATTTCAAATTAACTTTCCATTGATCTTGCTTTACTTTTGCTCTAACTTAAGCATGCTCAAGTAGGCTGGGGGGCCCATGTCAGAGCATAAGCTGTAGGCTGGGGGGGCCCATGTCAGAGCATAAGCTGTAGGCTGGGGGGCCCATGTCAGAGCATAAGCTTTGAAGGCTGTGATTATTTACTTGCTTAAAAGTTTTGATAGAAGCAAAAACTCTCGAAGTACTGAAATTTGTCTAGCTCTACAGTGTTTGCTCTGCTGAAAAATGTTTCATTTTTCTCTTGCAATGCTATTTCTATCTCATCACCAACAGAAGAATCCATTAGCTTCATTATTAATTCATATTTTACTTAATTTTTGGAAGACCCTTGTTTGTCTCACTGAGATCAGCTCTCACTGTGTGTGTTCCATAAAATATAATCAATCTCTATTATGGTCATGAAAATGGTATTTGTCACTTTGCTGAAAAAAAAATCAATATATCATCCAAGGCTGAACAGGCATTTAATGCAATGAATTGAAGACTATTAGAGAAATTTAGCTTGCCAAGAGTTTAGGACAAACTAATCGAAATCCAGAAAATTCACTGAAGGGTTTGCTGATGAAATACACAGATATGCCATATAAATTAATACTGGGGCATTAGAATAACCTGTCATTTCTAATCCTGATGAGAAAATGGATTTAGACAGTCAAATCTCCAAGGGTTATCATTTAAAATTGAGAAAAGAAGTGAAATTCACATATCATACACCATTTTTGTGAACAATGCTGATAAATAATAAAAAGCTTCATTTCAGTTTTCTATAAAATCTATTGGACAGAGAAATAATTGTAAAATTGCAAAACCAGAAATGTTATTGCCTATAGGCATATTGTCATGTAGAAGTTTCTTGGCTCTGAGATCTGGAAAGATAGATCAGTCAGTAAAATGTTTGTTATACAAGAATGCTGAGCCAAGGTTGAAAATCAGAGTCCATGTAAAGAGGCTGAATGTGATGACACTTGCCAGAAATCCCAAGAGGTAGGTGAGCAGAGATGGACAGATTCCAGCAGCTTACTGGTCAGGCAGTCTAGCCTGCTTGCTGCATTCTAAGCTAGTGAGAGGTGCTATCTCAAACAAACAAAAATGTCAATGTAAGACTAAAATTGTCCTTTGGCCTCTGTAAGGATATGCATGCATGCAAACACATGCTAACACATCAATACATACATAATCAATCAATTAATTATGTTTTCTCTGAGTTTTGAGAAACTGTACATTATAGATCATAAATGATCTTAGAAACTTGTAGATCCTGAAGAATCTAGACCTACACTCTACTCGGACATACTCTTGACTTTATCCTTCTGGCTTCTACTTCATTACATTCAGCAAAGATGAAGTTGGTACCCACTTTCCTTAGATATCTTGTTTACAGAATCACTCTTGTAATTAGAAGATTACAAGATTGTACAAGAGGATTGGCATTAAGCTAAAAACCTGCCATTTTAAAATACAGCTACTCATTAATTCTAGTCTTTCATTGTAACTTCAGAAACTGGGTATATTATTTGGGCATTAGATCAGCTACTCAGAGGTTTAAATCAAGTGTGATTTCTCCTGACTCTTTGCTTGACACCACCTACCAAGATTTTTTTTAACATACTACTTACTGATAAGCCAGGTTCCTCATAGTCTTTGCTTAGAAAACTGGTCCTTAAGAATCCAAATAAGGGTTTTGGGTGTGCTAAATATCATCTTGTTGGTTTAGATGAAGTGTTCCAAAAGCTAATATATTAAATACATACATTGTAGGGGTTTAATCATAAAGGAGTGGCCTGGTTAGGCTAGGCACCCATCATGGATTCAGTTATTAATATATGTCATACTCTATAGAGCAATAGTTCTCAACCTTCCTAACACTATGACACTTTAATGCAGTTCCTCATGGTGTGGTGATCCCCAACCATAAAATTTTTGTGTTGCTACTTCATAACTGTAACTTTGACACTGTTATGAATTATAATTTAACTACCTGTGTTTTCCAATGGTCTTAGGTAACCCCTGTAAAAAGGTCATTCAACCCTCAAAAGGTCACAACCTATAGTTGAGAACCTCTGTTCTATAAGTTTTCAACTCCCAAATAAACATCCCTGTTTCCAAATTAAATAACTCTGCTTTTAATCTTATTATAATTAATTATTTCATTTCACCTTCTAAATAGCACCCATTCCTACAGGAGACAATTAAAGTACAGTAAGACAGACATTATGTCTTGGCCAATATAATGGAAAACATTCAGGATCAGGTGTCTTAGAGAATTCAAATCCTATATTCTTTTTTTTTTTTAAATGAATCTGCATTGAGATTTTAATTTGGGATTAGAAGGCATAAACAAGAACATAATGGTACAATTAAAATAGTCTTTCCTTGAATAGAAAATGGAGACAAAATTGCTACTATTAATTAGCATTCTTTGGGCTCCTTTTTTAAAAACTTCCATTCAATTTAGTTAACTAGAAAATTCTGTTGTTTAAATAACACGTGGTCAGCCTGAGATTTTCAAATGCATGACTAACCTATGGTGATGCTCTACATATCCTATATTCTTTTCACTAGTCCATTCAATCTTTCCTAGTGACATGTAACGTGGTGTGAGAGACAGCAGGGCAGAGAGACATTTCTGAATAATTTATATCTGTCCTCATAAAGAGAGAATTTCCACAAATTTCAAACAATAAAATAGAAAATGCTGTATTAAATAATAATTTAGAAACCTTCATGCTTTCCTCATAGGAATGATACAATGGACCTGTGATGAATTAAAATTTTAAACATTTTTTTCCCATTTTACTGCAGAAGCTCAGCTGACTCTTATTCAACTGTGGCACTGGTGGGTGTCACATGGAGTGAACATTCCTGATTAATATTGATCTAACCTATTACTCTACAGCAAGTAGTTCACAGTGTGAAAAAAGATTAAGGAGATTTTAACAGAAGAATTTAAGCAACTACCATCTTGGTGATAATGCCCTCCTTTTAGACAGGGTAACTGTGCACTGAGAGAAATAGCAGTACTGGCTCTTTGAGGAATAGTGCTATTGATAAACAATGTAGCAAGCTTTTTTAATGACTAGAGAAATTTTCTTATTAAGTAACAGAGCATGATGATAGTCCATCTTTATCTGTGGATGCCCATTTCATTTTATGACTGGCTCAGTTACAAAACAAATAAGTGACTCACAGAAATCACTTCATAGATGGCAACTATGAGAACTATGAGATCTCCTTTCCTCCGTAGCCTTCACGTGCACTCATTTTTTTATAACCAGAATTTCATAACACCTTCACTAATTATTGGCACTCTCAGAAAATGCTTCTTGTGAAAGTTTAACTAGAAATTTGCTCCAGAATTACAAAGTTGCTTTCATTATTACATCAGGAAAAAAAATACATCCAGCTAAGTGAATTCTTTATATTGAACACCATGGAGAGTTACATGAGCTCATCCCCAAATATGCATCCTTTATTGCAAATCTTAGAGTACCAATAAGTACACATAGATATTAATAAAGTACTATCTCCTGATGAATTTACTCAAAAACCTTAACTGACTACCCATTCTGTATCGAACACTATACTCAATGGTAGGGATTTAACTAAACAAATCCGGATCCCCTTCTTCAGGTCAGTGTAGTCTAGTTGTTAAGCCAAATTGGAAAAACAAAACCTCAGTACCTTGAGATAGAAACGGAAGCATCGAAGAGTCAGTTAAGTTCACAGATGGCTGCAGAACCTACAAGGATATCTACACCCTAGCAGGCTCTCAATAAATACTAGTTGACTGGCTGAAGAAGTGAACACAATGGATCAAGAACACAATGGAGCATCCTCTGCATCAGTAAGAACACGTATGGAGGTACTGGAATGATGGGTAAGGAAGTATGCCTGACTTTACTAATCAAAATAATTAGACCTTATTCAGTGTGGGAGATGGGAAGCAAAAGAGAAGAAGAAACCTTCGGTAGAAGGCTGGGAAAGAAAGAGGCAAAAGAAGAAGGTAGAAAGGACACTTGGGTTGTCCACCTGTGAGGATATCTTATTACATCATTCTTTTTTTTTTTTTTTTTTCGGTGTGGCTGGAAATCTCAGTCTGAATCTGGATGAAAACACAGGTAATTTAATGCATATTTTACTGAGACTCTGAGGTGCAAAGTGGTGTATTTGGATTTAAATAGTTGATGGCAGAACAGGACCAGTGAGATCAGCATACCCCATACCCCAACACTGTATCACACCCCACAGAACATATTAATGGAAAGTCTTTATACTCGAAGGCAGACCGGCAAATTTCAATGGCAGCAAATTAAAGGTTTGACTTCAGATGACAACAGAAGAGGAGCTCAGGGATTGTCCATAGTATCTCTCCCCAGAGATCAGCCCTTATTACCCACTACCAACAATGAGAAAGGCAAGCAATTGCAGAGATAGCTATTACCATAAAGGATTGATGATTCTCTGGTTAAAGCCCTATTCAAAGGCTGAACTTTCTGAGAATTCATTTAACTATATAATCTCAGGAAAATTAAGCCAGAGACACTTGCTTTGCTTCATTGATGTTGCCTTACACAATGAGGAATCTAGTAAAATAAGAAAAGGAAAGAAAAAAAAAGAAAGAAAAGAGAAGTTGATTCCTTTCTAAATATTTGCCCTTTTTAAAAGCTGTTTTGGAATAAATTAAGTCTTTCTGCCTACACCTCTGACTAGGGAAAAGCAGAGTAAGGCTTGAGCATTGTGTCTTTACTTACCTCACCCTCTGCCTTGTTCCTCTAGTGTGTTTATGTTTTTTCCTATTGTCTTTTTGCTATACTTCTGGATGAGCATCCTACTGTGCGTAAACTGATTAAGCTCTTTGAGTTCTGAGCCAAAGCTACTCAATGAGGCTGAGAAAAATGGCATCCAGGCTAGAGGCTCCCACCACAGACCTATGGCCTTGGGTCTTAGTGTGGCACTATACTGCTTCTAGGAAATGCCACCATTTGCTTCTCCTCAACTCCCTGCTCTGCCCTGGTCCTCAAAGCAGATGTTACACACATATCTGTAGTGATCTTGTCTGAGATGTGATGGCCATCTTGCTTCCTACACCTTGAGGATCAATGAGCCCTAAAGGTAAATATCTGATTCACTGACAAATTTAGCTTCTCTCCTCCCATCATGGAAGAAGGAGATATTCTCATTTTCTTCTGAAGACCCTCTTCTAGCTCTTAAGTAGCTATGTAGGTAATGTGTCTCTTCTTCTTCCATTTCCTTATAAGTACCTCTCTCTAGTAAAGCCTCACTCTCAAATGGCTTCCTTTTGGTCTTATTATCCCTTGTAGTTACCATGTCCTCTCCTTCCTTTTCTTCAGCATCAGACTAGTAGAAACTGTAAGCTGCCTGCCATTGCTGACTCAGCTTCCTCAAGCCATGCCAGATTTCCATCCCTTCCACTAATTCACTCTTTCTGAGACAATCACAAGCATCCTCAATTCTCACCAAAGCCTGATGTTATTTCTGCCTTTCTTTTCACTGCTTGTAACCTACTGAACCTTGACACCAGAGTCTCTCTCCACATTACAGCCATTTTGTTTGGTTTCCATGTTATAATTTCCAATACGACTCTTGCTTCATTCTCTACCCACTGACATGTTCTTCCTTTCTATTGATTGCTTAAAACTCACAGGGGTACCAAAGTTTTAACTGCATGATGGTACACTTCCTCTTGTTCCTATTCATTTTTTTTAGACTATGGTCAAGGGACACATGGTTGGTACCATGCAAGCACCAACTCTTCTACCCAGTAAAGAGCTGGGAAGTAGAAATAAGAAAGAGAAGGTCATATGTTGATAATAGTTTTAGGGCAAAGTCTTAATGTCATGTTGTAAATGCTGATAAAAATTGAGAAGTGTGTTTTAAGAAAACTGGTATTTAAACTTTAGGTAAATCTTAATGACTGAGTAAGTGTCTACTGTTCATAATCAGGTACTTACATAAATTTCAAGGTAGCTTAAGGTTTAGCATATAGGGCCATAGTAACAAATAATTAACAAGTTTTGCATTTCTTGTTCAGATTAAAATTTCTAGAACTCCATGAAAAATAACCACAAGTGCTATAATTGTGTGTGTGAGAGTGCATGTGTGTGTGTACGTGTATGTGTGAGTATGTGTGTGAGTATATGTGTGTATGTATATGTGTAAATGTGTGTGTATGTGTGTGTATGTATGTGTGTATGTGTGTGTGTGTGTGTGTGTGTGTGTGTGTCTGTGTCTGTGTCTGTGTCTGTGTCTGTGTGTCTGTGTGTGGTTTGAAAGAACTGGAGAGAGCTGAGAACCAAGAAAAAAAAATGTGTTTCAGAAGGTTCAGTTTTACATGAAAATATGGAGCAGAATGGATAGGTGGGATGCGTGACAAGAAAGTCACAGCTGAAGGAACTGTGTGAGGCCCTGATTTGGATTCTGAGACTGTTCGTGAATTGCTGCCTGAATTTTTTAATAAGGGAGTGCCACACTCAGTTCTGAAGTCAGCAAAGCTGGCTCTGAGGGTTGCATTAAATTTTATAGATGAGGGGGAAAAAAGATGAGAAAGTAAGCAGGTTTTGGTGAGAAAAATGTCATAGTTATCTAGTGAAAAGGAACATCAAGTCTGCCAGCCACACCGTGCAGTATTCTAGCCTCAAGTTCTTTTTGTATACCAAAGAATATGGTTTATTAATATGACAATGACACTTAGTTCAAATGATTGGGGATGTATGACTGGCTCTCCTTTACTCATCTATACCTAAGGGGCATAGTCTACTTGTTATAATTCATATGGCCTCTCTCTCTCTCTCTCTCTCTCTCTCTCTCTCTCTCTGTGTGTGTGTGTGTGTGTGTGTGTGTGTCTGTATCTCTGTCTCTGTCTCTCTCTGTCTCTGTCTCTCTCTCTCTCTCTGTGTGTGTGTGTGTGTGTGTGTGCGCGTGCGTGCGTGCATTTCACACTGACCCATATCATGCTGCTTAGTATTTGAATTCATAATTTAACTTGAAATCTTAAAAAGCTTTGGCTCATGATAGTGCCAAAGCTTTCTTTTAAAGGCAATGCCCTTTTAACAGTGGTAACCTATTTTTACAGATGAAGAACAGCTGACATTGAACAGGGAGTGTTTGTTTATCAGCACCATCCCATGCATAGCTCTATTCATGTTAAACATGTGGCCTTCTGGATGGGGATGGAATATGTGTCAAACGGAACTACTGACATCTGACATCTACCCAGCCTCCCATTTGACATATGCAGAGTTTTGTTGCCTTCACACTTCAGCTGGCATTTTCTGCAATGTTGGTGTTTATGAATGACTCTTCAATTCTGTGTGGATTCACCAATGCCTCCTTTGCTGACAAACATGAGTCTCGATGGCCCATGTAGGTATATGGTAAACATTCTCTCTTTTCTTTCTGGACCCTGTCTGACTTGCAGTTAGCAGTATGAACTTAGGTTTTTACTTCTTGAAGTTCTTATTTACATTCTTTTTTCCTCTTTTCTTTTGTTTTTCTTTTTCTTTTAATTCTCTAAGCTGCAACACTGAAAATGGAACCCAAGATGTTTTGAGTGGTCAATCACTGAACCACATTTTCCTCAGGCCCCTGGAATCCTTTTTTAAAAGAAAGAAAGAATGGGGATTCAAAATATCTTATTTACTAACTCATTTTCTTTATATGAAAGTTCCCTTTTCTTGGTTTCTATATTTTCAATAGAATCTACATAAGCTTGTGGGTTTTAAGTTATATGCTTGCTACAGTTCCATTTAATACTTAGTCAATACTAACTACTGAATGATTGGTCAAAGGAAAAACGGAGATAAAAATAACCAACAGATCTTTAGTGTTTGAAATGAGAAGGAAACTGACGTTATCTGGCATATGATAGGTAGTAATCACGTTACCTGTAAGTAGGTAAAGTTTGCTTTTGCCACACTAACTCTTAGCTGTTGTATAGAACATGATGTAGAGATGCAAGAAAACAAGAAAAATTCCATAACCACAGCCACTGTGCTGGGAGATAGTCCAGCAGGGCAGGCAGGGCTGGGGGCAGAGATGAGCATGAGGAGATGGGCATGAAGAATCCATGAGAAGTCATCTACAACTTAACTTCTTTTTCATCATTTGGCTTCATGTCAATCCTTTGCTGAAGCATTTTTTGACTCCAACCACCCAAGTTTGTCATTTGCACACTCAGAGGGACAGTCAATCCTTTTATTATAGTGAGTGCTATGAGCACTATCACTAGCAGACACTCATTTATAATGGTGAAATCAACTGTTCACAATGGTATCTCAGAGACCTTAACACCCACCCACAATGGGACCTAATCTAGACTTGGTGTCCCATAATTACATGATCAGAATATTATTTGTATACTTAGTTTGAAGCACAGATTAGCTCTCACAATAGAACAGTGCTTAAGAAGGAATGCATATCAATTTCAGGGTCCTAAAATGGCCAATGTAATGGCCATCAAGGGTTCTATTAGAAAGGACAAACTAAGGTCCCTATATACCTTTGGCTATCTTTTTTCCTCCTCTGACTGCAGAAGAAGTTCTACACTGACATGAATGTGACACATGAACCATAATGAGGGGTCCAAACACTCTGATCAGCTGCCTCTTCCTTGAAGCTCAGTTAAGCCCTAGAATAGACTTGGGATGATGGCCCATACATATAATCATAGCATTCACAAAGCAGAAGGCAGAGGCAGAGTCAGAAGCAGAGAAACCTTGCCACAACTTCAAGGCTTTGTCAACAGAGCAAGATCCTGTCTCAACAAAACAAACAGAAACAGGAAAATGAAAGGTTCTCAAAGCCAGCATGGATACCACTAACGCAACATTACAAAAATCAGTGGTGTGCTTAGAAGAGTGAGCAACATCAAAAGAAAGTAAACTTTACCTTGAAATCTAGGACATGTTGCTGCTGCTGGATAAACACAGGACTTTGACTCATCCTTTACTTCTCATCGATTTCTGTACATAATTCTATAGATGAAATCAACATTGGTACCTGCCCTAGCACCTCCACACCCTCCATTCCTCAGGAGAGACGGTTTCCTATGTACTTGAATATTACTTTGAGATTTATTTAAGGAGATTGTACAAAAGGTAGGGGAGCTAAGGTGTCTTGTTCAGTCCAGTAAGGCACAGTGGGAGAGGATTTCTCCCATCTGTAAAAACAACCTACAATGTTTGCTTTCCTGTCTTTGTTATCCCTTCTTTGAATTTCTTGAACCTCCCTAAATGCATCAGGAAATAATGTTAATTAATCCACACAACAGTGAGCCCGTCCTTCAAAGAAGAAAGGAACAACCTTCAATACGGTGGTATCTCTATTTTCTCAAGGGAACTCATTTAGTAGGGACCTTGTTCTTTCTTTATGAGGGTGGTGAGGCAGTGGGCTTTAATATTAGGCACATCCCACACAAAAGGAATTTATGCCTTATGAGTATATTATTAAGACATTCTATTTAATTTTGGATAAATTTAAAAAAAATACAAAAAGTGTGAAGAGCAACTTCTAACTGTATTTCCCACCTGGGTATAACCCAAGTGTTATATACAGCCCCTGCTATAAATATTTAGAAGTCCACTTGGTATATGCACACTCAAGGGTGATATAGCTGGATCTGGAGGTAGATCTCACCTTCCTGAGGAACTGCTCCGTTGATCTCCATAGAGCTAGCTGTATGACTTTCACTAACAGTGAATGAGTACTTCCTTGTGGGTGCTCCCCGTCTGCATGTGCTGTCGTTTGTGGTATTGATCGCTATAATTTTGACCTGTGTAAGATACAATTTGCTCAACTACAGAACAGACCATAATACAGAACTAGTTTTGATTTGCATTTCTCTGATTGCTAAGGATGTTGAGTATTTCTTTAATATTTTCTCATTCATTTCTTTTTCATCTTTTGAGAACTATCTGCCTAATTATATAGGCTATTTTTTTTTAAATTGGACTACTCGTTTTCTTGATGTTCAAGGTTTTTTCTTATATTTTTAGATACTAACCCTCTATCAGATATCTAATTGGTAAAAATCTTTTCCCATTGAGTAAGGAGGTCAGAAAGATGTGGGAGGGGTTGGGGAGGAAAAACATAATTAAAATATATTGTATGATTTTTTTAGAAAAGAAAAGAATATTACATATATAATGTGTAAAAACTCTTATTAAATTCTTTAAAAATGTTGTTTTTTTGTGTTGTATGTCTGTCATTTTCGTGTTCTAGTAATTTCATATTCTGTCTGAAGAATGCATAAATTTATGGTGAATTATAAAGGAGAAAACCAGCCAACCAACCGACAACAGTGAAAATTCTTCCTAGGAATCCAACCAGCAAGGGCAGGGTGGTGCTGAGTGCCCACAGGAATTCCAACTCTTCCGCCATGAGCCACATGGACAAGAGACTTAAATGTTCAGTGACCTCAACCCTTAAATATACAGAATGGTATCTGCATAGCAGAATCCTTGGGACATACTTACTGAGTATTGGACTGAGCTTCCTCAATCATACAGCAGATAATATTACAAATGTCACAGGGTAGATAAGGAACTTGCATATTAGTGCCAGGTTAAAGACACCACAAATTAGCTATTACAACCACTACCATTATTATTGTTATATAACATGATCATTATTATAAGTGTCTCATGTATACTAGGTACTCAATAGACGTTAACATTCATCTTTTCTCATTTGTGCAGAAAATAGCACATCTTGTGGCTTTAATGTGAACTTCAGAGTGACCTGAACTGGATGCTGAACCTGTGCAGCAATGCATGATGCTTTGGAACCTGTTGTAGCCCATCTGTTCACAACTGGCCATTTATCCTGTCTACCTCTGAGAATATTCTCCTCTTGGATGTCTGTGTATAAGGTAAAAAAAAAAAATCCTAAAGTAGCTATTGACAACTATATTATAGACTAATCTATTCCCCAGAAAAAAATATTCTGGGCAATGAAGGTAGGGGACATTTAAGAAGAGATAATCTTATATAGTTTTTATAAACTACCAAATAAACCACATCTGTCTAAGCCCCTTTTTAGAACAAACCTCCTTAACAAGGTAACTGATAAGGAAAAGCATTTTTTTTTTGAGAAAGGGTCTCACTGTGAGGTCCTGACAGGATTGTAACTCACTTTGTAGACCAGGTTGGCCTTGAACTCATAGAGACACACATACCTGTGCCTCCTGAATGCTGAGATCAAAACCACACATCATCTTTGAAAAGACTAGGAACAATATCTGTACCATTTTGGTGTTTACAAAATGCAGTTATCTGACTGGTTCTTACAAAGTGGGGGAAGGCCCTTTTACTTCCCACCCCAAGGACAAAGAAGGCAGCTACCAAGAACTAGATAGGATTTGCTTCCCTTAAATTCTCCCCTTTACCTGGAAGGGCTTTTCTGTGACATCTTGTAGTAAAGGTGCAAATGGCTATCCTAGAATTCGTTCATTTAGTGCATGCCATCCAAGAAAAATGATAAAGCTATTGAAACATGAACCTCTAATGAGGATGTACCTTTAAGCTGAGACTCTTCAAACCCTAAAACCTGCCTATAAGTTGCATAAAAGACCAAAGAAGGGGGATATTTCAGAAGAAAATGTCAGAAATCCCTTTGGATGCATGAAAAAATTTCCACCTTGAATTTCTCTTGCCATTGTATTTCTCTTACCTTTGGAAGAGAAATACAATGGGCAGGTGTGACAGAATATATGAATAGGTTACGGGTAGGAAAAACATGCATCACCAATCAAGAATAATAATATTGGGAAAACTGTTCAAAGTGCCATAGCTTGTTTCTGAGGCATAACAAGATTCAGAAACCCAAGTCCTAAATGAAAGGGGGATTAAAAAATGGAAAAGCTGACAGATATTCCTAAATGGCCCCAGGCTTAGAGAGAGGATGCTTTTGAGAATGTCAGGTAAACCCACAGAGTCCACAGCAGGCACCTTCCTTAGGCAGCTGAACTAACCTCACCTCTTGGCCCAGATAACCATCCTGGCTCTGGGGACCTCTCTAGAACGCAGGCAAAAACTTCACAGTTAGAATAATTTCTCCAGCTGCTGCCTGTGCTCAAAATCTGCTCAGCTCAGTATTTGATCCCCAATAAGAGGTCAATGACCTTTCTATGGACACTACAGCAAGTGTTTCCTGTCATCTATAACTTTGTGTCGATGAAATGCAGGTTCTAACTTGAAAGGATCCTTCCAGCAAAGAGGAACAGAGAGACAGGGCACTGGGCACTGTGACTAAGTAAGAAAAGGATGCACCTGCTCACTGGAAGATGCCAATGCTGATGGCAAGCAGTGCCTTTTCACGATTCCCCCTGAAGAATAGCCAGCATGCTTTGAATAATAATGTGTTGTGTTGAAAAATGTGTATATGGGTTATAGGTGTGTGTGCAGGCACACAGGAAATAGTGGCTACATGAAAGGTGACTACTGATTTTTTTTTTTTACCTTTCACCATTCACTAAACATTGTTCTTAGCTTCACTGTACCATTTAATTTCTTTTTGCCATGGTATGGGGGTGGGGATGAATATCCTCATCTTATAGGTAAAGAAGCAGGTTTGGAAACTTTACGTAGAGGTAATGAGTAGAAGGGCAGGGATTCAAACACTCAATTTAATTCTAGTTTAGGTGGTACATGTGTGGACTAACATGAGCTGCAATATTCTCTTTGGATTACATGCATACACACATAGACACATACAGACACACATGTACACAGACACACAGAGACACACCCTGGATTATACACACATACACACTGGATTATATACATACACTGGATTACACACACACACACACACACACACACACACACACACACACACACACACACACCAAGCATTCCAGACCCATACCAAGGAAGTCAGAACCCCCTATCCCAAGTTTTCATTGTTCTAGTTTAACAAAATCTAGGTACTCAGAATTTGAACCAAGAAATACAGCAATCTTCAGAGGGGGAAAAAGAAGTAAAATGAAAATAGAATCTTAAAGTATAGAGGATTTGTCAAAGTTAGTAATGAGGAGCCAAGAAGTTTCCATATCTCTAAATTGCTGACAACAGAGCCACAGCCTACTAAAGCCCAGAAGGACTGATTGCAGTTCAATACAGTTTTGCAAATTCACTGAAAACTCATTTATACTTTATGAGGATAATAACCCTTAATTTCTGGCTAGGAAAATGGCTTCATATCAGTGACCATCATTTACAAGGCTCCCCTGTTGCCAATTCGTGTGTCATAACTCCATGTTTCTCTAGTCTGTATTTTCCAAACTTGAAGAAAGTGTCTGAAGTGTATATTGGGCATAAACCTGCTTGGTGGAACACATAAGGCACCCAACAAAGATCTATCAGAGTCCAGAGGGGAGGATACGGCAAGTCCATCTCAAACACCAGCTTTACTCAAAGAGAATCACCTCGAAATACTTTTTAAATGATAAAAGGCACATGATAAAACTAGAAGGCAAAATGTATATTTCTGCAAAAAGATCCAAACTTCAAATTTAAAATGTCCTGCTTTGGGGTGGCACCCTCAAACACTGAAGTCTCCTTCCCTTGCCTTTCTCGTTACTTGTGGAAAAATGTCCACAAGGAGGTATGCTTGTAGATACAGGTATTTGACTTGCATTGTGGGCCCCTGGGATTAATAGTTAGAAAAGAACCAGATCAAGGTGGACTGTTATATTTATGCAACATTAGACAGCAATGGTGCATCTCTTTAGCTTCAAGTTCATTAACTTAGCCTAGTGGGCCCATAGGAACCATAGCAGCTAAAGGATACTGCCTTCTCTCCTTACTTCTTCTCATGACAGGTATGCTATGCTGCATTTGACTCAACTATTTGATCCCAAAACAACGACATTTAAACCTTTGTGAAAGATTTTCCCCATGATCTATTATCCTCAACCTTGCCCTCAATATAACTATCCTACAAAACTATTTTGAAAGCCAAAACACAAGTGTAAGGCCTCTTCTTGATACCAGAAAATGAAGCCATCTCGTTCTCTAGCGTGCGGCCGAGCTGGCCTTGTCTGAATGGATTATGCTATCTCCAAGGTGGTGCTGCCCTAGGCAAGCAGAGAAGGAACTCTCAACTATTTTTTAACGTATTGATCTTGAACTCTTACTTTGGAAAACAAATAGGTTTCCAACACTCTCTGTGGACCCTATGGAACATTTATGAATAGAAAACCTTTGTCAGCCCATTGGCTAGAGGAGCTGTCCAACTATTGAAGCAGAAGGGACCACCTACTTTTGAGAAGATTCTATGCATAGTCACAGTGTGGGCATTCATGGGCTTTCAATTGCTTTATAAAACATCCAAAAAAGGCTCTGTCATTTTTCTGCTGTATACTTTACTAAGATTTGACCTAGTCTGAAAAGGAGTATCTACAGGATGCAGAACAAATTGCCCGTCAAACTCCAAGGTAAGACAACTCCTGTAGACGTGCTACCACCAATTCTGTGAAACCGACTCAGTAACTGTGTCTTTGGACAGCAGCTGAGGAACCTTTGGTTCACTCCTAATAAGTAGTGGTCTCTTCCCAGTCACCTGTCATACCTCAGGACTTCAGTCCTCCCATCAGTGTATCAATATTACACTCATTTCTCCCAGGTGTCTCATACATAAAGATCTGAACTTCCTTAAAAATATCATCAGCATGGATGCAAATGGATGTTATTCATCCACATTTTACCAGTAGTGGGGAACTTCCCTCAGTCTTCAGTTAGAAAAGCTTAAGTCTTGTCTCACTCTACCAATGCCTCCACCCCCCACAAGCTCCCATTTGCATGAACTTAGTGACCTTTAGCACAGCTGAGTTAAAAGTCACAGGGTCAAAAATTAGCATGTGATTGGCTTTGCAATGCTTGCTTGCTTAAGCTTGCTTCACCCGCCAAGGAAAGAGGCTCCTATTTTACCACTTAAGAAACATAATCAACTCAACAGAATACAGTCTCACTCTCATAGATCAAACACATAAGGTGCACCATTATGTACAAATATACATATGCAAAGAAAATTTTTACTTGACACACTTAGTTTCTAATAAGCAGTAGCTATCAGAAATAAAATACTTTGCAATTCTTCCAGTATATTCTGTTAAGCTAGTATGGAGAAGGAAGTAGTCCAACTCCACACTGTATTTCCATTTGAGTTGACAAAAATCCACCACAGTAACCCTTAAAAGTGAAATGTCTGTATCCTGTAATCAGGAGTTGCTGGGCATTTGATTAAATACCCCAGGCATTTGATCCCCAGCTTACTACCATTTCTCCCTTGACGGGCAAGCCAGAAAAATTAAACCCTAAACTGCAAAGAAACAAAATGTGTATTTTAATACAGAAATGCTTTTACCTGCCATCCTGCTGAGAATGAAATGGGCCGAGCTCTCAAAATGTTTGTCAGCTTAACTCGCAGTTGGTGGCACCATGAAAATGTAGCCAGGCAGCCTTATTGCTGCTCCTGTCCTTTAGCTGCCAACTGGGATACAATGGAAGCATCGACGAGAAACAGAAAAGGCAGGGAGTCTAGAAAAACCCCAAAGGATGACGAGACACAAGCAAATAACATGTTTCCAACTCAAAGACATTGTGTTCTGCCATGTTGGCATCTCAGACAGCTTGGACACGAAAGATAAGTATGCCTCAATGAAATGTCACTTCCCCCAAGTCACCTAGGAAATATGCACTTTGAAAACCCCATAGGTCTTGCTTAATCTACAATGAAAATGGCTGCATCATACTGGTTAGATATAGATAGCAAATACTCAGAATCTTATGTGAGATTCCAATTTAATGTTCTTGATAGGTAAGAAAAAAAAACGTTTTCATTTTGGTCTATACAATAGGCATGCCAAATGAAGAGAGCTAGATACTGGCACATCCTGAATGGTGTGCACAGGTATTGGGAACTGTACCTACACCTAGCCTCTGCATCATCTCGGCCTCAGTGGTTGTACTTTTTAGTCTTCTCATTAAGACACTCCATTATTGCAGCAGCGTTACATGTGGTTATCACTCATCACAAAGTCTCTATTAAAGCCACAGCTTTAACCTCACAGCATGTGAAAGGATGCCATTGTCTTTGGTTTGCTCACATTGAAGAAGTCATCCACCAGTCATTAAACCTCAGCAAGGAGTAATAATATGTCCTCTGCCCCAAAGAACTATGATGTGTACCATTTACACTTTAGTTTTATACTTCACATGATATTCTGAGTTATACAAGCTAAAGAGGTGGAAAAGGTTGACGATAATTTGATTTATATATAGACATAATGAACCAATAGACTAGCTGTAAACATTTCAAAGGAGTCACAGTTCAGACAGCGCACATGAAGCAAGACGGACAGAGAGGATATCAATGAACTTTCATGGCACATGATAAAATCTTACCTCATTAAGTAAGAATCCGAAGACAGTCACATTCAGCTGTTTTGTGAATACTTCTGTTCCATTCTAGATGGTGGCCTTGCACAGAACAAGGAAAAAATCAGAGTAGAATACTATCTAGGTGATCCAACTTTGAACAAAGATTCCTTTCAGTCAATCTAAAAGTTTAGGCTAAGAAAAAGATATCTACCTATTTATCTATCTACCTACCTATCTATCCATCCATCCATCCATCCATTAATCCAATAAAAAAATCAAAGCCAAGATCATCACATTCATTAATTACTTTTTATATTTTGACATTTTATAATCAATTCCTGATTGCACAAATGAGTCTAATTCAAATACATCTCTTAAAATAGCAATGAAAGTAGCAATTTGGCTATTTTCTGCTCTTAGGCCTGATTACCCTAATGTGTATACGCCACCTTCCTGGATCACCAAGTCTACTCAAATTCTTTATAAAAGAATTCCCTACACCACTCCCCAAGAGAAAGACTATATAAGCCAGGCCTCAGGACAGAATATACAGGCACCACCCAGGACAGATGAGCTTGCATCATGAATGCCAGGAGCTTAGTCACTGCAATGTTGCAGTTGTTTAGAAAACAAGTTTCACATTTCTCATTATAACTTGCAAAATATACACACACATGTTACAAACAGGTTGTGCTAGGATGCAGCACCCTGTACTTCGTGCAGTTGATTCACAATAAATCTCTTACCTTGTCGAGACGGAAAAGCAGCAGGCTCATAATAGGATGAGTGACATGTAAAATGTCCTCCAGTTGACTCCCCATGGGATTTATACTTCCCAAACCAGGAACACCTCTGCCTGTGCAGATGGAATGCTAAGCAATGTAGTAAAACAACCAAGAAGTTAGAAACAGTTTTGGTTTTTTTTTTTTTTTCCTTTCAACTCTCTGATATCCAGAAGAAACTGTAATGTAAACATACAAGCAAGTGAGTATGTGTGTAAAAGCCACAGTAAAGATTAGACGGAAAAAATATGGTTTAAGGATGGTTAGTGATAGGCTTCTATTTTTAAGTGAGATGCTATGAATCATGAGATTGTTTTCCATAGAAAGTGAAAGATTATTGTATCCATATCAAGCATTTAATAGGGAGACTTCCACTATTACATGGCACAAATATTCTACCAAAATTACTTTAGCTGAATCTGAACTACAGATAAAATGTCAAACAATTTTGCTTTTTGTTTTTTTAAAAAAAAAAAATCCAAGAACATTTTTAAGCAAATCTAAGAAAATTTATTAAGACCAATCTATAAGCTCACGTGGTCACTGAATTTTCACACTGATTGTTGGGAGAAGTTACTGCATTTTTTTGAAGTAAAATATCATGTTGCACTTGTTTCCAATCTAAACTTAGTCTCTGTTCTATGTGTCATATTTCTTCAGGCATGAGAAGGAAAATCAATGCCCCTACTCACCTTTGGAAGAATTTCACTGCCAAGTCTCCATGGTTCTATGGGATCCAATAATCCGTGGCTCAGCATCGATTTTTCTGTGGCACCTGTAGAAACAGCCTCTCCTTCCTTTCTAACAAAATACAACGACAAAGGCTGGGGAGATTCTGAACAAATTAAGCATATAGGCTATTAAGCACAACTTGTTCTTCTAAAGAGACACTGTTTATATTTTCTGAAGCTGTTAATGTTGCTAGTTTTTTTTAAATTTTTTTTTTTCTGAACCACTTAACAGCCATTTAAAGATAATGTGAGCATCTATTTTGAAGAGCCTTTGGTGGTAATATTTTTCTTAGATTTCTCACAGTTAACTCATATAACCAATAACACCCTCCCCCCGTAAGTAAATAGACAATTGTAAAAAAAACCAACCAAACAAAAAACAAAACAACAAAGTTCAAGTCTCAATTTTTTAAAAGATAGTTCTAAAACCAAGTTGTTTTAATATATGAAAAACTATGATCATGATTTTAAAATTTAAAGCTCAGAAGCTTGTGGAGGTGTAGAGGGTCTGGGAAAGCCGGGATTGGGGTATGTCAAATCCTAGGAGAGAGTAGTTTGATGTTATGGTGTGCTTTAAGACTTAAGCCATCAACTTCCCTACTTTCCTTGGTGGGCCAAAGTACAAGAAAGAGAGAGAGACAGAGAGAAAGATACCCACACAGTCAACAATTGGCATTTCTAGCATCCTGCACACACCTGATGGAAATCTCAGAGATGTCTCAGTGAGGCAAGTTTGAATATGTTCCCTGCGGCCATCCTGTGCTGTTGATAAACCGCTTCTTCCCTGACTCCATCAGCCTGAGTATCTGCAAAATAAAAGTGTGCTATTAACAGAGGCCTCCCCTCTGTATTGGATATCCCCAATAAAATGGATGCAGGAGAACACAAGGCAGCTTGCTTCTCATGAGGTAGGTGACATCTTGGTTAAAATTGACTCTGACAGGTTTAGTGTTCAAACCCAACAGCTATAAGCCTGCAAGAACCTCCCTGCTGCATATGGTTAAGCTCACGTGAAAACTTTGATTTAGTAGTTCCTTGATTAGCTTTTGCAGCACTCAGTGCTACCCCTTTCAAGTTCATTATCAATTATGCTACGCATCCCATTATTGTCAATTTAGGATCCATTTTACTAGAATGCAGTCATTTGAACCATTCATCAAACCTGTGAACAGTGTTCAGTTAAAGGATTGGATCAATCCACACTCCAGTTCTCAAGGGAGAAGTTCCAGTGTTTATCAGGCCATGTCTACACTGGCTGAGCAAAGCGCTCTGTTCAGAAGGAGAAGCGCCTTTGGCAGCTAGAGTCCACATAGCTGACCCATGGATGGTGGCGAGGTGCTCCTGCACCTAATTACTCAAGTGTAATGACATCACTAAGCATCGCAGGAGGGTGATCCATGGCAACAAGAACAAGAACAAAACCATCACATGATTGTGGTTCTAATGCATTTACAGTGCATTCATCTAGAATGTGATTCAAGGAGCTGGAAGATCATGTGTCCGTCTGGCACAGTGATGGCTACCAGGATGGAAACACATGATGGCTCTACACATAGCTTGAGCATGCTCTTTCTTCCTAAGCAAAACAGCAGGGAACGATCTTTCATAAGTAGTCAGGATTAAGTTCAAAACCCCACTTCTTTATTTACACAGGAAAATCTTCACAAAAGACAATCTTTTTTCTTAGAAAGGAAGGGAGGGCGGGGAGAAGGAAGGGGGAGGAAGGAAGAAAGGAAGGAAGGAAGGAATAAAGAAAGAAACTGGGACAAAGGTAACCAATAATTTGGGGTCAATATTGACACTCAGATGACTTGCATTGTCATGACTCAGTACCAAGTCTGGGTGGATTCTATTCTAGTAACAGAATAGCCTAGAATTGTCCTGAGTACCAGGATTCTTTCAACCAAATTTTAGAATAAAAAGAGCTTCAGCAGAAATGTTCTACTAATAGCTATAAAATTATAGGCTTTCCCTTTCAACCACCCAAACATACTCCATCTTGTGCAATAGCAGATATAACGCTAATCACCTTTGGGATTTTACCAACTTTTCCCATTGGTGGGCTGGGAGAGTTGGGCCCAACTGTCTTAAAGGCATAAAACCTACCTTACCCCCATGAGTTCTAGAGCAATGGTTCTCTACCTTCCTAATGCTGCAGCCCTTTAATATGGGTGACTTCTCTGCTCTCCACACACACCATAAAATTATTGCATTAGTAGTCCATAACCGTAATTTTTCTATGGTCATGACTCGTACTGTAAATATCTGATGATATCTGATAGGCAATCCCTGCAGGGTCAGGACCCACAGGTTGAGAACCACTGTTCTAGACTAGATAGTCATAGACACTGAAGTTTGTCTATCAAGAATTACATTTGATATCTTCTCCTATATAAAGTCCTGAGAGCTTCTAAGTACCTAGAACCTCTATCGCTGCCAGTCTCTTCACCATATCCTCGTGAGGATGACAGGACAGCAAACACCGTGTAGAACACTTAAGTCTATCATAGCCAGTATTCTGAATCTGCCTACCTGAACTCTCTGATAGCCCAGCCGCCTTGTCTAATAGAGAAAATTACACTCACTATCCATATGAGACTGAACTGCAAAGGCAGCACGTCATTTGTCTGGGATTACATAGCATCCGGGTGGTGGAGCTGGCTCCCTACAATTTCTATGCTCCTACTGCCCAGACATGTGCCTATATGAGCCATGGATCACTAGACATGTGCCTATCTGAGCCATGGATCACTGATATTTAAGCTCTTGATTCCCGGAGACTTAAACAAGAAGGTGACTTCTTTAGACTGTTCTCTCTTATTCTCTCTCATTATCTACTCCCCCTCTCGCTCTCTCTCTCTGAATGGAGCCAATTGGCTTGAAACTAAACTTGATGCTGTGGTCTGCCCTGACCTTCAGGCTTTTTTTTTTATCTACTTCTCATTCACACACAAATGACTACATAGAACCTTTGAGAAGACCATTGACCTAAGTGTCACCTATGGGATTAGGGCCCCTGAGGTCACATCCTGGATCTGTCTTTCTCAAGCTGGATGTGTTATTTTATTTCCTCACAAATTGGCTCCCTTGCCTACAAAATAGGAAAAAAAAAACTATACTGAGAATTGATCCACACTAAATGCTTAACTCAGTGCAGGACACACTGGAGAGCACTTAATTTCCATGTGTGAGCCTCTATAGCTGTGATCAGGCACTAATGACCAAAAGCCATCCTTTGGGTGAGAAGGCAGTACACATTTTAGAAAAGGCAGATGTGGACACAGGGAATCTTTTTAGCCCAGTAACAACACACCTTTAAAATTTATCATCTTCCATAGCTACACATGACATTTGCTTCATTTTGCAGGAACATAGGGGTATCATGGAATCTGTCAGACTCATCTAAGGATGTCAGACAGTTATCTCACAATTGAGAAGAATCTGTGCCTATGTGGGAAGGGGAAGGTTTGCGATGCTGTGACAAGATGTCTGACTGGCTTAATTGTTTCCTTAAACCATAAGCCAGATTTCAACACATAGTCAGACATGTCCAGTTGGTCTGGGTAGTGGTGACACAATGTTAACAACTATTCAATTTGAGAGTGGGGAAACTCTGTGTTCCTCATACCTGTTCCTACTTGTCCAGCTTTCCTTTCTGAAACCCTAAGCCAGTGGTTCTCAACCTGCTTAATGCTGTGAGCCTTTAATACAGTTCCTCATGTTGTTGTGACCTCCAACCATAAAACTATTTTTGTTGCTACTTTGAAACTGTAATTTTGTTACTGTTATAAATAGTAATGTAGATATTTTTTGGAGTTAGGAGTTTGCCAAAGGCATTGCAACCCACACATTGAGAATCACAGCTCTAAGAGCTTAGATTTCATTGAGGCCACATGGATTTCTTGAGGAAGGCTGCCCTGGAACCTCAAATAAAAAAATGCATATACCAAAAGAAGAGTAATACAAGTTTTAGGAGAAAATGTTAGGCTTGGTGCTCATTCCCATGACAGTATACAATAAGTGAAACACAAAGATGGAATGAACTAAAACTTCTTTCACTTTGGTCTTAAAATGGACATTACTACCAGAGAGCATGAAAAGCTCAGAGACACAGTAGGAGACCCAAAGAAAAGCTATTTTGGGTCATTCCCCCAGGATGCACTGAAGTGCCTATGTGGATTGCTTGCTGTCAGATGAGACAACCAATTCCTGGTCCCCAAGAGAATGACAGTGAGAGGCCCCCATACTTAATTTTGTCTGCTTCAGAGACCAGATGTTCTCTGATATAACTGAGGGAAAGGAAACCTTGATGTACAAGGCAGCATCTTGGTCCAGAATTATGTTTTTGATGAAGGGATGTGTGAGCAGTCTCATTTGAGATGAGGCTATTAAAATAGTGAAACAAAGGCCATCCAGTCTCCATTTTTCATCCCTACAGGCATCTCTGTACAAATTCATCCCCATTAACATCCAGGTATCTCCTTAGATAGATGGGACCTAAGACCTCATGTTCTAGGAGACTTTCATTGTGAAATGAGGTCTTGGTAGTACTTAGCCTCTTGTTTTCTAGATGATGATGGTGTACCACCAAGGTAGCCAGCTGCCAATCAAGGGCAGTTCTAAAATTAGAACCCTTGGGAGGTCAGGAGTGGTTGAAGTCTTAGGAAAACATTACATCTCCTGATATCAAAAAACTCAGCACAAATGTCTTAACCTTGAAAGCGACGACGGCATGATCTACCGGTCACCATCAATAGGATAGAAGTAGGCAAGGAGAATGCTTTCTTGGGTTATGAGAATAAATTGAGGAGCAGTTGAGCCTTCCAGTCTATACTCTTTAACGATTAGCCATCTGTACCAGGCAAGGTATATTGTCCTTTTGGCTCTGAGATAAGATAAGCTAAGGCTCTAGCTTTCTATCCCTGAGCATCATAGGACCAGGCACAGCCTGGCCTAGAAAACATTGGTGTGTGCAGCTGCTAATTAGGCCCACTCATGAATCTTCTCATCCTGGGTCTTCTCTCCCCACCCCAGGTTCATGAGACCATTAAATGTGCTTTTCAGACTGTCTCATCAAAATGTATAATTCTTACTTGCTTCCCCTTTTCCTCCCTTATTACCATATACTTGGAATCCATGAAAAGGCATTTATAAACTTCAAACTGTCATTTGTTTTAAAGATTCTACTTATTTCATATCATATACAATTTCAGAATAATTTCTATAAACACAATAAAATCCCTGTGTGTATCTCTATGAATTTGGATGTACATGTGTTTGTATGTGTATGTGTGTGTGCACATGTGTCCCCGTATGCATGTATATGCATTCATATCCCTGCATGTGTAAATTTATATGTGTGCATGTGTGTGCATTTGTGTGTGTATGTGTATATGCATGTATGTGTGTGTGTGTGTGTGTGTGTGTGTGTGTGTGTGTAAGCCCAAAGACATCAAGTATCATTCCTCACGTACCACCCACCAAGTCTCTCATGGGCTTTGAACTCATGAAGTAGACTTATTTGGTTAGCTAGTGATCCCTGAGGTTCCTCCTGTCCTGTCTCTGTCTCCCCCACAGTGCCACTATACCATTTCTTTATTTCTAACATGGGTCCTGGGGATGGCAAAATGGTCCTCACACTTGCAAAGCAATGACTTTAGTGACTGAACTATCAGCCCAGTTCACCAAAAGTAACAATAATAATAATAATAATAATAATAATAATAATAATAATAATAATAATAATAAAACAGAGGAAGTTGGAGAGGCTCTGCTTTACCTATGACCCTCCTCCTGGCCACTCTATGAACCTGTTGTCATTTCTTATTATTCATTATTTATGATTCCACACACAAATTCAACCCAGGTGATTTGGCTCTTAACAAAATGACTGTGAATTAATTCTGGTCATACATTTTAATGAGACAACACTTCAGGAGCCCTCAGACATTCCAGATGCAAAAGTCACCTCTTTTGGTACTGAAACCGGAATTTCTTTTCTTAAGAAATCTTGCTTGTTTAGGCTCTGCAATACTTTTTCCATTATGAGACCTTCTGCACAGGATCAAGGTCAGAGAAGAGGAAGGGAGGACTGGGCCCTCAGGTGACCCATGTCCTTACTCCAAAGTCATTGCCACACACCTCTCATTCCCCTTTGTCCTTAAGTTTTAACAAGCCTTATGGTGTGACATCAAGTTTGATCGTGCCATTATGCCTGACTGTTCAAAATTACCCAGAAGGATGACAGAATTCCTTTCAATCTCTCTCTCTCTCTCTCTCTCTCTCTCTCTCTCTCTCTCTCTCTCTCTCTCTCTCTAATTAAATGATTAAATGATGGGGTCATACTTATAGGGTGATGATTTCTGGGGCCACTTATTCCATTCTTTAAAGACTGACATCATGTCAAAGGTTTACTCCTCTTCTCCAGTTCTCTTCCCACTGCACTTGACACGTCAGAAGTAATTATAAATGCTTACTAAATACAGAAGACATTTTGATTTTTGTATTCCTGAGCAGAGACACACAGTGTTGGTTTGTTAGCAGCTTTCCACTGGCTGGCTATTTGCTTGTGGAACGAGCCATCCCTCATGAAAAAGTAGAAGGCAGCCCAGTGTTTTGCTTTCTCTAGCTATGTATGGTTTCCCAGGGACTGTTCGTTCCTTAGACATAATTCATAGCCCACGCTAGGCTTCCTCAGAGATGTCCCTCACCTTCTCATGCCACCGTGCAGACGAGCGAGCAGGTTCAAGGCAATGACTTTGCTATGTCATTTGTTATACCAGGATAGCTTGTTTAAAAACGGGCTCTGATTAGACTGAGAAGCTGATCCAGAAGGCTGTGTTCAAAGTTATCTTATTTCACACTCTCTAAGAAGAGTGGGCACCTCCTGTTCTGTTCATCAGACAAAGGCAGAAAAAAAAAACTATTTGGTATCCAAGGTAAATGGAGAACTCCTGTCCCAGTATTTCCTTTCAAAGCTTCCTATTCTCATTTATGGGGTGTGGAGGGAAAGATTACAAAGGGCCCTGTCATGCTATGGTCTTGTTTCAACTCAGAATAAATAAAACTACCTCCACAAAACGATGCAATACAATGGGTGGAGCCTCTCCCAAGGTGGGTGTACTATAAGGGAATACTAAGGACATCATTGGACATTGATGATGAAGATTATGACACGGAGGTTCCTTGACCTCTGATTTGTTAGTTGATATTACCTACTCTGAGAGGCTCAGGATCAAGAACTATCAGGCTACTCCTCATATGAGGAGACTCAGGGCTGGCTGAAACACCCAGCATCAGCTCTGCAAGACTCAATTCTGACATGCCTGTGGTTTGATGGGGAAAGATTTTGACTTGCATGGATAGAATTTTGTTTCTCTGCCATGTATTGTTATTTAGCTTTGAGCAATGCATGCTTGAGTAACATACGGTTCCTGAGGCTGACTTGATAAGATGCTTGGACTAATACTTCATGGGTTTTATACCATATCAGGTCAAGTATATGACACAGAAAAATTCACTCAGGATATGCTATCAGAGTGATGGTCACTCAACATAGTTTTTTATTTAATTTAGTAAGGACTTAAGGCTAGTGACCAAATAAGCCAGAACCATTGACATTAACCAGAACTATAGGAGGAAGTCCCTATATGATTTAACTTTATTCAACACTATACAGAAGGCTTTTAAAAAAACAGAAATACTATTGTTAGAAACATTAAATCATATGCGCAGGTTACATATTTAGGTGACTGATTCTCAAGAAATGGCAAGGCAATAAAATCTTTGAAACTGTATATCAAAAAGACACAAATGAACACCTCCTAGTAATTAGAAGGTATTTTATCATCTTATGGTACCTAAGGGTCATAATTATGATTATCAGAGGCTAATTTACAAGAGAAATGGATGGAATTCAAGTGAGTCTATGATAAAAGTGAGAATAAATTCTTTGGAATTAATCCATACCATCCATTTTTAATGCTGTTGCATGTCTCCATAAAAAAAAAAAATAACATGACCTCAATAATTTTCAGCTATCTGACCTCAGGTTTTTAATGATTTGAATTATTTCTGAGAAGAAACTCACTGCAGTGTGCGAATTTCCACATATCACCCAAGCAGGATGGCCAAACGCTGTGCCTTCTGGGAGGTGTGTGCCTAGCTGGTTTTCTCTTGTGTCTATGATCTTAGGTACCAGGTTTAGAAAGAGCAGCAGGAAGTAACTGCAGGGCTGGGACACACAGAGGAACTAATAAGGTCTGTTCTGGCAGATTGACAGGCTGTCAAAGGATGAGATGAATTAACAGGCGAAGAGGACTTTGTAAGTTATGTGGCCCTAGACACATGTACGGTGTTATTGTAGCTAATGATAACCTTAGTCATTTACAATGGGTAAGTTATATGTATATATATAGCTGGGACAAGAAGAGTTCTTTTTTGAAAGCATGACACATTTTTCCCTTCGTCACCCAATTCTTGCTCTCTCAGCTTATCTCTCAGCCAGCGTGAGTGACACATTAGTCTACCCCTGTTTCCATCTGTTTCTGTCATAGTTTGACAGTTGGAATCGATGGGAAGATCTTGCAGAGTATAAGGTTGCAAGCAAATTCAGAAAATGTAAAAATAACTCTCTCTTTGAAGAAGGGAGCTTAAAGGTGTCTGCACACAGAGGCAAGGCGGTCTTTGTTTATGTGGTTGGAAGAACATAGTGATGAACATAGAACAATATAAAATTAAAATTAGCTTAATAAAAACAAACAATCATTTTCCCACCATAGGAAAGAGGATTTTTTTTTAAAAAAAAATCTCTTTAATTAACTAAAATAAACTCATTTAGAATATTGTTATAGGCATAGTGCATGCAATCCACAATGCCCAATCAGGAAGGAGTAAAGTGTACGGTGGTGATGTAAAAGGTAGCATCCATAAGTAGAGTATAGGCATTTAGAGAGCTCTGCTGGCATGGAATGATTGCACTAAAGGCTGGGTGGGAATGCAAACCATAGAACATTAAATATAACATGGTCCCAGTTACAGTTTACCTACAAATAGACAAGTATACAAGTGGAGAAGGGTAAAATGCTTAAAAATCAAAATGTTTAAGCTGAGCCTCATGACACTAGTTTGCAATTCCAGCATTTGAGGGGCAGTGCAGAAGGATCAGGAGTTCAAGATCATCCTAGGCTAGATAGTGAGCTTGAGGGCAGCCTGGGCTACATGAGAGTCTAAAGAAAACAGAACTAATCAATTTGTTTACTGCTATTCTATCGGGAACAGAAGCAGAAGTGAGAAGGGAAGTGCAGGAAGTAAAGGCAGAAACCTCCTTTGTACACTTTAAATTTCACTGTGGACATTATCAGTTTTATAATTAATTTCTGTTGTAACACAAGAAGTTAAGGCCATTGCAATTGTACTCAGAGAACAATGAGTGTAACCTGAGTCTTGCGCAATCTGGCTTACAACTCTCCCTGCTGGTCACCCAGCTCTGCCAGGTAAATATTTGTGCCCGGTGGGGCTGGAAGTAGCACCTTCTCTGGCCGATGGCCACTGACCCTTCACAGGACCTTCCAAAGCTCCAACCAGAACATGACGTCTGTAAGGACCGTCAGCCCAGAGAGTAGAGAACAACAGTAAATCCACCTTACTCTGAACTCATCTTCACAGCAAATGGGATTTTTCTTTTTGTTTTAAACTGGATAGCTTAAAGCATTAAGATTTAAAATAAAAAAAAAAAAGACTTTTGTTTTAAACCTACCATTAAAAAAAATCAAATACAAGAAAAGAAGAATCTTAAAATCTATCAATCTTTCCTAAGCCTTAAAGGATTCAAGTATTTATTTTGAATATATCCTAAAGTTTTACTCCTCAAAGTGGAATAAATACCTATCTTGAGTTTCATGACTTTAAAGTCAAAATCTAAATAAGAGCTACTAGTGGAAGCAATAAGCTAAATGAGGAACTGCCAAACAGCAACCAGGAAGCTGTCTGTCTGTCTGTATAAATAAAGTTTTATTAAAACATAGCCATATTCATGTGTTTACTCATCTTCTCTGCTTGCTTTCGAGCCACAGCAGAAAAGGCGAGTCCTCACTGAAGATAGCATGTTTTCCATGACAGCTATACTACTCAATAATTGTACAGATTCTGATATGTTAAGAAAACATTGATGCTGTGGTGACAAAA
This sequence comes from Mastomys coucha, assembly GCF_008632895.1. Lineage (NCBI taxonomy): Eukaryota > Metazoa > Chordata > Mammalia > Rodentia > Muridae > Mastomys > Mastomys coucha. The sequence continues at coordinate 19,699,678 of NW_022196910.1, forward strand.
ATGAAACGTTCCTATGCCTCTAATTTCTTTTTTGGTCTGCTCTTTGAAGGACTCTTGTTTTGAAACAGACTTTTAATTGTGAGTTCTTGAGGCATGGGTATGTGTTTGTTTCCTCGGGCACACAGAGGAACAGAAAGAGACAATGAATATGTTACATTATAAAAACCTGGGTAGGGAGAATGGATGTTTAAATCTGAACTTTCCCACAGCATTTACATTACTGTGGGTTCTAGACCACAGCTTTGTGTCTGAAGAACTGCAATACTAGCAGGTGCTGTTGAATGTGTTTGCAAGTGTTTCTCTCATCGTGGCTACTGCCTCAATTCCTGAGTGCCCTAGTTCTATCCTGAAAAGAACCTGGCCAACAAAAAAAAAAAAAATTGTAATTGCTTAAGCTAAATTTTTGCAAAACATTTTTGTGGACAGAGCAATGCAGGCTACTGCCAAAGATGCTCTGATTTCATTCTGCCTGGCAAGTTGGATGGGCTTGTTTGGCATTTCATTAACAACAACAAAAAAAAAATAATCCTCACTCTCTTCCTGAGAAAATAGCATGTGTAATATTTTAAGGACAGCAACACTCAGTGTGCTACTTTTCAATATGAAAAAAAATATGTATTTCTGAAGTGTGGATGAATAAAGCTTTAAAAAGCCTTTTTCTGACATTGTAACTGGCTACCTTGGGACGTGCCTGTGTATGTGCCTGAATCAAAGTGCTTTGAAAACACCTTTAAATGTTTCAAAATCACATAGAAGCAATGCCTTATACCATCAAGGGGACTGGTATGGAATCCAGAAAATAGCTTCCTGTGACACTTTAATTATGGTACTCTGTGCAAGCCAAAAAGCTAGTCTTTTTGGCATCTCTGAGAATGTGATGTTGGTAACATGTAGTGTATGTGCTTGGAAAGAAGGAAAGATAAAGATAATTGTAAGATGTGACTCAGTTACTATTTCTTGAGGGGATAAAAGAGGAAGATTAAAGGTAGTGGAACAGGCAAACATTTTACCAGTTCTGGGCTAAATTCTTATTTAAGAAAGTCTTAATCTTAGTGAAAGGAAGTCAGTGCCTCATAGCTACCAACAAAAGCTGAAAAGTCATATAACTAATGCACCTCCTAGCTTAGGTATAAGTGTATTGCTAAGGCTTATCACAGTTGGGAATGGCAAGAAGACAAGACATAAAGGAGATATCCTCAAGAATATGACCACAGTGTCAACTAAAAGAGGGCTGGGGACAGGGCAGGAAAGAAGGGTGAACAGGGATTTTGGAATACCATAGATAGCAAATGAGCACAAACAGTGTTCATATGTCTAACACTGCACTGTTACATATTGGTAGAGATAAAAATTTTGAAGAAGCCCTGAGTGCACAGAGGGGAAAAAAGTTAGAAAGATGCGGGAAGTGGTAGATTTCAGGTGAGTTGAGGCTATTTTGTTCTGTATCTGGCAGGGAGCGGAAACACTGGAAGCCATTGGACTTGCCACAGCTGATCTGCTGTAGGTTTTGTACTGGATGGATTTGACGCTAATGGATCAGACACTTAAATGGTTTAGATGTTCCAGCAGGAGACAAACCCCAAGAGGCAATAGTTCTGCACTACAGACGGTGATGATAATGAATGACCATTATAAAGGGAATCAAGAAATATTTAGGACAGAAAATTAACTAGTTCTAGCCCTTATCTGAAGTGCAAAACAACAAAGTTTGGAGAAGGAGGGTAAAAATAACTGGTGTATCTCTACTTCTGATGTACAAGTAGACAACGATATCACAAAACCCAACAGAGAAGGAAGAATGAGAAACTGGGAGGGGACAATGATGAGTTAGTTTGTACATAATTGATTTGGGGAGTCCCTGATGTGCAGGGCAAGCTGTTGGGAATTCAACTCTAAATGTCAAGGGATGGACTTGAGTGACAAATGTCAGTTTTAAGTTTTTTATAAATCATGTCAGAGGATGACCACAAGGGCAACAACGTGCCTGGTATGAAGGACAACAGAGAATGGACTTGGAGAACAAGAGGTAGTCAAGTCCATGACAGAGACAAATAAGGAAGACACCCTTTAGATGACCTAGTACCATGAAAGCCTGGGAAGTGGAAACTTCCAGGAGAGAATGGGTCATCAGGACTAAGGACATAGGAATAGCTAGGAGGAAACCAGTAGGCATTTGCAACCCAGAAACTATTTGTGCAGTGATGATTTCAGATTAGGCAGGCACCAGATGCTAAAGCATGTAAGAGAGAGACAATGACAAACTTCAAGTCCATGGACATCAAGGGTACATGCTTAGATAAGATGGAGAGACCAGAATGAAGATGGGGAGGGCTCATCACAATGGGAGGACAGTAAGGGCGGGAGGAATGCTGTGCATGGTCACCTGTGCTAAAGTCCAGCCTAGACCTCAGCTCCCTCCCTGGAACCTTAGCTTCCCCAGGGAGCTTTCTTCCCTTCCCCTCTTCCCTTTGTTCTATCTGTTCTCCATGGCATTCACATGGGAGATGATTTCCAGGCAAGCTGCCATAGTCCTGCTGGTCATATTCAAACTCTTCAGCAAGAAAAAGCCCCAAAAACTCAGATTCAGAACTTATTATTATTACATCTCCTTACAAAATGAGAGAAAGGGGATCTGTCTCATATAATTATTATTATTTGGATATATTTCCTTTTTTTCTCATTCCCACTTAACAACTGTCCACCAATTCTCTGAGAATTTATACTTTACAATAATTCTTTTACAATATGCATGACAGGTTATATTATGGGACATCCAACAGGAGACGTGAGTTATTGATGAATAGTGATTTTTTTTTTTTTTTTTTTTTTTTGGTTTTTCGAGACAGAGTTTCTCTGTGTAGCCCTTGCTGTCCTGGAACTCACTCTGTAGACCAGGCTGGCCTCGAACTCAGAAATCCGCCTGCCTCTGCCTCTCAAGTGCTGGGATTAAAGGCCCGGCTGATGAATAGTGATTTTGGTCACCCATAACTTCCTACAGTTTTTACTCTCCTACACTGGAACGGAGAATACGGAATAGTTAAAGGAGACTTATCTTCATATAAATACATTTTTTAGTTTGCCTGGTTTTGTCACCACTTAGCCATGGGACCATCTCCAAATTCAGCCATCATTACAGCTTTCTTATTTTACCAGGGATTTCCTCTTCCAGAATATATAGGTAAGATAAATTGATGATAAACAGCCTAGCTATGCATTATAAAATCTAGGAAATTAAATATAAATGTTTCATGGCTGGGAAGCAAATACTGAGTAATCCAAGAGTATTGCAATCACGGCATATGTCTTAGAAGAGAAATAATTGAAAAAGATAATAATTGGAAAAGATAGCTCCACACACTGGTTTTTCTCTTTCAAACGAAAAGCGCGTTTGAATCTCGCAATATTTGTCTTTCCTTTTAACATCTCCTACCAAGGGTTTGATGACAAATCAAAGCAGCATTGTTTCACCCTCAGTACACTGGCCTGCAACTCCAAAAGCAACATCAGAGTGACAGTTTCTGGAGACAAACGATTCATTTCTGCTTCTGCTCTATTCACCACAACATAACCATGGCACAGAGTCAGTCTGAAATTTGGTAATACAAAATCTATGTGCTCTGTCACCGCACAGACTGACACTTCCTCCTTTAGAGTCACCACAGACAATGCTGAACAACACGGCCTCAAATGACTCTAGATGAGGGAGCTGGGCAATTAAAACTGCTTTTAGTTGTATGTAAATCTGAACAACGCATACTTATGATCTTGGAGATAAAATGGGATAAATTAAATTGCAAAGAATTATTTTCAAGCCCTTACTTCTCTCTTCTACAGACTAACAGATGGAATCATGACAGTAAATATGATTGGTCCTTTTTCTGGACTATTCTGGGAGGCGGCCTAGCCTCAGCTAGCCTTGCTCTCTAGAGCATCAGGAAGACTGCATAGCCTCAGCCAGCCTTGCTCTCTAGAGCATTCTGGAAGACTGCATAGCCTCAGCCAGTCTTGCTCTCTAGAGCATTCTGGAAGGCGGCCTAGCCTCAGCCAGTCAAGCAATGTTTAAGTCCTTCCCACACTTGGCTGTTTTGATCTCTGTTTCTACAGTGTCGATTTCTGTCAGTGTTTTGTGTGATTTTATCTTGTCCAACTCCAGTATTTAGTTCTGTTTATCTTATATTGTATCTATTGTTGTGTTGTGATCTACCATCTAGATTCTTTGGCCTGTTTTTGTTTTATTTTGTTGTTGTTGTTGGTTTTTTTTTGTTTGTTTGTTTTTTGGGTTTTTTTTGCAGTTCCCTCCCCCCCCCCTTTTAAATCTGGTTCTCCACTTTCTGAGAGTTAAAAAAATCCATCACATTCCTAAGGCTCCCAATTTTCACAAACAACCGTGTCATCTGTACGCCATAGAACTGGCCGTGTTATTATTCCCCATGCCCTCTTTCTTACTCCTTCTTTTGCTATCTATATTGATACTTCATATAGTTGGCTCTCCTGACTTCCCAATGATGTGGACACCCTGCTGTGACAGATTTTTTTCTCATCTCTTTCTCTTGCGGTATCTGTCTCATGCCTCCATCACGCAATCATTCTTCTCTCACTTCTCTACCCTTTGCCAGTATACATCCCAATCTTATTCAGCCTAACTCTCTGCTCTCTGTTAACCAGGACTATATCTGATCTTTGATAGAAAAGCCAATCCTACTGGAAATATCTTGAAAGCAAATACCTCTCAGTTGTAGTTTCCTACATGCATGCCACATTTTACTCTGTCCCCTGATCTAATACTTCAACTGCTCCTAATATATGAATGCCATACACCTTTGTACTATTTTCTCTCTGCGAATTTATTATGTCTATATCACCTCCTTTCAAACTCAGAAATTATACAAAAAATTTCAAACAGAAATTATAGCTATGTGTAAAACTTTCTGGATATTTAAAATATGTATTAATACTTATAGTTTTAGGATACAGAAAATCTCATGGTGACAATGAAGTTAAGAATTATAAATTTTCCTGTAAGACAGTAAATTATCCTGTCTTACAATGAAGGACACCATTGAATAAATCCATCCTGGTAGCCACGTAGCTTGGCTCTATGTGGTCCCCATGGGCCATAAAAGCACTAAGACTCTTTCTTACCTTGTTCTCTGTCCTGTGGAGATAATCCAAGCATAGACTTGCTTTTGAAGTCAATCAGAACATCATGCATGGGTGAGCTCTGGAGAGCACACAAAGGCAGGAGGAGAAAACTGACATGTTATTCTTAACTAAAGAGAATGTGCTAGTTCTGAGTTCCTATACACACTTGGGCATCCCACAGACTTCAAGAGCCTGCAGATGAAGTAGGAGAAGCCAGAATTTAAAAAAAAAAAAAAAAGGCCTGAAAATGGACAGCAGATAAAGCCACAGGAGAATGAAAGTTTTAAAATCTAAACAAATCATCATATTTCTTTTTTTTTTCATTATCAAGCCATAAGAACCACAGATAAAGAATTTTTTTAAAGCTATAAAGTCAGTCCTGGGCAATGTCAAGCCCTTTTGCAAATGGCATCCACTCCTCATCTTAGGTATAAAAACTGGCTTGAAGATAGCCATTCATTCCAAGCAGTGGACATTTATCTAGAGCCTTTACTGAGGAGTGAAGCCCATCAAGTTAAGAGTTCCATCAACATCTTCACAAAGAAAAGCATGAAGCAGCTCTCATAGCATGCGGTCCTCCGCAGCCACTTAAAGCACACTCTCGGATAGCATCAGTGTGCAATGTGGCCACGCGGATGAAGTATGCATGCCAGTTTTATAATACGGTATTAAACACTGCATCATAGCATTAATCCTATATGCAAAGACTTTTGGTGAAATTGATCGACATACGGACCTTTTGACCTGATGTGTCTTTTTCTGAAAGCAACATTCACTGCAGAAAAATAACTAATAACTTAAAAAAACATTACATCTGGTGATGTTTTTCTTTGCCATTCCCAAAGTAGTTACTTACAGCTATTTACCCCATGTTGTACTCAGCTATGGTACCTGATGTGGAGAAAATGGACAGAAAGATGCTAACAAAGTCAGTAGTATAAGCTTAGCTCTCAGAAGACAGTGCTTCTCAGTGCTGAGTCATGGTCCAAGATAATAATAGGTCTGGAAGGCTGATCTGATTTTGTCTGATTTAGAGCCTCTAGCCATCATCTGACCATCGAGCTTACTTATTCTCTTTGAATCTCAGGGTGAACAAGAAAAGGAGACATGAACTAGGCAGATCCCCAACTACCATCACAGAAGGACAGAGGCCTTCAAACAAGCCTCTCTTTAAGATGTGTGCTCAAGTTTAGAATATCAGACCTTTAAAAAATATCTAATAACCTCAACCAGATACTGAATTCCGATGTTTAAAAATAAAATAGCAGAAACCACCCTGAGTGCTTTCCTGTTCAGAGAAAATGAACATGCCCCTGAGAATCAGAAATGCATTGATTACTGACAAGAAACAAATTCACTAGCAGGCCAAGAAAATTGCTCTGGGCTCATGGACATTGATGCAACACTTTAACCCAATTGCTTATTTAAATATTTCAGGATGAAGCCTAGAAAATTGTATTTACCATTAAGAAGGCCATTATTCGAAATAAGTCAGCTACATTATTAGGCTAAAGACCTTGACGGTGATAAGCATCTTATGTCAAAGTTAAATTATTAAGAATAAGCACATTGGAGACCCACCATAGTGGTTTACCATCTCCTGAGAGTGGGCAGTTTGATGATGCCTACTCTAAAATATATTTACTGCAAGGTACAGCATTAAAATTAGAGATGAACAAGAAATTGAGTTCCACAATCTAGTTAGGCAAAGTAAAAACGGAAAGAGTTGACTCTGTAATTGAACACTTGACCCTTATCTCAAATACTGTTTTCCACTCTCCTATTTACAAATTTAAGCACCTAGTGCTTTTTCCAGTGTGTAGTAAGTACTTGGGTGTGCTCAAGTTTTGGCAGCTATATTATTCTTTGCTTCAAACACTATGAGCTTTAAGTATATGTGTAGCAGAAGGTCAGCCACAATTCCTCTTGTCACTAATGTTTACATCCTATATCACCCTGTGGGGAATGGAGATGGGAAGAAAGAATCCCATTGGATGATGTCTCAGCCATACTTTTCATATTGTATAACGTTCAAAAGTATCTTCTTCAAAAATAACTCAAAGCAGATGTGAATGAGTGCACATCTTTTTTGGGGAGGCCTAAAGGCAACCCTAGGCATAAGCAGAAGGTGTGTCATTTCTCTGTTTTAAGTATCTGTTTAGACAGGTGGATGGTGTACCTTGTCACCTAAAGATACAGAGAATCCACAGCTGTTGTGTCCTAGAAGATTCTACAACCCGTCTTCTCACAAAACTTTCCTCTATGTCTTTTGAAGGGACAGAGACTTTGTCTCTCCCCCACCCTGAATAACATGATATTTACCTTCATCTTCTTAAAGAACAACATATGTCACCCACAGGAGGTAAGTCACAAGAATGGGTGCATTATTTCCCATCCAATTCTTCCCCCACCTGAGCAGTAAAGGGAAGAAATAACACAGCTCTTCTCTCAAATAAGTCATTTCAGGGTATTTTGCTTTTCAGTGAAAGGAAGCAAGGCCATATCTTTAATTTTTTAATGAACTTTTGAAATACTATAGCTGACTAATTTTGATTTTCTGAGAAAGGATAATTCACATGCGTATAAAGTCATTTTTTTTGACATTCTAAAATTTTATATTTAAAACTAAGAGTCCAAGGTTAGCTCTTAATGATAGTAGTGTTTTTATCTAAATGGGATGAAAATGGCATAATATTTCTGCTAGAAGATAAAGGCATTTATCTGTAGAGTATCATATATCTAAAGGTTATAAAGGTAGTTTCACAAGTTTCTCATCACAGTGTATGAGCCTGTCTTCTTATGATGAAAAAGAAATTGAAGTGTTTCGAATGGTAGTCACGTAAACAATGATCAAGGGGTTTCTTGAACTTTTCAATGTACATTTATGTCCAAATTTCTGAAGAATATCCTGAGTATAAATGTAGTAATCATCAACTTTACTAGCTCCTCAATCTTCAACACTTCAATGCACATATACACACACAGACACACACATACACATACACACACACATACACAGACACACACAGACACACACACTCACTTTCATTATGATGTTCTAAAGAAACATGCAACAGTTTAATAATTAACAATCTTACATAATTAAACTTCAAAAGTTCTGATGAAAAAAAAAAGAAAGTTCTGATGAGACAGACATCTTGTGGATCTGCTGGAAGAAAAAAACAAAACAACAACAACAACAACAAAAAAAAAACAACTAACAATCCTCAAGTCCGTTTTCAAGAATCAGCCTTCCTTCTGAATATTTGTGTCGCCTCACAGATTATCTGAGCCAACCTTCTATGCCTAAAAGCTCCATTTAATTGTTAATATTGCTTTGCACCTGCAATGAAAAAGCTTTTCCCTTCCTAGTGCTAAAGTACGATTGCTGGAGAGTAATTTCATTATATCAGCCAATTAGTTCTTTAAGGTTCTTTTTCTCTCTCCAGTTATTACAGTTGATGAAGGGAAGATCACATTTCCTCCTTATATAAAACCCTTCACGTAGTCTTAGCAACACCAGTTAGACGAGATAACTAAGGGAGGAGAAAAGCTAGGAACACAAGTGAGTGAAGGAATAGCTCCCTCTTTCAAGTTTATGATAACAATCATATTTATTGAATCAGAGAGAAAGCAGGTGAGCGAGCAAAGGGCATGCGTGACACCACCTTTGTCTTTATTTGAAATGTTAACTATTAGCTTCTCTAAACCCTAGAGCAATGCTAAAGTTTTAAAATTCCTATTGCCATTTTCTTATTGTACTTGGGAGCAAAAATGTAAAAGCACCAGAGAGGCTGAGTTTAAAATGTTCATAAGTGATACAGAGGCACCAGGTAGCTGTGTGAGCTCAAGCGGATGGGATGTCACTGCGCGGAATTATGGGTGAAGATGAGGACTAGCAAATGGATTCAAATAGATTTTAGCTCTTCGAAAACACTGGACTTCTAAAAAAATAGTCTTTAAAATGATAGCTCCTTAACACATATAATTTTTATTCTGCAGCATTCGCTACTTGGGAAACATAACCCCTGCGCTGAATGACAGTCACCGTGCACTTACGTCTCCACCAAGGCTGTGCGCACCTTGCAGAGAATTGCCTTGCCACTTGAAAGTTTTGCCATCCTCCATGCATCTTTTAGATTAAAATTAAAAGTTGGTAATGTGAAACTATTTTTGCAAATGTCACCACATGGAATTTCTTTTAAAGATCAACAGCATCATCCTTCAACACGCCTAAAAACAGAATGGTATTATTCATGCGTCTCTTACAGCTGTTTCTTTTTTTGTTGTTTTGTTTTTTGTTTTGTTTTCATCATAATTTCTCATCATCAGCTAACAAAGTAGAGGGTGAAAGGAGGTTTCCTTTGTAATCTTTTGATAAAAGTTAGCTATAAATAGCCTATTTCTAAAGTATCTTCCTCGTACTTATGGATACCAATTAATATGCAGTGTCACCAGATTTGTGTATTTTGAATTCAAGACAGAGATGGTCAAAAATTCAGAGTGGGTCAGGGACTTCAACTAAACTTAACTCATTGGGAGTGCACTGGGAAAACTGGCTAATTGAATATATATTACCAACTGCATGTGGCCTGTCCTTAGGGCAAAATCTCAGGAGCTAAATATTGTCTGACATCCGTTGCTCTCCATTGTACACCAAGGTGGCAGCCAGGTACCAACAATTACACACTGTAAGTGCCAGGCAGGGTTGATTCCTAAACTTAATGTCAAAACTAAAAAACTATAGTACATTGATTTTAAAGGGACTCCAATTTCATCATTTACTCTTTATCAACATCAATACAATGTATGATAAGCATATGAAGCCTAGTTTGCTTTTGGAACACCAGCGGTCTGTTCAGCTGCTGCTATTACAAATGCAGAAAACTCTCCTTTTTTAATTGAGGCCAGCTCAGTGCTTTATGGCCAAAGTTTAACCATCCCCTATTTCAGAGAACAACGAATTCCCAAAGCACAGAGCAGTTCCAAAGGCATACTTCCCCAAAAGAAAAAAAGGTACATCACAGAATATATTATGCTCAAATTAAACACATATGTAATTTTTCATATTTTATAATTATGTATATAACACATGGTAAATATATATTTATACTAGGTGAAATACATATGCATATCTACATCATATGCTAATTTTATACATGTGTATATATAAACTTTGCTGGAATAAATCCTATATTCATATCAACATATATAAACCTGGCTATCACAGGTAGTAGAATAGCCCCCAAAGTAGATCAAATGTAGTATCTTGCTTTTAAAAATGCCCACCCAATTTGCCTTTTTCATTAAAGGGCAATGAGTCAGCACAAAAATATAGCTGTAGGAACTTCTGTTCAGTCACTAATGCTACATATTTTTAAAATACAGTGGAACCTAACTATAAATAAAAATAACCTCAAGAAATGGGTGTTAATAGAGATTTGCAACATGTCCTTGAAGATTAAATTTGACTTTTGCTGAAGGTAAAAACCTAGCAGGAAAAGTTAACTACCACAACTTTATATTGATTAAAGGGGTAGCTCTTGGTTGAGGGTGGGGTTGTGGGGAGTAGCTTTTATACTAATAAACTATGCTGCAGATAATAGAGGAATAATTGTATACAGAATTAAATCATGAAACCAGCAACATGAGTTTAGCACACTGGTGCCAATGAGGAGTTCATCAGCAGGTCATCCTGGCATTTTCTCTTAGAAACAATAGATGCCATTCCATATCAAACATATAAATGTTGCTTTCAGGTGGTAGCCTATCCCAAGAAGAAACAAAACACAATAAAAACTTTTGTATTGTACATACCTGTACATTCCTTAATACCATCGCTAACCATGATATGAACACTTGAATGTTGAGTTCTGAATTTAAGATTCATTTTTCCTGCTAAATCTCCCAACAGTAGTCAGCATCTCCTCCCTCTCTTTCATCCTTGTACCCTGGGCAGAGTGAATGCTAATTGTTCAGCCTTACTAGGCAACAGGGCATGTAGCCCTGAGCTCTCCACGACTACACTTTTTACTTTCTTCCTTTATTTTACTGCTGTTTTCTTGAACTCTTTGCCAACCTGTCAGCTGGGCACATCCACAAACACTGACACAAGAGATGAGAGGAGTCCTTTCTAGCTTCACTTCACCTTAGTTGTTGGAAATGTCTTGGGTCAAAGAATCACTGCAGATAAGCGAATTTGAAGGTTTTATTTCTACTATGTGCTTCTTGGGATCCAGGGTTGTTTTGGTTTGGGGTTTTTGTTTTTGTGACCCACCCCCACACACACCAGGTACTAGAGAACAGGTAGAACTCTTTGAAAGGACACAGGAAAATTGTTTTGGGTACAGGGATAATCAGAGAAAATGCAAGACAAGCTTTACTGGGGCTACGAGAAGATGGGTTTTTCCAGTGTAGAACTCCTGTGTAGAAATAGGCAATGATGCAGTTGGAAATAGGGCCTGCAGCTACAGAGGAAGAGATCTAAACAGGGTTGACACTCTATAATTGTGTTCTTTTGGCTCAAGAGATGTTGAGGAAATATAATCATAGTGTTAAAGTGACTATGAGATGATTCAGTCTATAGGCAGACATCGGGGCAATGAACTCCAAGGGATTTAAAGCTTGCTGTATCTACGCCTTTATTTTGAGTGTCTTGAACAAATCTAAGATATCACAAGGGCTCCATAATATTTGTTGAATGACTAGAAAAATTAATAGAACCTGAAGAACTTGAGCTTTAAGTTATCACAGCTGTTTATTAGCTTTGTGACCTTGGGGTGCAGTGTTATTTAACTTCTCAGAACCTCCCTTTCCTCATCTGCAAGTCAGAGAGTGGGGAGACCTTTCTTACAAAGTAATTAAGAGGATTAGAAAATGAAAGAAAGGGGCTTGGAGCAAATAGGTGTTAGCCATTAATAACAAGAATTAGAATTTCTTTAAATAGTAGATTATAATGTAAACTCTCAACACAGTTTAAGAAGCATTGAAAGAAGGAAAGAGGAGGAACCTATTGAGTGTGTGTTGTATCACAGATCTGAATGTTGGAGAGAATCGATGCATTTAAATAGTATATTTAAATATACATCAGGAAGATGACTACTTGAAGTGCATGCTGACATATCTAAGTCTTCTTTTAAACCTTGTGTGCATGCACACGTGTGTGCCTGTATGTATGATTGTTTGTGTGTGTGTGTGTGATACGTTTAAGCCATTTTAGAACATCAGCAAGAGAAATATGTTCTAAGATGATAAATGTATATCTACTAAGTTCCCTATACTTATCAAAACCAGATAGTGTTGAAAACTTAATCAGTAGTGACACATGAACACATTGTAGACACTCATGAATGTTTTCTGAAGGTACAAATACTTGCTAAATTCATTACAGAAGGGTATTTTTAAAAAATATGTCTGATTTTGCTGTTTTGAATTTCTAGTAAATTGAATTCTTCAAATACTTTCTGAAAAATAAGTATTTTTCAAAATGTCTATAGCAAACTATGTTCAAATCCTTAAGGTTTTCATAATTAACTATATGCCATATGTTCCTATTCACTACATGTGACCTTATCTTTCTGTCTCTAAGGAAACTCCTAGCCTACTAATTTATTTCAGGATTTGCATTTGAACTGTGAACTCAATTGTCAGAGAAATGCAGGAAATCCAAGGATTTATACATGATAAATGTACTATGGCTAAATAATGTCAAGAAACATCAAGGGCATCAATATGTGCCTTAGAGACATTACTAAGGACTCAGAGGTTCTGTATGCTGTGGTATATTACTAGAAAAATCACAAAGTCTAGCAACTTCAGAAGGATTCAAGGTTTTTACAAGTGTATACAAGCCATCCACCAAGAAACACGTCAGGAGAAAAGAAACACACGATCAGATTAGAAACACCATTAATACAATCTATGCATTCCAAAGCTAAAACATTTTTTTAAGTAAGTGGCAGACAATTAAGCTTTGAATATAACTTTTATTTTCTTAAACCATGATGGTATCACTGATGGCCATGAAATTAGAATCTGTATGCAGAGCACAAACATGATTAAAAACAAATCGGTAGATAAAACTTTATCATGGATCCTTGGCAAGCTTCTAGAACAGTTACTTGTATGCTGATCCAAGTAGGGATCTGGGATCAGTAGCCACCCCAAAAGGCCCATCCCCTGAGAGTTAACATTCTGCAATACATTTACCAGGGGATATCATTTGGGAAAAGTAAACTGATGTAGTTTAAGGAAATACTTAACACAACGACACAAGGAACTTGTTAACTACCAGGAAAATACATCCTAAGGATCCTTTGAATACACCATCCCAAGACCAACTTATACTTTTTGATAATTCAGACACAATCTTTAATGAAACAAGTTTGGGGCTATTTTTCATCCTGAACTCTGAAAAGTAGGTTAGGTTAATAGCTTCAAAGTCAATACACCTTTCTTGAAGACAGGGAAGAATAATCACACATCACAACAAAAGACAAAATTAAAATAGGCAAGGAAAAAAAGTAGCTTCTTCATGTTCCACTGCACTGTGACCGCAATATTTAGAAAAGAATACTATTTACAAAAAGAAAGCAGATGCCAAGGTATTTCCAAATACATCATGAGAATGGAATAAATTTAATCAGATATGAGAGTTTCATTCTACCTTGATGAAAAAAATTAAAGTAATAGTGTATTCGTTCAGCAGGATTGTATTGCGACTTTAAATATTCAGTCATGTCAAGTTAAATTGTATTTTTAATTCCTAATTAGCATTGAGAACAATGCAGTTGGGAAGCAATTGACTTTGTGTAACTTGCACAGGAAAATGAATGTAAGGGTTTTATTTGACTTCCATGAAAACTGATCCATGTGTCACAACTTCAGTTCCCAAAGGGTTTTATTCTGTAAAAGTTATGTGTACATCTCCCAAAAGAATTGAAGTGCAAAGATGTCCCTGGTCATATTCACTGAGATCTCATTAAGCTGATATATCTGCATTTACCTACTAATAAAAAATATGTCTGCATATTTATGTACATTAATCTTAGTTGAATTTAAAAATATAGAACTATGCACCCATTAGTCATTTCTTCTGTTTCCTCAGTCTCCTCCGGCTTGCATACCATTTTCTGTCTCTCTTTAAACCACAGGCTAACATCTTGAATGGCCCTCTCTTTAAGAATGGACAAATCATCCTTAGGATATGACAAAGGAAAGGAGACACGAGCTGGAAATACTCACTGTTTCATCTCAAGAGCTGAGCTGCAGTAAAGGCAACCAGACTTTTCTGGAATAAGTTTTACCTATGGATAAAATGATTGCTACATACAAGAAAACAATTACCAGCCATCACCAAACAGGAAAGCTAGAGTGAGCGGTAACAACACAGCATTGGGAAGTGAGATACTAGAGAGTAGCTATTAAAATATCTTACTCAATTTCTATTGCACCTTAAAATGAAAGTCATCAAAATGTCATTACAGGCCTTTCCTCCCAGATTCCTTAGAGTGAACTGAATCATTTCTGGAAATTTGAGTGCTATCCTGGATTCACTTATAATCCTCTGAAATAACAGCAGAGCAAAACACAATGTGAAATTTATGACATCTTATATTACAATACACAGCACACTCATATACATACCAGGATGCATTTGTCTTTCTTCAGACACCTACAATTAAATATTTCTTGTGAAATTAACGACTCACAGAAAACACTACCTGGGAGAAGACCTGAGCCCCAGGAACTGAACCCCAGGAACTGAGCCTGAGCCAGAACTCAGCTCTGCAAAAGCTGAGGCTGGCAAAGCATACATATAGCAGAAAACAAAAACAAAATAAAATAACAACAATAAAAAAAAATTGTGAAAAAAATCAATTACTTCAAAATCAATTCAAGTCACCATGTATGACTTCAGCAAGGCAGCAGAGAACTTCTCCAAGCTTCTCAAAGCTCCTCGGCTAAGAGCTGCAGGTGAGCTGGACAGCTCACTGCAATTAAACAATTAAACCATCTTTACTCAGCCAGGCTTTTTGGCGAAACTAGGACCCTGTAAAGAATTTCCAAGCCTGAAGAGACCTTTGACATGCTGTAGCTCTGGCTGAAGTTAGCTAGCTCTAAACAATGAAATCTATACAAGTAAAGAATATTTTTACTGACACTGCCTCGCCCCCCACCCCGCCCCCACGTGAGGTTCAACACCAAAGCAATCAGCAGCTCTCCATTCCCAAGGATGAAAAGAAACACTGGAGGCACCTGATTGCACTTGGTTAACAAAAGCTAGGCAGTCTTTTGAAAATGACTAACAATACAATTTTAACTGGCTACCTCCAAACCTCACAGGCTAAAAGAAAACTACTCAAATTTTATATAATTATATTTAGAAAGCAGTTATCCAATGCTCCTTGGCAAGAAGCACATGCAATGTTTGAAAAACGTTGATATACAGATACATATTTTTTTCTTTTTACCTTTTAGTTCGAGGAGGGCGTCACTTCTCCCGGATCTCATTTTCCTGAGGATAGTCCGAGCTGACCGATTTAGAATAAAAATCATTAGCACATTAAAAAAAAGAGAGGGAGAGAAAGAAAGAAAATCTACCAAGCTGTTTTGAGAAGAAAACTGATGGTGCTAGCGGCGGTACGTGCCTTTCCTGATTCCTATTTCGCCCTCATCTTATTCGCGGTGTCTGCCCCCCCCCCCCCGCCCCCCGCAGCATCCATCAGTTAGCAGTTTTTAAGGGAGCGGGGCTGTATTCGAGCTCATCTGCTGAATGGGGCTTCGTTCTCCATAGGCTCTGATTCACCCACGCTCCTTTCTAACAAGAGTCTAGAAAGCAAGCGACCGGGGACCACTCGATCGCACACAGACATTACGTTTCTGGGTGTTGCCGATATCGGACCCAGCAACTTTCCACAAGGAGCCAAAGACTACCGGTCCCAAGTGCTGAGCCACAGCACGTCCGCCTGGGTGTGCTTTAGCGCTTGGGCAAAGCGATGTCACCAGGTCAGGGGAAACTAAGGCTGACGGTCCTGGCGAATGCGGGTACAGGCTAGGCGGTCCCAGTTGAAAGTGAGGATGTCGAAACACCCTTCCTCGCTCCCTCTGTCCACCTACCGTCTTATCATGCGACTCACAAATGAAATGCTAATAGACGCGAGGACTGATGCCAATTTCCTGCACTTTGCTCAGCGTTTCCGCGGCCCCAACACAATAAAAGATAGCTGTTTGTGGAGAATGCCTTGTTCCATACCATTAACTCCGAACAAAACATATTTTTAGTGGGACAGCGGTGTTTACTCGTAAGAACAGATGAATTGTTCTGCACCATATATCACCCGCGGACAAAGACATTCAACTACAGTTCTGGACATAAATCAAGGTACATGCTCCTCAATTAAAAAAAGAAAAAGAAAAAGAAAAAAATGACTGCTTAAGTCCCTCAAACCACAGATATTGAGGTCAGCCTGGCCATAGCAACCACAAGCAGAACTTCGGCTTCCAGAAAGACCTAGCAACCGATAAATGAGTTCAGATCTCTTTTCATCTCCACTGGTGTGAAAGCCAAAATTAAAAAGATTAGATCACCCTGGACCCATCACAAAAGGTACCACAATGAAAAAGTCATTTCCAGTCTTTGAATCGCATCAAATAAATAACATTCATCCTTGCTATAATGAACAACTTTCAAAGTAAATTGAATCTCCATAGCTCCGCTTTCCCGGCTGAACAGTATTTACATAACAATATGTCACGGGAAGACCTGAATGGATCTTGTAAATGCGGAGCTAGGGATAAAAACATCTTTAGCCCAGATTACTCTATGTTCAGACTACTTTGCAGTGCCTCTCTTATAAACAGTGTCTTAGACCATGGACATAAACAATGTTTTTAAATTGTGAGAAATCAAAGTTTTAAATGCCTGGACTAGCCCAGTGAGCTACCTTTGTGGGGCAAGAGTGGAGATTAAATAAATAAATAAACAAATAAATAAATAAATAAATAACAAATCACTCGCTGCCCTTAATCCAAAGTCTACACTCATTTTGTGGCAAAGAAATTTTCACCTGTGCGGATCCTCACCTCTTTGTTCAGACCAGCAATCTTTGATCCTAAATAGCCATTTTACATAGAATTTTCATACAGTACTTAAAATAAAAACACATTTGCAGATTTTTTTTCTCTTCTTAGCATGCGCCTCATTCATCATTTGCTATTTCCTCGAAAGTCTAAGACACCGTCCATTGTCATGACAGTAATGTCTGTGAAGTTTGAGGAATGTCTCCACTCACAGGGTTCATCTTCAGCAGTCTAACTGGGACTCGCTGTATCCTGGTCACTAAACAATAAATTAAGGGCTAGTCTCCAAATCACAGCAACTCCCAGAAACTATTGAACCCAACATATGCTTCAGATGGCATGTATTCAAAGTAAGACAGCCAACTCTATAGCAAAAATATACTGGCCTAATCTTATCTCTTTGTGGAGGCTCACGTAGATATTACTATTTGAACTCCACAGGGAATCTCATTAATTTTTAAAACTCTCTGACCTCAGTACAGTTGAGTGTAAAAATAATTACAAATTAAGAATGAAAGAACACGACTTGAATTCTGCACAGCCATATGTTCTGCCTTGCATAAAACACTACTATCGTCAAACAGAAAGTCTATTTTTTCTACGGATATAGATTTAAACAGCATGATAAATGTCACCACACAGACATAAAGAGCAGCTCACCCTTCCTCCAGTCCCCCGCACACCTCACCTCTGAAGATTCTAGTAACACAAAGCCCTGCATGAATACTGACAGCTTCTCTAAGCAAGGGATAGAAAGGAGGATGCCCTCTCAAAAATATTTACCTATAGCGACTTCCTTTTTTAATCACAAATGTCTCTCTCAGTCACAAAGATTCAGAAATGCAAGAATCGTATATAAATATTTTCTTACCTAAAACTTGTCAGAAGAATGGTCTTGTCAACCTCGGTCAGTCTCCTCTGCCTGTTCACCCTCTTGCCGTCATGGGAATTGGCTCCGATATGTTGATTATTCTGTGTCTCAGAATAATCTGTGACACTTATCTGCCTGCATTGAACCTATGAGGAGAAATGAGAGAGGGAGAGAGCGAGGGCAACAGAAGGAGAATGCGAAAGAAAAGAAAGAGAGAGAGCACGCTACAGAGAGAATAAGAGAAAGAAAGCAAGCCAGTACAACTACTGACTTGAGTCTAAGAACCTAAAACCGCCAAGTGAAGCCTGAACAAAAATGATCAAAGCTTTGTCCTTCATCAACAGAGTAGACAGCCTTTTTTTCCCTCGTGCTCTCTCTCTCTCTCTCTGTCTCCTCTGAAAAGTAGGATTGTTACTGGGGATTCTCACCAGGAAGGCGCAGACAGAGGCAGACCTTCTCCGGAGTGTTAGTGCTGCCTGCCCAGCAGCCCGTGCAGAATACAGGTACCTATTGTTCAAGAGACAGATATGTAGCCAGCCAGTCAGCCTCTGACAGATCTCAGCAAACCAGCGAGCCTGCCTTCACTTTAACTCCTTCTTTCCTAGTGCCTTTTACGGAGAAGCACAGGTCTTATCATCATCCAGGAGAAATAAATGGGGCTGAGAGAGATGATCTCATGACAGAAGCTAAGGCTGCATTTTTTTTTTTTTTTTTTTTTTTTTGCCACAAAGAGGGACTTTAGCTACTAGTCCTGAAATGTGGCATTTGAAGGTAAATGACTTCTTTCTCTGGGAAGAAATGAAGGGTTAGAAAGGGTTAGAAGAGAAAGACTTAGCACAGGGCTGCCAGTTTGATAAGGGAGGAAGAAGATGACAATCAAGGTTATTTCAAATACCCTGACTATAAATACAGATGTTCCAGTACAGATGGGGTCCATTAAACCAGAAGGGTCCCAATCTTGTGCATAGGGGTAAAGCCCATTTAAACTATCCTCTATAAAATGCCATCCCAGTTTCCTTAGGGACTGAACTCTCTTTGGTCCCCCTGTCCCTTTCTATAAACTCTGTTGCTTTCTCAAGATTCCCCCCCCCCAATGTCTCTCATCTCTAGTTCCTCACCAATGCCTAAATCTTGAAAAATTACAGAAACTTGGAGGGGAAGAGAGGTGTATCCTCCATCCTCCTTGGTGGATCTGAAGATTCAGATAACACAGTTGATTCTTTATATTCCTGGACCTCAACAGACCACACCATGTGTCTAGTTTTTCAACTCTGTGTATTAACTGAATGGCTTTCTTTTCCTTTAGAGTGTATAAAAGAAGGCTTTGCTTTTGGCTATATGACAATAGTGGAAAACAGGGAATAGAATAAAAGAAAAGTAGCTTGTCTCTGAGTTAAGACAAGAGGTGAACCAGAAAAAGACTCACTACCTGCACTTTACTTTCTCTGAACAATGTTAATTGTTGCCAAGATTCCCCCAAGGAAAACTGTGCATATTCTGAAATAGTAGGTGTGCTGCAGAGAGCATAGATGGTTATGAAATTCCTTTGTAAAAAGCCACACTCAGGCATCACTTTACAAAGCCAGAGGGTAAATACTCAATGCAATAGAAGGAGGTTTAGTCATGCATGGCTGTTAATGGTAATGAGACATGTAGAACACAGCTATGCACTGCCGAACAGTTTCTCCTAAGTAGTTAGGGTTTGCTTAATTTATTTCTATAAGCAAACTAGTAAGTAGATGACATGACATCAGGGTGTTTCAGAAAACTCTGCATGGGAGTGGAGAGAGCACTAAGAAGTGGAGTGTCTCTTGTCCTAAATTCCAGCATTTTGAAACCGTTTCAAGTCATGCTGATTTGACTAGAACTCTAGCCAATTAATACAGGCTTTAGAAACTCAGAAGTTAAAATTGCTTAACTTGGTGACATCCGAAAAGGCTGTCTTGTGCTCTCTGCTCAGGGGGGAGGTGCTTCTAGTGGACTCAAGATGTCAACCGACTCCACCTGAGCAAAGAGGAAAAATTAGGTGTAAACACTTTCTCACTAGACGCACCCAATCTTCATCTATAAGCGGGAAGAAAGCAAGAGGATCTTGTAGCTCATTTCTTCCCTGTTCATAATTTGATTCCATGCACGCCATTTTAAAGGATGTACTCTCTGTCAATGGGCAGCTGTGTTTGTTATGGCTATCTTAATAATAAAATAGCAGAAGCACATCCCATGAAAGCAAGAACTTTCTACAGAAGTGCTCTGGATCTCAGTAGCAGTGAATGCATCTAATCCCAGCTCTTTGTGCTGCCCATTGGCTACAGTTTCGAGGGAACCTGTAGCCTTCCACTCCTGAGCATGTGAGAAGACTTAAGAGTATGTGCACTTAATTAGAGCATCACCCAGCCCCCATCCAGATGTTATCCTTAATGCCCCCTCCCCCTTTTGATCTTTCTGTTCCACTCCTCTTCTCTTCAGAAAACCCAGTGTTGGTGTGCCAAATTGGTTTTAAATATTCAGTTCTTAACAGGTTTGAATACAGACAGTTCTCACAGTTAGCGCGCATCATTTTCTGGGTGTATGTGAAGAGGTCTATCAGCATGAATGAGAGTCATATGCTCAGGGAAACACAAAACAGGCACACTATGGAGGGTGTAGACGCATATGTGTGTTAGCTGTGCACAAACAGGTCTCAGTGTTTATGCTGAGTGCACACTTTTCTATGTTTTGAAGTAGAGAAATGATCTTAAGTGTTTCCTTTTCATAAAAAGTTCCTACTATGATGCCTCTATGACTCTACAGTCTATTAATATAACTCTAAGCTAATCACACCCTTCCCCAATTTGCCAAATAAGTTACTTCAAGTAAGAGCTCAATAGGATGTGCCAACTGTTTTTTAAAAGGAAAGACAAACTGTCATATAACACCTAAACACAGGAGAGTGTGGGGCCTTACTGTTCATAGCAGCCAGGGGCCCTCTGGGTCCTGTAATGTTCCTCTGGGTATTTAACCCTTTATGTCTACATAACGTGATCTGAGAGACCCAAAATGGAGTTTCCCAGAAGAGATGTGGAAGGAAATACAATGATGTCATTATATTAGTGAATATTCCAATTTTTAACAATTCCCCCCACCCAGGGCATGCCACAGTTTCATTCAGGTATTTATTCCCACAAATAAGTCTCATGTTTGTGTGACTTCTGAGGGACTGTCAGGAATGCTTTAAGTAACTCAACTCCAGCAAAGTTAAAAATAATCTCTCCACCAAATTAAACATTATCTAAGTTCTCCGTGCAGCTATTAGATATACAGAAAATCACCTCTGTGTGCAATCTGCAAGTGGCTTAGATTGCATATTAAAATTCTAATTAAAAGTCTCCTTCTTATCTACGTTGGCTGATTTGAGATTACAAAGTAAATTCTGATTTGGAGTGAAAACTTGTGTGGAATGGTGATTTCTGATGGGTGAGCTAGTGGCACAATAATAGAGATTCTGTAATAGCAAGAAAATTAAAGCAACGAACAAATTCTAAGAATCTCTTTAGACCACTTAGGTCCTGAAGATGCCCCAGTGAGTTCTGTTCCCCAGAACTTTACTCTCTTGAAGTTGGAAAAGGTAGTCAGGAAAGCTAACATTTCCTCAAGACACAAGGAGGAAGTATTGGTATAAATGACATTCAAAGTGGAAAAAAAAATAACCAAGTACATACTTCAGAGAACATGTAATAAAGTATAGACCAAGACATTGCAGGATTTCACATCCAAAATGCAATATGAGTAGGCTATCTGGGTTTCCATTTAATTCATAGTTGGATAAAAATATTGTTTCCAGGAGTTTTGGTTTAAAGATCATGGATAAATTAATTGGAAATATTAGGAGGTACCTGACACCCTCAGAAGCATGCAGTCTTTAGTGGGAACAAAATTACACCTTTTCCCTTGCTAGTCTCTCACTATTACATGGTTTGATCTACTTTGTGGTCTAGCGGATCTATTCGCAGCCATACACTTTAAATGAGATAACTACGTGGCTTTAGAAAGGCCCTGTGAGCTGTTTTTACTCATCAACTAGTAAGCAGTAGGATGCTTTGAAATAATGGCAGAGCACTCTGTCTTCCTTATTCTACAGTAGCTGCTGGAAGTCAAGTCTGAGAACACACACACAGGGAAGAGAATGCTAATATTTTGAGTAGCAGCGAAAGGAAAGCATTTGCATCGTAGCATGTGTAAAAGAAACAATATGTTGTTCAGCGTCCCCGTGAATGTGCTTCCAAAGTATTCTCAGACTTTCAGCACAATGAATAAGAAGTCAACATGAAACTGGCTGATGAGAGTTGATATCCAACACGAAAGCATTTCACAGAAGTTAGGAGACTCCCACAGGGGGATTAGTCAAGGGGAAAAAAATGAAAACAATTTCCTTACATTTACTTTGCATCTTTCCATAAGCCTTTAAAAAGATGGAACATTCTAGAACAAACATTTCCTTCTGGAATAACAAATTTTGGAAGTTTTTCCTTAATAGATACTCACTATTCTATAGTCAGATCTTTGAGTGAAACAAGACTTATCTGGCCTCTCTAAGAAAGAGATGTACAGCAGCTGGTAGTGTCCTGAGACAGGAAGATCTTCACAGGAAGTACCCCATACTTATGTTTCTGTCCTATGCAATCTTCTTCATCTTTGGCTAAAGGTTGGGATAAGGCATGATTTATTAACTTGGCATAGTCATTACAATCTGAACCAAAATGTTATTGGGCCTTTCTCTAGCCACTGCTGTTTAAGAAAGTCTTTAAAAGACAATTTAGTTTCCTTCCACCCAGTCAAGTTTTCTCCACAGATAATTGACTTTCATTATGTGCACAAAAAAGCGTCAGTGAAGTCAGTATGCACGAGGCATTTAAAAATTTTCAAATCAAAGAACGTCTGTATTTACGTCCGGGTGCCCAAACACATTCTCATTTGCTTCTGGGTAACTGATCATTAACACTCCTCTAATGGAAGAGGAAGCACCCATGGAAACTGGAAAGGCCACCTCCACAGCCAGGCTAGTCATTAGTAGTAAGAGAACTGTGATAGTCAGTGCTGTGGACTATAGGAAGCCAGCTGCTTAGAGAGCCACGCGTTCTCCCTGGTGGTAATCATGCGGAGTTTCTGCAGCCTCTATCCTGGAAAGGTTCTGTCTTGTTCTCTGAAGATTCTTTGAGGATGTTAGGTAGGGCTTTTCTTGGGATACTCTTGTCCTATAAAGTGTGTTTGAGATGCCAATGTGTGATCACTAATTATCTTTAAGTACCTTGAAACATTAGATTAGTAATGTTAATAATCCTCTAAATACTGTATGGCGATATGAAATCAGTCAATTATGGTGTACATCAGTCTCTGACATTTCCCCAGTTGCCATAAACTTAAACAACAACAACAAAACAAAAAACAACAAAAAAAAAAATAATCAGCAGCAGTTGCTATTACTTGAAGATTGAACTCGTGAAATAAGACTTGACTGTAAACATTGGAGAAGCGTAATAGCTATGCAGTTCTAAAATACATTCTACTTACTTGAATAGCCATCCTCTAGTCAGTTAAGAATCTATTCTTGAAGTTGAAGCATTTCACCTTCTGAGAACTTGTCCATGTCCCCTTGACCCCAAGCTCCCTCTTCTACTCCTGACCCATTATTAAATTTAAGAAGCCATATTTAAATCACATTTCAGATACTTTACAAACATCATCAAACTTGTGAGCCTGACGTCTATTTGCTGCCTTCGAGCATCAAACTAACGTTACCAGAGCCGTGCAGTTACACTCCCATCAGGATTTTTGTTGTTGTTGTTGTTGTTTGTTTGTTTGTTTGTTTGCTGTATTCCATTGCAGGACACAAAGTCAAGAGGGAAGTGGGAAAGCCTTCTTCATCAGAGTAATGTTCCATTGGATAGGAAGGAGAAGGTTGGCCGTGTTCAATCCAAGATCAAAACCTGATGAGCAAAGGGAGGAAACTGCTTTCCGAGTTAAATTTGGGGACAGACCTTTATTTCTCAGTGAATAAACCAAAACAAAAGACAGCGCAGAACAGACTTCATGGACTACATAAAGTTGCTGCAAATAAAAAGAAAACGGAGAGCAGTCAAGAGGAGGAAAAAAACGAACCTTCTAAGGAAGTGAGTTTCTTCTTTCACTCCTGCAAAGTGCGCGCTCTCAACCCCTCGGTGCTTCCCCACGGTGGGTCCTCTTCCTGTTGAATTCTCAACTATTCCCGAACACAGGACACACAATGAAGCAGAGGTCAGGATGTGTGGACTTGGCGTTTACAGCGACAACAAATCAGAAATGATAGCTTCGGATTTATGAATTTTTTTTCCCATAGTCACAACCATCAGGCATTTACTTTATAAAGACTGCTTTTAGATCCTTCGCGCAGTTTCCATAGCGATTTCATTTTTTTTCCCTTTTATCACAGATTGGCTGAAGCACTGCTGCCCTTTGTGTGTGAAAAGGCTTGTGCTACCAACTGTCGATATAAAAGGTAGTGGAAGCAGGGACACAATATATACAGCCAAAAATAATTGAAACAGAGGCACACTACTGGAAGGTTCCAGAAGATTTTCTTCCTTTTTTCCCCCTGTGTATCAATGTGATAGAAGAGCAGAAAAATAATTTGCCTGAACTCTCATAATTACTGTGAGTTAAACGTAGTTTTATTTTATGCAGTGTACCATACTTATATTAAAACACTCATCATACAAAATGTAATCCCTTCATAAAAGGCTTTAATATCGCTTACAGGGTTCTGAGCGTCTGGGGTTGTTAAACATAAAAGTTCACAATGAAAACATTTCAATTTTAGTTACTTTAGTCTTCACAGCAGCATGCAATCCAGCACTGATTCGTCTTTTCTTTCTCGGTGTACTTGATTTTTATGTGTATCATTTTCCCCCTATTCTTTTAAAATACACAGCATTCTTGCTAATCAATGCACACTACCTACTTCTAGTCAAACAGTAAAAACCTCAGCAAGAAATCAAGCATTGCTCTTAGGTGCCCACTAAGCAAGGATTCGGTTAGTAATGGTTCTCTCATCTCACGTAGTTCTTCTTTCTATTAAAATATTTAAATAAATTATAAATATTACACTGATTTTTCTCCTCGTCCTCACAATATTTAATAATGCTAGTACTTGAATGATTCTATTCAGAGGTTGCTATACTCCTCAGGGGACTGTCTGTTTTCTAACTACTTATTAAATATATTGAATTCTTGTCACAAAGTTGTAGATATATGACAAATAAACTTTTAGCTCCAAATGCCTTTTCAGATCATGAAGAAATGAATCTCACTGTCGATTATTACTGAACTGAGTGTTTTTATTTCTGCATGTTACTGTATGGAGATGGCAATCAATATAAGAATAATTGTCACTTAAGAAAAAACCATTTCTATGAAAGTAGTAAAGATACATTTTATTATATGCTTCACATTAAAAGCTAATTACTATATAGATATTGAGACCCAGGAGCTTCACTTCATGATTACTACAACCTATACTTTACCCGGTTGTCATACCTTCTTTTGTTAAAACATCCAAGGAATGTTCAGCTTAAATTGGCTAGCTAATATCTGAATTCTTAGTGTTAACAAAATTATGTGTCATGGCAAGATTAGTCTTATTCTTTTTTTTTTCTTTTTTGTAGACTCTACTATCATCCTAGTTTTAAAAATTCTACTACCAACCTGGAAAATAAGTAAAAGATAGGCTCTGAAACAAAATATAAGGACTGGTATGTACTGTGAGAATTCTTAAGACATAGTATAACAGGTAGACATGGACTAATGACTATCTTTGGCAAAATTCTTTGAAGGTCAAAAGGTAGTGATTTCCTATACTTTGGTGAGAAGCATAGCTCTAAGAGAATACAAAGTAATAACACAGTGGTTTTGTGTCAATCTATGGGGTATTTCTCAACTTCATCATCTAAAACCAAAGCCCAAGAAGCAGTAAAATCTATCATCTAAATTCCTAGTTCAGTCACTGAAAAGTCTTCTTAAACTCATTACATAGCAGACCTTTTGGCAAGGGTGGGAGAAAGCATGTTTCTCAAATAAAACAAGACACCCTTACATTCATATAACTTCCAATGTGGGTAGTAGCTGCTGGAGTGATGGAAAATAAGTTAGCTAATAAAACATTACATTTATTTTTTAATTAGGGAAAATAGCAATGTTTTTGAAGCAGACATCTGTAATCTGAGATGTGGGTTGTGTGGGAGAAATGTTCCAGACACAGCAAGATCACTCTGTGTCTGAAAAAGGAGAATATTGTCGTGGATACAATGAGGTAAGTGAGCTGATGGTTAGAGAAACGAAAACTGGGGTTGAGATAAATTTCATGCCAACTGCAAGGGAAATCCTTGCAAGCTTTTAAACAGGGGGGAAACACAACCAAAATTTAATTTCAATGATCATCCTACATTCCCCTGGGTAAACTAGATTACAGCAAGCTGAATGTAGAAGCAAGAAAACAAATCCAGAGGTGACTATTTGAGTCAGTAAAAGGTGCTAATGGCCAAGATGGAGGATTGCTGTTAAGACAACGAAGGTGAGTTTGTAAAGAGAATGGTAGAATTGTCTGCATGTGGAGCAGGACAGACTGTGTAGGTGGTGGGGCTAGTTTTGAATGGGGCAGTGGTAGTTAAGAGTAAAGAATACAGAGGAAAGAAAATTAAGGTCTGGGTTCAATATGCCAACTTGTACTGTGTCAACATAGACCCGGCACACAAAGAATTTTTGCTTTTTCTTTTTTTTTTTTGAGAAAAGGACAGATTCGCACACAGAAACTCTGCACAGAATATAGAAAAGAAGTTGAAAGCTGGAGATCTGAGAAGGTCAACATTTAAAGGAGTGGGTGGACAAAGAAGTAGTGAAGAAACTGTGACCTCAGAGCCTTGGAAACTCATGAAAGAGGCCGTTTCAGAAGGTGGCCCACCGTGTGCATCATTGCTAGAGGTCAAGGAGGAAGAGAAAAGAGTCCTTGGGACTAAGTCATGTGGAATTCACAGGTGGCCACTAGGGATGCCAGAAGTTGTAGTTCCATCATAATAGGCTGAGAGAGAAAACTGGGAAATAAGAAATTAGAGATTTTTTGACCTATAGATATTTGTATAGTTTGCTCATGAAAGACAGGAGATGATCCTAGGTTCTTGTGTGTGTGTGTGTCCAAGGGACAATCTCTCTCTCTCTCTCTCTCTCTCTCTCTCTCTCTCTCTCTCTCTCTCTCTCTCTCTCTCTCTGCCAGAGCATATAAATGGTGACAAGATTCATGAAAATGGAATTTAGTAGGAAATTTATGGTATTTACTAGGAAAAAAGAAGATAAAGGAACAACAAAATCTTTGACAAGGAAGGAGAGATGGACTACAGAAAACAGGTAGAAGGAGCTGCCTCTGTGAAGAGGCATTTCTCCATTTCAGGAGGGAAGAAGAGAGGTGAGGAAGGAGAGAAGGATGTAGAGTTGGTCAGGAGAAGGGGTCTTAATGCTTGACTTTATCAAGCAAAGGCTATTGAAGTGGATGTTTTGCTACGAAGAAAGAATTCAGCTAAACTCTGAACATACCAAGGACCAAAATTGGGACAGTGAATGGAAAATGCTAAGGAAAATATCAGGAAAGGTGGGATTTTGTCTAAGTAGATTTGACAGGAGCTAAAAGTGGTAAGATAAAATATTAAAGTTAGGTATGAGGAACTGACTAGACATGGGGGATGATCAAATAATAAGAGTGGAGAATTTTCACTAAGTTGACCCAGCATTGCTGTTAAAATGCACTTACCATGCTATGAAAAGAAGAACTCATGGTTTAGACTACTTAGAAAAACAGCTTTGGGTGAGGTTGCATGGAGTCAAGACCAAGAGAGATATTTCATCCATTATATGGTGGGAAGATGGACTTCCTAGGATTGTATGGAAGGCTGGCTCACATGAGTGCCCTTTGAGGTCCATGATCTTGAATGTAACGTGAAGCACAATTTTGGATTCATTTTTGCTTTTGCTATCAATGAAATTGAGTTGTTCATTGAAATTCAGTGAGAGGGGTCACCAGCCTGAGGCTATGGTAGGAAAAACAGTAGGAACCCTAGCTGAACCCTGGCAATATTATCAAGAAGCAGTGGGAACATTCCCTGGATCCTGCAATATTAGTGGGTTAAGAAAAGACAGAAGGAAAACCTTCCCAGGGAAGAAAAATGGCGAGGTTCAGGGATTGTAATTCTTCAAGAGGTTGAGGTTAAAGACTCTAAACATAAACAGAGATGGAAGAGAGAAAGATGAAAGTTTGAAAATGAGGTGTCATGAGTAATATAGTTTCAGTAAGTCCAAAGATGATGGTTGTTGCTGCATCTCTATTATTTGTGGTTTGTGGTAGCCACAGAAGAGGAGTGTGCACTTTGCATGCAGATTTGAGAAGGTTTCTAGTAAATACAGATAGATGACTATGTTCTAGGAGGAATAAAAAGGCAGATGCCTCAAGGGTAAGGCGAGCTCATTAGAACCTCAGTTCTGGAAAATCATACAACTGATGAAGAAGAGATACCAAGAGACATTTGAAGAAAGCATTACTGTTTGTCAAGGTATGCTTCAAACAGATGTGGATGAATCAAAGCATGTAAGCAGGCCGAAAGAAAGGTACTTTCTTGGAATGGTGAAAGCAAGAATGCAGAGTGTGTCAGGAAGAAAAGAACAGGGTGAAGTAAGCTATATGAAAAGTGTGACACTTCACTACTTCACTGGGGACCCTGTGCTCAGTCCAATAGATGGCTGTGAGCTTCTACTTCTGTATTAGTCGAGCACTGGCAGAGCCTCTCAGGAGACAGCTATATCAGGCTCCTGTCAGCCAGCACTTGCTGGCATCCACAATAGTGTCTGAGTTTAGTGACTGTACATGGGAAGGATTCCCAGGTGTAACAGTCTCTGGATTGTTCAGTCTCTGCTCTATACTTTGTCTCTGCAACTCCTTCCATGGGTATTTTGTTCCCCCTTCTAAGAAGGATCGAAGTATCCACACTTTGGTCTTCCTTCTTGAGTTTCTTGTGGTTTGTGGATCATATCTTGGGTATTCCAAGCTTCTGGACTAATATCCTCTTATCAGTGAGTGCATACCATGTGTGTTCTTTTGTGACTGGGTTACCTCACTCAGGATGATATTCTTCTGATCCATCCATTTCCCTAAGAATTTCATAAATTCATTGTTTTTAATAGCTGAGTAGTACTCCATTGTGTAAATGTATGGGTTTGCAGCCCCATAGGAGGAATAACAATATGAACTAAACAGTAGCCTCATAGCTCCCAAGGACTAAACTACCAACCAAAGAGTACACATGGTGGGACTCATGACTCCAGCTGCATATGTAGCAGAGGATGGCCTAGTCAGTCATCAATGGGAGGAGAGGCCCTTGGTTCTATGAAGGCTCTATGCCCCAATGTAGGTGAATGTCATGGCCAGGAAGCACGAGAGGGTAGGTTGGTGAGCAGGGGTGGGGGAGGGAATAGGGGTTTTTTCCAGAGGGGAAACCAGGAAAGGGGATATTGTTTGAAATGTAAATAAAGAAAATATCTAATAAAAAATAAAAAGTACAAAAGAAAGAAAAAGAAAAAGAAAAGCATGACAAATGAAAAGGTTTCTTCTTTCTATTTTAACCTATATCCTAAGAAAGAACAAAGAATCAACTCACTACTTGGATCAAATGAGGTCATCCTTTCATTCATGAGGTCTTTCTAAGAGCTTATACACAAATCTCTAATGTGTGATCTTACATAAAGTTGGACAACACCCAGACATACTATCTTAGTTAGGGTTTGCATTGCTGTGAGCAAACACCATGACCAAGGAAACTCTTATAAGGACAACATTTAACTGGGGCTGGCTCACAGTTTCAGAGGTTCAGTCCATTATCATCACGATGGAAGCATGGCAGCATCCAGGCAGGCATGGTGCTGGAGAAGGAGCTGAAAGTTCTACATCTGGATCCAAAGGCAGCCAGGAGATGATCTTTCCACACTGGGCGGAGCCTGAGCATAGAGATCTCAAAGCCCACCCCACAGTGACACACTTCCTCCAAGAAGGCCACACCTACTCTAACAAGGCCACAACTCCTAATAGTGCCTTTCCTAAGGGACCAAGCACTCAAACCCATGAGTCTATGGGGACCAAACCTACTCAAACCACTACAGATAAAAAAAAAAAAAAAACTTTGAAAAAATAGTATTGACAAGTAAGTGAGTGTCTCTTCTGAAATAGGCCATGTTTACAACAATTTCCATCAGCTATTCTGTCTTACTTTGACCTCCATGGGAGAACACAACTGTCTTTTCCATTAAAGGTAGGATATTTGAGAGATCTGAGGCTGTGTTGGTCAACTACATTGTTCAGTATCTCAGTTTATAGAGATAAGGCAGGGTTTCAGTGAAAAATATTAGGCTAAAAAATCCAGCAACATGTCTGCCTGGATGCTGCCATTCTTCCTACCATGATGATAATGGAGTGAATCTCTGAAACTCTAAGCTAGAGCTGAGAAAAGGCTCACTCAGTAAGGTGCTTGTTTGATCCCCAGAATCCACATAGAAAAGCTTGGGGTCTGTCTGTAATCCCAGCACTGTGGAAGCAGAGAAAGCCAGATACCCGGGACTCAATGATGGCCAACCAGCTTAGCCTATTGAGTGAGCTCCAGGCCTGTGACACTTTGTCAAATAACAAGGTGGGTGACAAAGGAAGCAGACATCTAACCTCATCCGAACAGACAGACAGACAGACACACACACACACACACACACACACACACACACTCTCAATTCTCTTATCAGAAAGTCTTGGACCTAGTACTCTCTAAAATTAAGAAATACTTGGTACATCAGGAGTATAAGAAAATGGACATATTTTTATTTCATAATGTCATCTCCATGATCTAATGTACTGGTTATTAGGAATGTAACAGTTGTTTTGTGACCTATCACATTTGATATACTCTGGGATAATATAGAGATTGTAAACTTTACATCAACATGGAAAGAAGGTAAGGGAGCAGTGAAAGGGGGAGGAAGGAGAGAAGAGAGAGAGAAAAAAGAAAGGTTGGAAGGAAGTAAAAGAAAGGAAGGAAGAAAGGAAGGAGGAGGGAAGTATTAGCTCTGCTTCTGTTTTGGAAAAGTGGATAAGGATGACAGATGGGCCCAAATATTATAGAGATCATGATGAGGAGATGGTAAAATTAAAAACATGTAAAGATAGCAAAAGCCACCACTATGGGAGACCCCCTAAAGATCCCTGCCATATTATGACATTTATTACTTCTTTTTTTTTTTTTGGCTTTTCGAGACAGGTTTTCTCAGTGTAGCCCTGGCTGTCCTGAAACTCACTCTGTAAACCAGGCTGGCCTCGAACTCAGAAATCCGCCTGCGTCTGCCTCCCAAGTGCTGGGATTAAAGGCGTGTGCCACCACCGCCCGGGCATTTTTAAAGGAAGTCCAAAAAACAACAAAAAAGTCAGAAGGTGGCTAGAGCCTCCAGTAAGACAACATTGGGTGGAAAGCTGACCTTGAGGCAATGGTTTTTACAAACAGTAGTGAATGTTTCCCTACATTGCCAAACAGTACCTTGGAGAGAGACCGTCACTTTATATGTCAGAGCTGTTATAAGAGAGTGGCATAGGCAAAAGGAAGAGCTGATACATGATAGTTGATGGACTGTGTGGGGAAAGGAGTAAGGGACCAGAGAATATTGGTTTTGTTACATTATAACAAACAATAAAAATTTTGATTGAGATCGTGTATGTGACATGTGTTATTCTAAATATCTGATGCTTTAAAACAATACTCACTTAATTTCGGTAACCCTATGTCAGGTCCCTAACAACTATAGCCAGTTCATAGATGAGGAAACGGAAACACAAAGCAGCTAAACATGTTTTGTTACAAGCTAAGCAGCCACTGGGTAGTGGAGATATGATCTGAACCTTGGTTCGGCATGTTCCAAGTTCACATGTAAAAACACAGTCCACGGTGCACGTAGGCACATCATTCCATATCTGCATGCTGCATTGAAGCTCTGAACCTGAGACCATGTCTCACTCATTATTGATCTCCCTGTGCAGGATATACGGTTTCTTTATTATTATTACACAAGATTGAAGGCAATATTGAACAGTTATGAACACAGAAAGGCTTCTGCAACAGTCGGTGCAAGTGTCACCAAAGGCATCACCTGTCAGCATCACCTGTTGTTATTCTGTTTCAGTCTCAGTGGAAGAATACTCACATTCAAAGGGGCAGAGCCAATAGTAGTTACAAACTCAAAACACATCAGGGAGCTAGCTCTCCAAAGGCATCCGTGTGCAAAAACCTGGGGAGAGAAAAATAGAAACCAGAAGGAGGAGGCAGATGCTCTGCCCACAGGCTGAACAGTCAAAGTTCTGAAAGCCCGAAAATTGCATCTTGACAAACAGACATTTAAAGATAAGTGGACTCTGTGTGTGTGTGTGTGTGTATGTGTGTGTATGTGTGTGTGTGTTTGTGTGTGTGCATGCGTGCACATGCATGTACTTGCACTCTTGCATGCTTGCAGATACTAGAGATCAACCTCATATCTCTTTCTTCAGGAGCCTCCTTATCTGGTTGTTTGTGGAATAGTGCTCTCCATTGACTGGAATTTAATTAAGAGACTAGAATGGCTGGCCATGGAGTCCTGTGTATCTGCTTGTCTCTACCTCCTGACTAGAGTTCAAAGCAGGAACCACCACACACAATGCCTTAGTTATGGTTTCATTTCTGTGAAGAGACACCATGACCAAGGTACCTTTTTATTAAAGACAACATGTAATTGGGGCTGGCTTACAGTTTCAGAGGTTCAGTCCATTATCATCACAGTGGGAAGCATGGCGACATTCAGGTAGACATGTTGCTGGAGGAACTGAGAATCCTACATCTTGATCCAAAGGCAGGCAGAAGAGGGCTCTCCTTTTTACACTGGGCAGAGCTTGTGTATATATAT
>NW_022196910.1:19732802-19737159 GCF_008632895.1 Mastomys coucha
ATACTTCCTCCAAGGCCATACCTCCTAATAATGCCACTTCCCATGGGCCAAATATATTCAAATCACCACACCCATGTGGTTCATGGCAGGTTCTCATGGTCCTTCATGGCATCTGGAAGTAGAAGATTATGTTAATGATCCCACTAAAGACAACTGCCTCTTCCCCCAAACCCTTAGCATTTCTAATGGAAAAGCCCAGAAAGTGCAGGTTTGGAACAGCATTTCAGCTTACTGCATTATATTCTCTTAGTGTTGCAGAGCTGCTCTCTCCTTCGGAAGGATTAAATCTGCTTCATGAGGCAGACTGAATTTGACTTGCTAGTTTTGCACTGAAAAAAAAAAGTAAAAACTGTTATTTTACTGGTTGATAGTCAAATTTTTGACACTGACAGACTTTGATGCAAGGATGTAAATACTGTCCCCGTCAACACATTAGCAGAAGTTTGGTGTGTCCGTAGCTGCAATTTTCAATCACAAGAGCATGAAAGTTTGTCTGTCATTTACAACAGCAACCTCCACAGGGGTCATTTTATAAGCCACTTAAATACTTAGTGCAGGGGGAAAAAGTCAGCACATGTTCCATGTCAGGTAATGCTGACATGATATATTTCCATGGTGCTTTTCCTGAGAGCCCTCAATAGCCTGTCTCTGGAGAAAGAAAGAGCCACCTTCAAGCAGAGACAAATGGTGCCATCAGTACTAGGACAAGAAGGGCATTGGGCTGACACACGCATCTTTAATATGCACACATTGTAACATCTGTCCTTTACAGCAATACACGAACTATTTAATGTAATAATTACCTGTTATCTGCATATTGAGTCACTAAAAACTGAGATTTCCTAGGAAACACGTAGCAATACTCTAATTTTGAAAATATGGAAACCAAGATACTGAGGCTTGGAAAGGCATAGTGGGTCTGTGTGCATGACATGAATGCATGAAGACCCGAGTTTATATTCCTCAGCATGCATGTAAAAAGACCAACATGGTTAATATATGCTTGTAACCTCAGAACTGTGTGAGACAGAGACAGGAGGATTGCTGGGATTTGTGTTGGCCACCAATCTGACTCTATGTTCAATAAAAGATCCATTCAAGGGTAAAAGATAAGAGAGAAATAGAGTAGAACATTAAATGTTCTAATCTGGTCTCCTTACATGCATCCATGTACAGGTACCTAGACATTTGTTTGTGCACATATCAAACATATATAACATACATCACATACACATGCACACACACACACACATGCATGCACAGAGAGAGAGAGAGAGAAAGAGAAAGAAAAAGAGAAAGAGAAAGAGAGAAGGGCTGAGGGAATCCTAAGTTTGTTCAGCTAGTAACTAAAGGGGGCCTAGAAGTCAAAATAGATCTGCTAATGCCAAAGTTCTGTGCACTCTTCTGGGAATGGCCAAAAAATAATGTCATAATACATATCAATTTTCAAAAAAAGTATCACATAGTACTTCACTCACACACACACACACGCACACGCACACACACATTCACACACACATGAACACATATCCACACATACAGACATATTTAAGGACCATGGACTTGAAAATTGATATGTATTATGACATTATTTTGGCACCTTTAGAAAATTGATTTTTTTTATGATGATCCTCTTCTCTCTCTACACCAACATCATGAGAAAACCTCATTTGCCACACATCAGGTGCAGCCTTGGATCTGCCACTTTCTCGCTCCAGTTTTCTCATCAGTAACAGGAGTACAGCTGAACAAACACAGCCCATTTTAGCTCTGACCATTGTCTCTCCCCTTTCTTCTCTTGCAAACTCAAAGTAAGCATATTCATCAAGCACAATAACACAGGATAAATATGAGAAATTAATGCTCTGAACTTGTAACAGATCTTACTCCACAAGACAAAGGCCCTGATCACAGTACATAAAAATGTCTATTTCACGCACTGCTATTGGCTGCTTGATTTAGTGTTGGACCAAGGTGAAATAAGAAATTTGTGGGAAAATCTGATCTGTTTCTTGTAAACTTAAGTCAATTAAAGCAGAAAAGGCCAAATGAATCTTTAAAAAAAAGCATCAAAAAAACCCTTGCTCATTTTTATAACTTAAGAGTTTAGGTAGTTTGGATGCAAATTTGAGACTCCTGGGTACCTTTTGCATTCAACCAATACATGATGTAAATATGTAAAACTTTACAACATCAAAATATTTCCTCAAGGACACTTAAATAGACTCATTTTCTTCTTTCTATTTTTTCTTTAAAAACATCTACACTTTATAGCATATTTTCTCAAAGAAATGTCTGTTCTGTGATAAAAGTTAGGCAGATGGCTGATACAAGTTGGTTCTCGGTGATAGTTTCCTAACTAATTGTTTCATTTACTTATTGATTCAACAACAATTTACTAAGCACCTGCTATGTTCTAGACACTGTGATAAATGGTAGGAATGAAATACTGTGCAAACAAGCTGACTCACAGAGCTTGTAGTTCCTAGAGAGGACATGAAACCTGAGAGAGAAAGGTAGATTTTAAGAGAAAAAAGGTTAAATCAGGTAGTCAAGGAGGCCAGGGAAGAATTCTCGGAAAAAAAGACACTTAAGGTGAGGTTTAGAGTGTACTAGTTGAAGAGGAAAATGTCAGGGACAAATATACAGGCAAGAGAAAAGCATGTGCAAAGGCTCCGGGGTGGGGGCGTATGCCAAGTGTTATGGGACTAAGGATTTCTATTCCAGTAAAAGCAAGACAGAGACCAGATGACAGACAAAGGTGAGAAGTCTGGAAGGAGGTGAAGCACAGAGCCTAGCTTCTGAATTAAGAGGTCCAAGTGATATCCGAAGAGAGGTAGAGAACCATGCAAGGATTTTATAGATTGGAGTAGATGGGGCAAGAAGTGTAACAGGTTCTGAGTTTGAAAGTCATTGCCAAAGCTTTTCTCCCTTAGCAACAAAGTGGGAACTGGTAATGGTTAATCTTAGTTATCAACTGTACTGCATATAGTATTAACTGAAACCCAAACTTCTGGGCACTTCAGTGAAAGGTCTTCTTGATCAGATTATTTAAAGTAAGAAGTCCTCCCCTGTGTCTGGATGGCATCTTCAGGTGGCTGCCCAGATAAAAGAACATAGAAGAAGGAAACTGACTTTACTTGCTTGTCTTTTCTCTCACTGGCAAGTTCATGTATCCTGTTGCTGTAGCATTTCTTCACTAATGTAAGAACTGACTTCAGAAATCCAAGTAGCTCTCCAGGGATCCTCCATGCCTTCAGCACTGCTCTGAGAGCTCAACAACTAATGGATCCTCTGCTGTGAGGCAGCAACTGTTGGCTTATCTGGCCGACATTCTGTGAGCCAATCTAATATATCCCCTTTTAGCACTGTGGTGGTTTTCATGAGAATGGACCCAAAGCCTTATATATTTGATGCTAGAGGCCAGCTTTGAGGTTTCAAAAGTCCAAGCCATTCCTAGTTGGCTATCTGCTGAATACTTGCATCTCAAAATGTGAGCTCTCAGAAACTGCTCCAGTGCCTCTCCTGCCTGTCTATTGCCATGATTCCTGCCATGATGATCATAAAATTTTACCCTCTGAAAATATAAGCACCAAATAAATATATCCCTATATGAATTACCTTGGTCACAGTGTCCTAAAGTAGAAATATAAAAGTAACTAAGATGCATACACACATTTTATATATATGTATAGTGTATATTGTATATGTAATATGTTATGATATGTTGTTAAGATATATTATATACCATATAGTATATAAGACATATTATAAATAATAACTTATATAACACATCATATTGTATATTAAATATTCTATGTGTCATACTATAATTATACTATAATACATTATAGTATATATTAAAATATATTCTATATCTTATATTATATTTCTATATTCTATATTATAGATCAGAGATCAAATGTAATACACATATATCACATATTATATATCATATATTATACATTTTATATAATACATAATTATGTATTTTATAATTTACAAATAATATATAGATATATTATGTAATATATAATATGTGACATATGGTATATGATATGTGATATATAATGTGATGTGTGTTAGTAAAAGATCTGTTTGACGAAAACTTCAAGTCTTTGAAGAAGGAAATTGAAGAAGATCTTAGGAGATGGAAAGATCTCCCATGCTTGTGGATTGGCAGGATTAATGTAGTAAAAATAGCCATATTGCCGAAAGCAATCTACAGATTCAATGCAATCCCCATCAAAATTCCAACTCAATTCTTAACAGCCTTAGAAAGAGCAATCTGCAAATTCATCTGGAGTAACAAAAAACCCAGGATAGCCAAAACTATTCTCAACAATAAAGGAACCTC
>NW_022196910.1:19737674-19760958 GCF_008632895.1 Mastomys coucha
ATGCTGGAGAGGTTGTGGAGAAAGAGGAACATTACTTCATTGCTGGTGGGACTGCAAGCTGGTACAACTACTCTGGAAATCAGTTTGGCGTTTCCTCTGGAAATTGGACAGAGTACTACCAGAGGACCCAACTATACCACTCCTGGGCATATACCCAGAAGATGCTCCAACATGTAATAAGGACATGCTCCACTATGTTCGTAGCAGCCTTATTTATTTATAATATCCAGAATATTTATAATAGCCAGAAACTAGAAACAACCCAGATGTCCTTCAACAGAGGAATGGATACAGAAAATGATATATGATATATTTAGTAGATAATAATATATAAAATATATATTTATATATTGTATGCTATGTTATATATTCCATCAGTTCTGTTCCTTCTTAGATTCCTGACTTACAGTAGGGTTTCTAGTCAAGGTCTTCTAATAACTTCCAATCATACATAGAGCCCCAAGCAAAATGGAGCAAGCTGTGGACTCTTTGAATTTCATGCATTCCCAGTGCTCCTCTAACCATGTTGTCATCTTATGTAGTCACAAACATGTTTTGACTAATAGACTGAAAAACTAGGTAGGGTCATTGAGCATTGACAGTCCATTTGTACTATGTATCTAATTGTTTTATTGATTTTATTATGAATAGAAAAGACATGTCAAAGGTAAGCACTGAATCCT
The DNA here is from genome assembly GCF_008632895.1 of Mastomys coucha. NCBI lineage: Eukaryota > Metazoa > Chordata > Mammalia > Rodentia > Muridae > Mastomys > Mastomys coucha. The sequence continues at coordinate 19,738,358 of NW_022196910.1, forward strand.
TTAAATCTTAAGGAATTTTAGTTCTTATATACTTTGAAAACAAAGGACAAAATAAATATTTTAAGAAAAATTTGGTTTTATTTATTATTTAATAATTATTGAAAATGATGTATTGACTATTAAAATTTAGCTGAAAGAAAGCTGAGCAGAATGAATGTCTAGTAAATGCAAGTGTCCCAGCATTCCACACTGAGATGTAGTTATTTCTGACAATAGCTAAAAAATATTACTAAAGTACCTTAAATAAGTGTTCAAATCAAATTAATGAATTAGGAACATTTCAAGATCTAATATGGTAAGCTATTGTTCTATACATATACTTCATAATACAAATATAAGCAAAAGACCTAAGTCATCTACCATGAGAGATGGAATTGGTACAAGATGGATTCCTGGGTCTTTTATTATTTAATTTTATTTTGTTTTTGAAGGTCTGACTGTGCAGCATAGGTTGGCTGCCTTAGTTTTATCTATTCTGTTGTGATAAAACACTTAAGCCAATACAACTTAAGAGATGATAGGGCTTATTTCAGCTTACAGGCTACAGTCAACAGGATCTTAAAGGAGAAACTATAGAAACACTGGTTTCTGGCTGGTTCACAGGCTCATGCTCACTAGCAGTCTCTATTTTTAAAAATATTCATTTCAGTTAAAAACGATGTTTACATTGGTGGCCAAGAGCTGGAGGTCCAGGTGGTTTGAACTGGCTGTCAAAGGTGCTGGGAACATAACTAATGTCCTCTGCAAAAGCCATTCACATTCTTCATCATCGTCATCGTCATCGTCATCATCATCATCATCATCATCATCGTCATCATCATCATCATCATCATCATCATCATCATCATCTTTTCCTTTACAGTCCAGTCATTACCCCCTCCCATACTGCCCTTCAACAGTTCCTCATCCCATTTCTCCTCCGCCATCTCCAAGAGGATGTCCCCCACACATCTTTGACATTCCCTCACTCCTCCAGACCTCTCCATTCTCTGGCGCCTCAAGTCTCTCAAGGGTTAGGAGAGTCTCCTCTCATTAAGGCCACACCAGGCAGTCCTCTACTGCATATGTGTTAGGGACCTCAGACCAGCCTGTGTGTGCTGCCTGGTCGGTAGCTCAGTGTCTGAGAAATCTTGGGGGTCAAGACTACTCCTCTCCTGCACACATGCCTGAGAAACCCTTCCATTGAGACTCCCTTCTCAGGTGATTTTTAGACTTCATCAAGTTGACAGTTAAATTATACCCTGGCCTTGAATTTGCTTCAGTGCTAGAAGTGCAGAAATTGCAAGCATGTGACATCATGCCTGGCAACTCCCTGGGTTTGATTTGGTTCGGAAAAGTAGGGAGTTAGGCTAATAAGGAATAATACAGAAAGAAGGCAGCTTGTGGTTGTGGGAGATAAGAAAGTTGGCATCATGAATAACTTCACAGTTGGATCTGCCTCTGATCTAGGGAGGTATTTAAAAGCTAAGATTACACACAATCTTCTAGGAAGAAAACAAATTGTAGCCAAGTAATTCCAGGTCTCCTGCACATAGAACCTTCCCACAAATAGTGGTTGTGGAAATAGAAACCAATTTCTATTTGAAATAATAATTTGAAAAAATAGATGAACTATTTTTAAAAAAGGAATATATAAGAATACCACACAGAGATACTACCATAAAAAAAGTTAAGGAAGAGAACCGTAAGTACAATGATAGATACTTTTTTCAATGTGAGGAATTGATGAGGATTAAGTTAGAATAGGGTAGTCAGAAACATAAAGATATGCTTCACTATGAATGTAACAAAAATATGATTTCTCTACAGTGCGATAAAACGACTTAGAATACAAGGAAATGACAGATAGAAAGCAGCCTGAGTTAAAAACACAGGATTCCAAAATCTGGGGTGAAGTGGGTTTGGCCTAATGTTGCTTGTATTATAATGTTAATTTTGGTCTCCAAAACTGCTTACAACAGTGTCTGCACCTAAGTCACTGAGGGATACTGCCACCAGTTGGTTCTGACTGGGAAATAAAGGTGCCAGCAGCTAACAGCTGGGTAGAGCACACAGGCTCTATCTTTTAGGATTCCAGAGCTTGGGACAGAGAGAGATACATGCATCGAGATTCGCCATGACTCAGAAGCAGAGGGATTGGTTTTAGGAACTATAGAAGAAAAATCATCCAAAATGTAGGTGGAAGGGAAAAGCAGCCCTATGGGGGAGCTACCCAGAAGGTAATAGGGCAGCAAAGATAAAACATAGAATTAGAAAATGTTAAGCCAGGAGTAGTGGAAATATATACTAGCTTCAGGGAAGATTAGAAGTGCTCAACCATTGTGCTAGCCAAGGCATATTAAAATTAACTAGTGCCTGCGTGTGTGTGTGTGTGTGTGTGTGTGTGTGTGTGTGTGTGTGTGTGAGAGAGAGAGAGAGAGAGAGAGAGAGAGAGAGAGAGAGAGTATGTGTTCCATTCATGAACCTAGAGAGCTCTGTGGCTGGGTGGCGGTAAGCATGTGGCCTGCTGGGAGCACTAGACCCGCTGGGAGCATAGAGCAGTTTAAATAACTCACCAATACACTGGGGAGAAAGTGAAAGAGAGAAGAAAAAAGAACCAAAGAATAAAGACGAATCAGCAGAAGTGTAACAATATGGCTTCTGCTAGCATTGTGTCACACTAGGCCATATGAAGAGCAGAAGTAAGGAGAGCAAGAGAAAGCAAACAGAAGGGAAGAAAGGGAAGGTAGAGAAGAGATAAAGAGGAGGGAGTGGAAGCAGAGAGAGGGTGCCTAGGAATATTCACATGAGCAGACATAGGAACATAATCAATTCATAACTGCAATATTAAAAAAGCAAATTAATGAAGCAGAACAACATTAAGGCATATAAAGAAAATATCTCCAATTTTAGCAAAATACATTAGTCTTCCTGGTAGAAACATGCACTATTTCTGAAGTGGAATGGCTCCAAAATCTCAGTCCCGATGCATTACTAGAGAACACTAAAGTATTTTTGGGTATTCAGGCAAAGTGATAAAATAAGTTATAAACATGAAAATAAAGAACTTTGATTCCAGCCCTCCAAAGCAATATATAACCTCTGAGGCCCCAAAGGACACACAGTTCCATCTTAAAATATCAAGGAGGTCAAAACTCCACTCAGGTCCAAAGAAAAATCATTAGCTTTAAATATTAAAGAATTCAAAACATCTTTTATGACTACTTCATGAAGATTCTACTAGGTAGCAAATATATGCCAACAAAGGGATAGCTTAAAATAATATAGTACTGCAATGGATCAATAGTGGAAACTTGGATCTATTCCAAGGTAGGATTCAGAGTTAAACAAATGCTGGCATTGTCTTAAAGAGAACTCCATAGTGATAGAAACACGGGGAATCAGAAATGGTTTGAGTGGCAAAAGTTTGAGGATCTGACATGGAATGTGAAGTGTTCCCAGTGATGTTTCTCATATTATTCACAGATGGAGACCAAAGAAAGTCAATTAAAGCTGATACACACAATGGAAAAGAAGGAAAGACACATTCAGTGTTTCCAAGGTAGTCGTAAAGTGATAAGAAGCACTTCTCCCATGAGATAGGAGGTAGAGGGAAGGTGGCCTGAAAGAAGGCAAAGCCCTTTATTGTTATTCATGGTAGGGGATTAATGGGTGAAGATAACAGGTATCATGAAAAGTTGTTACAAAGATAGGCAAACACACACACACACACCATAAAATGCTTCAAGCTTCTTAGAAAAACATATATTTATAAGAATCAATAAAACAAAAACAATAGTTACAATAATGTAAGCAACATGAAAAAAATCTTCAGACCTGTTAGGGAAATATATATATATATATATATATATATATATATATATATATATAAAGCAATTAAAAAAAGAGAGAGACTTCATGTAGAATATTTGAAAGTAATAAAAACAGACATCAAACATAAAGTACCCACCTGAGAATTAAAGACACATGACATATCACTACTCAAAACCGACATAATTTCATCAAAAAGAAAAATATTTGTAGAAAGTCTCCATCTTGTATGATATACTAGACAGAGGCATCTAGGCATAGTGACTCCTGCTTTTAAATCCAGCACTCTGGGAGACAAAAGCAGGCAGAATTCTGCTGGTCTAAAGTCAGCCTGATTTACACAGAAGGTACTGAGCCTTCTAGAACTACATGGTGAGACTTTCTCTATCTCAAATTTTAAAAAGAAAAGAAAAAGAAATTGAAAAATGAAAAGAAATTAAGAATGATTGAGAATAAAATGACAAGAAGAGATACTGTGAAATCAGCCAAAGTTTCCCATATATAATAAGAACTAGAACACAAAGATTACTTTATAATTTTAAAGGTACAGAGTGATTCTCATTGTGTGTTTACTAGAGAACACAGCAATGGCCCTCAGGCCAAAAATACAAGTTATACAATAGGAACTGTCCCAATGGAAGGATAAGGACACCAACTCTTCTGCAAAACTTTCAACAGAAAATTTGTCCTGCCTACAAGGAGTGCAGGGGACAAAAGATAGAGCAGAGACTAAGGGAGTGGCCAACCAATGACTGACTCAACTTGAGACCCATCCCACGGGAAAGAACTAATCCCTAACACTACTTATGATACTGTGTTATGCTTGCAGACAGAAGCTTAGCATAACTGTCCTCAGAAAGGCTCCACACAGCAGTTGACCAAAACAGATGAAGAGACCCAAAGCAAATTATTTAAAGGAACTCAAGGAGTCTTGGGGAAGAGTTAGGGGAAGGGTGGAGGGACTCAGAGGGGTTAGAGACTCCACAAAGAAGACAAACAGAATCAATTAACCTGGACCCTTGGGGATCTCAGAGACTGAACCACCTACTAAAGATCATACACTGGCTGGAACTAGACCTTAACATACATGTAGCAGATGTGCAGCTTGGTGTTCATGTGGATCCCTCAACAACTGAATCAGGGGCTGTCCCTGACTCTGTTGCCTGCCTACGGATCCTGTTCCCCTAACTGAACTGCTTTGTCTGTCCTCAGTGGGAAAGGACGTCCCTAGTTTTGTAGAGACTTGATGTGCCAGGGTGGGTTTTTTTTGAGACAGAGAGGGCTCAACTTTCTCAGAAGAGAATGGGGGAGGGGAAGGCACTATGTGAAGAGGGGACTGGGAGGTGAGGGGCAGCTGGGATCAGAATGTAAAGTGAATAAATAAACTAGTTAATGGGAAGAAAAGAAATAGATGAAACTGGGCATGCCCATAATCCTAGCCCTTGGAAAGTGGATGGGGAGGATCAGAAGATCAAGGTCAGTTTTATAATGGTGAAAATGATTATTTTTGAAATTTTAGGCCATCCTGAGATGCATGAGTCCTTGTGTAAAAGAAAGGAGTAAAGAAAATGAGGCACATTGATATATTACATAAATATGTGCACTATATATAATATTTGAATATACATGTATATACATATATATAGCCCCAAATGACTACAATAATCCTAAGATCAATAAATATGTCACACTAATATACATATAATTTCATTATATGGAAACAGAATGTTTCTATTTTTAGGTATCTAGTGAATAATCTTTAAAGAAGAAAAGAGGCCTTCTTTAGAGCTCAGAGAAAAGATTTTTTAAAAAAAAAATTAAGAAGTAAATGTAGAATTAAAAATGTTACCTGGTCTCAGTGCACTGAAACAAAACCAGAAAAGTCACCCACTAGCTGAATCTCTATTTAGTGGTTCTCTGTCAAGCAGCCATTTAGTCAAAGAGGCTATTAATAAATTGAAATTATAGAATACCTAAAATTGGCAATAAAATTCTGATGACAGGAACCCACATGATTGAGGTACAACAGCTCTTTGTTACTGGCCATGCCATACCTAAAGTGTCATTGTTACTAGAATAGAAATGAAAATGAATGTATTGAGTACCAAACACAGGAATGTAGAAGCAGATCAGTAGTAGAAATATGGAGAATCAGATGAGGAAAGACGTAAACTATAGCATAAGATATGCAGCTCTCCCACCCACTAGCTCAGAAACAAACACATGTGTTTGGATAACAGATATAATGTGACTGCATGACAGCATCTTTTCAATGCACATCTGGAAAAACCACTATGATCCACATATGGCATTAAAAATAGACAATGACATACATAAAATGCACTTTTATTTATGTAGAAGATGATAGAGGAGGAAAAGAAACAGGGTCAGAATAAGAGAAGTGAAATACGCGCTGATCATGGGTATACAAACTGTCTCTAGAAATCGAAAGAAGAAAGTATAAGACACATATTCACACACTATACAAAAAAAACATTAAAATACTGAACTAGCCTGATGTCCTTTTCAAAGCATGTGATACAAGAAAATTACACCAGAAGACGCTTTTGTGTCAGGTGACCTAATTCATATTTCAACTTCTAGCAGATTTATGAGCTTTGCTTTTGGCTCTGCTTCGTTTTCTTGTTGTATTTTCCTGACCACCATCTAGGCCAGCCCCCTTCTATCCTATGGGCTGAGTTTTGCCTTCAGCTCCCAGGCTGAAAGGATGGAGTATATGCTCCAGGGCTAATCCTGTCTATTCTCCTTCACTACTGTGGCAACTTCAGGTACCAACTCACACCCGAATCAGGGACAGAAACTCAAAACTGCTGCACGACTTGGAGAGGGAGAAGCCAGTCTGATAGTGTAGCTTCAAGACCTACACATAGAATTCAGTGTCCTGCTTTGGAACATTCATTTCTTTCTTCATACACCTACTCCACAGATGCCCAGTAGGACATCCGTATGGCCTATGTTTTAATTTCCCAACTTTTCCATTAGTATTTACTCATCTGAGAATGTACTTTGTAAGTGATGGTGGAGGAGAGTGGGGATTCATTACTGTTGCACCTAACCCCTAGGTCTAACTGCCTAAAGTGTTTCTCAGACTTTACCCCTCAACATCCTTCCCTTAAGTCATCTTGCAGAAGATGCCGCACCAATCATAACTGAAGAGGCTTGGCCTGTATAGTGGGCACTCTGAACACCACTGAAATGTGGAAAATGGTAAACCTGTTGACACCAGGGTTGAATTTACAATTATCTGGTTCTAAAGCCATTATTCTTACTCTAGCCCCAGAGGCCAAGGTTTTACATGCTAGAGATAAACAGAAAAGGAGAAAAGGAAAAGGCAGAAGAGAGGAGAGAGGGATGGAGGGAGGGAAAGAGGAGGATGGAGGGTATAGAGAGGGAAGGAGGAGGGGGAGGATGAAAGGAGGGACAGACAACACACGCATGCATGCTAGACATCACATATGGGAAAAGATCAATGGCTGAAATGACCAAAAAGATATATCTTGAACAAAGCTAAGGCAACCGTCAAGTGGACTGGTCACACAATGTCAAGGGCCTCAAGGCCATTTCACACATTCAGCTGCCCTGGATTCTGGATGTATTTAAACATTAGTTGGGTTTTCTCCTACAGGCTGTGACCAAAGGTTTTTGGACAGTCAGATTGGGAGGGGGCAGGAAGGAAGGGAGGGAAGGAGGGAGAGAGGGAGAGATTTCATTGATTGTTTCCTCCAGGCTTCCTTCCACGCCCCTGAAGAATAGGAACATGAGAGATAAACTAACGCAATACAGTTAATAATTTAAGTTATACCTTATTCTTTCCAGGCAGCATTTCTTTTGACGTTTTCTAAAAAGGAGGGGCAAAGAGTGAACAAAAATTGTGCCCCAGGATCTTGAACTGCAGGTAGCATCAAAGGAGCTAAAAACCAAGAGGAATGTCCCTCCATTCCTCAGCTTCCCGCTGGGCAACAATTCTTTGTAATAAGAGCCCTTGGAAGATCCCTGTAAGACACAACCATCTACTTTTTCATACTGTTTTCCCTGGTGACAACAGAATTGATTTTCTAAAACTTCGGATGGCTTTGGAGGCCCGTGCTAGACAAATGGAAATGGCAGCACTAATCGCAGCTCTCATTACTCCGTCAAGGTGCTTCGGAGGAACAACTCTCAGCGAGAACACTTCAACTTCCAACAGACAGTTGCCAATGTTGGAAGACATTTTTGGTTGTTGCAGTTGTGGGTAGAATTAAGTATTGTATCTAGCGGATAGAGACTGAGAAAGGGGTTGGGAGAAGTGGTTCTAGAATTACTGAGACCAAGATTTGAATCAGGAGGATCCGTTTCCAAAACCCTAATTCTTCCCATTATAATACTTGGATGTTGAGGTTTCAAAAAGCAGAGATGGAAGGAGGGAAGGGAGAGCACGGTGGGAGGGGAGGAAGGGAATAGAGTGAGGGAAGGAGGGGACGGAGAGAGGGAGGGAGAATATTTTAGACAACAAAACAAATTAGAAATACGTTTGACAATCTCTCACAACAAAAACATTCTGACCAAAAAAAAAAAAAAAACCATTAAGTGACAACATTTGAAAAGCTTTGTTTCAAGGGAGTGAGGCGCTTGTGTGTTGTCACAGTGAAATGATATCAGAATGTGGCGTGTGTATGTGTATGTGTGTGTGTATGTGTGTGTGTGTGTGTGTGTGTGTGTGTGTGTGAGTGTGTGTGGTATGTGTGTGCATGTGATATGTGTGTGGCATGTGTGTGGTATGTATGTGTGTGGTATGTGTGTGTGTGTGTGTGTGGTGTATGTGGTGTATGTGTGTATATGTGTGCATGGTGTGTGTGTGTGCTGTGTGTGTGTGTGGTGTGTAGTGTGTGTGGGGTGTGTGTGGGGGTGTGTGGGGGGCGTGTGTGTGGTGTGGTGTGGTGTGTGTGTGTGTGTGTGTGTGTGTGTGTGTGTGTGTAGGGAACAGGTCTGTAAACCTTATCCATTCTCTTGCATTGAAGAGGCTTCTACTGGGCATGTGTAGTTCTGAAGCTAGGTTTATTAGCATGCCTGAGGCAAGCATTTGGCCAGTTTCAATTCAGGGCAACATGTCTTCATCTTTGTAGAAGTACCATCACGTGTCAGGATCCATTCTTGTTCTACCATCAGTGTTAGCCCCTGTTTACATGATGCAGATGAACAAATGATTCTCTTAGCCTATGTGGCCTTGTGCTAACTTCCCCTGCTTTGCTGTCTCACCTCCTATACAGTACATGTCTTCTCATCACTATTAATAACTAAATGATCTTCCGAAGGACCTGAGACCACACTTCAGCACATCGTGAGAGATTCTCAGAAAATGTATTCTAAACAAACTCATTAGCAAAATATATATAACCAGATAACATGCTTAACAGAAACCAGATAGAGAGGAAAGAAAGTGTGGGTCCACTAGAAATTCCCTAATGAGCCCAGAAGCTCCTTAATACAGAACTAGAGGACATGGAACCGAGATCTTTCATTGTCAAGAGTCCTCCATGGAGATGTCATGAAGGGCAATGGTTATCCCCAAATGAGTTAGTGAATATTAAGATGTCCTAGCCAAATCTGAATGCTCACAGAGCTCAATATGGTAGCCAAAATGTGATCCACACTATTTAAAAAGATTAATATGAAAAGAATCAGCTAGCATAGCATTCTTTTAACCAAATCCCAGCCAAAAGTTTACAGTGAGTCCCTCTATGTATACCTGTTGTATTCATCACCAGGCTTCTTCTGTGTACACAGTGTGCTTAATTATTGGGGTTATGGTGGTAAGGACAGGGGTTCAACTTATATGTTTCTATTATAAGAAAATAGAGGTAGACTTACATTTACATGGGAATAAAAGGATTATGAACAGTGATCAGCCTCACGAAGGAGACAAATGCAGGGTTGGCACAGGAACTACCTAAAGATATTAGATAATGATTTCAGAGGAAGATATCTCAGACATACCTCAGAGACATAAAAGTCTCGGTACTAAGAAAAGGCAAGCAGAGAAATTCTGCACACCATTTTCATCAGCTAATGTATAATATGTGCTTGTCCAGTAATTCCACTTTCTTTGGTGGAAATGGTACTTTCTTTTAAAATTCATAAACACAGAGTACTTGCCAATGAATCAGCTAAGGCCTGAGAACCGAGCTTTGAAATGTACTTTGACCTTTGCGGTACACTTTAAATTCACCTGATGAAGTTCCATGACTACATAATAGTCCACAGTGCAATTCACCAATTTTATTTAGTCGTGAACCTATGGTTGGACATCTTGGTTGTTTCTGGAAATATCTTTATTTATGACATTTTTGTAAATATCACATAACATTAAATACTCAGTACATTGTGACAGAATTATTAATGCTATTAAAAGAATCCTCACACCCACCTTAAAGATGTGTCAAGTTATCACCCTCCTTTAATGGACGGGGAAACAAGGACATAACCATATTATGAAATGCGGTCAAGGTTGTATGATGGGAAGCAAGTGTCTGCACACTGAAACACAGAGTCAGAATCCATGATCTGTCAGAAGCCATACCTCTTCCCAAGGGGTAGACTTCTAGATTTTGTATTCTGATTATTTTTTTAAATATGCTATTATTTAAAATTTAAAGTCAACAGAAGTACTGTTAGCAGTGATTTGCAATAAAAAAATTTCCTTAGTCACTGCATCCGTTCTAGGAGTTAAAAACAACAAAAAGCAGGTCACTCTCATGAAAGACACTGATTGGAGCATTCTACTATAGAAGGACAAAACCCACCAAGTCGTCCATCATCTTGACCACATCCTAGGAGTGTGATGCACCGGCGGTACATATTTAATTCTATGGTATCCTGGCAGCAACTTAGAAGCTAGGGTTCTGCAGTGGCTCTACTTAGAAACCCAAAATTACTCAACACATGAAGCCCAAGAGGCCCAAGTAATTGTCCATAGCACCATTTTTTTGACATTGTCAAAGTCCCAAGGCCTCGTATTTCAAGGTATTCCTTAGAATGTTGGAACAGTGCAAACGGAAGTCTACAATACAGGTTAAGAACACAGGCTGTGCAGTCAGGAAGCCCTGGGTGGCATGTCTAAGACCATGAACACAAGGCTGAGTGTATTTGTTCATTCCCTCACTTATGAACTGGGCGCTAAATCAGGGCTTTCAGGACCTACTCCACGGGTATTAGCAGTGTTTGTGAGCTGTATGTTATTTGATATCTTTACAGCACTTGCTCATGCTGTTGACAGAGTTAGCATTTTCTAAGTAGTTACTGCATTAGAGAGTCACCTTTGGGTCTCTATAAGCTCTCTGCCTTACTTACAAGTCAAATACCAGAAGTACTACCTGAGTGAAGAGAGCAAAACCTTCATGGTTCAGTGAATGCCAGTGTTCCATCCCTAACAGAAAGAGTGATTTTTCCCTCTTCCTCCATTGGCTTCACCATAGTTCCTATATCATTTTATTATTTATTAAAACTGGCAATAAAACCAACTCCCTTTTGAAATAATTTTTACCATTTCAACTAATGAAACTGAATGACTTAGATTAGGTTGTAAAAATAGATGTCACCAAGGTTATTCCTGGTGATGTAATTCTAGTTTCTCAACCTCTCTAAATGGATCTGTGACCACCGTAAACTGTGAATATTGTCCGCATCATTCCTGGCACCAAATGCTGTGATACGAGCAGGACAATTCTAAGACTTACTATACTGTGCTGATAGTCACTCACTGCTCTCTTGTATCATATGGGCTCAATCGTAGCTGTTCTATATTTTCTAAGAGAAAAAGACACTATAAAATATTTCAACGGAATCATGAGATCAACATCGGCACCACAGTAAGAAAACTTTCAATTAAAGAATTCACTGTGTTGTTTTATATTACTTTTCTTCTGAAATTATTGACAGGCACTCCTTCCCTTCCCGGAAATAATGGAATGTCGAGACAAGCCTTCACAATGGCTTTTGAACCCACACACTGGACGGAAATAGAGACTAAAGGAAACTCAGTGACTCGATGTTCAATCAGTTCTAAGGCTCAGCGTTTACCTTCTTTCATCCAGAGAAAGGTTCCTTCTGCAACTGTCAGTTTGCATCCTGCTACTGATTGCTGAACTACTCCACAGCAAGTCTCGGAACCCTGGGGGATTTTTAGAGCCCTTTAGAGATGAGGTAGACTCGATGACCTTTCAATCCAACAATGCTAAAAGACAAGCTGAAAAGGGTTTTGAAAGCACAGCGAGAAGCAAGGCACTGCCTGCAACCGTTGTTTGTTCGGCGGTTCCACTTCACATCGTTCTTTCAAAAATCTCAGTTCTAAATGCTGTGGAGAAGGGCTTTCCGGGACAGTCTGCTCCTGTCTGCAAAACCGAAGCTACCCGTATGATTTGATTGATAGATAAGATGAAGATTTGGGGGTGGGGATCTTAATGTTAAAAACTTTGGTTAAAATAGATCACATACCAAATGATGTTAATGGCTAAATGTTTAACTAGTCGTAGCGTCTAGAAAATGAGAGATTGCGTGATTAGTTTGATTGTGATTGAAGGGATTCCTTAATTTCTTCAAGAGCTTATCTTATCTTTATAATCGGTGAACACTGGAAGGTGTGGTCTCTGCCCTGTGACAATGAGACAGTGGTGAAGGCTGCAGAGGCAGAGGTGTCCCTCTGTCTCCAGGCAGTGGCCATAGTGGTTCAAACCCTAGAGCCATCACTGAACCTGTGGTGGAACTCTCTGTCTTGGTGACTTAAATAAGCCTGCACCTAAGCTGCACTAGCTGAACAGAGAGAGACTCTGGTACCACTGAAACATGCCAGGCAGTTTTCTGGGAGTTTCTGAGGATGGGGATGCTCTCCTTTAAGAAGAGTCAGGATTTCCCCTATAGGTGAGGCTCTTGTGGCTTCTAGATGCAAAGCCCCCAAAATGTTACCCAGTGAGCTATCTCTCCAGCCATTCCCCCCAATTGATTTTTTTATGTTTTTTTTTAATTTCTTTTGACAAATTAATTAGGGCTGGGATAACAAAATGTCTCTGAACTACATCCTAGATCTAAAAACATATGCTTCTTTGAGTATGTTAGCTATAATTACATACATTTTTTTTAAAAAATTCAGATTTCTTAAATGAGCTTCAGGTGCTTTGCTTTATGATAAACTCACTCAATCTAGAGGAAAAATGCAATTTTTTTCTTTTTTAGTCTTTAAAATGAAAAAAAATACCTATAATTCTAGCAAGAGGCATGTAGAATGTTGATCAATTGATTAGCCTCATCAGACATTGATGATAAAATTATTAGTCAGAAACAGAGGGATGTGCACAGACCCCACTTGCATCTCTTTGGAAAACAACTGTTCTTACAAGGATTTCAAACCCTAATCACACTTAATGCATCTTCGAGTAAGGGATGCACGGACCATTGGAATGTTCTTTCCATTCGCCTGAATCTGGGTTATTTTCCTCCCGTCTGTTAATTAAAAAGCAGATTCTAGCATATATCCCATTTCAATAATGGACTAGATAGTTAGCATAGAAGTTGGAGACCAATAAACAAAATGCTTGCCATACTCCGAGTGTAATCTCTCCGACATTAATGCTGCCAGTCAGACTGTGGAAAGATTAAGTACAACAAAGAAACATACTCATTAGCTTTTAATGATCGTCACAGACAGATACCATGGCTTTAAATTGCTTTTCAGAGTCTGGATTCTATTTTTATAATCAATGTTCTAGCTAAACATTCATCATTATGAAGACAAATCCTGAAAGTCACACACATATTTCTGTCTCCTTATGACAGACATTGATTTAGAAAGGAAAGACTAGATCCAACTGTCAGGAAACAGCTGGTCTCTTCAGATAAGGAAGCCATTGAACTGGCTTTTAATACCGTAAGAAAAAAGGAGCAAGAAGAGGGGAAAAAAAAGAGAGATTTACTGTATGAACAGACAACAAACACCTGAACTACCTACATGAGACAACACAATTTATAATTCACAGAATATAACTTAATTATTACATTTCTTGATAGCTGGCAAGAAACTGTGGGCAATTTTTTTTCTACTCCAATCAAATCCACCTGCTTTTTTGCTATTGACTGCAAACTGAAATGCTCTGAGAAACACGTCAGTTGGCATGAAAGAGTTTTAAAAGACTCTGAAACCCTGAAGTATAAACTACAACACCTGGTAGGCCGCCCTTGAAAGCCCAGGTAGCATTAATAAATAAGCCCAGATAACGCGTGGTTTGCCTCTCCAATTAATAGCCTCGAGATTCAATGGGCACAGATACACCAGGCTCCCAGGATTCATGTGAATTTCCCAGAGTGCCTCGAAACCGATCACTGTTTGCTCGGACTTCAGCTGCAGAAATGAAGGTGCATTTTACTTTAGTTGCCAAGAATGTTCCTCTTTGAAGAAACTTTAATCAGAATCTCTCTTCCCCAGTTGTCCTAATAAAAATTTCTGCTGGTACCTGACCTGCATAATCTCAAGATTTACAGAAAAGCCAATGCCATCGCTTCCCTATTTGAAGCTAAGAGTTGTCTCAAAATGACAATATGCACCGATGAAAGACAATGATGCCAGTCTTCGAACTGTGTTCACAATAGACTTCTTTGGCCAACGATGTTAAGAAGCAGACTGCTGGCCATGATGACTCTGGGTCTGTAAAATAGGGTGGGACTCTAACGATGCAGGTGGTCAGAGAGTCAATGGAAGGTGATGCTAATGGGTTTGGTTGGTTTGGTTGGTTTCCAGTGCTGGGAACCAAACACAGGGCCTTGCGCATGACCGCAACTACAGCAAGCACAGGCTACCCAACTACATCACTGGCCCTTGTTTGCATACAAGGGTTTTCACCATGTGAACCTTGAACTCTCTATGTAGCCCAGGCTGGCCAGGAACTCAGCTCACGATTGCCTCTGCCCGGTGACCGTGCACTACCACACCCAGGAGAGAAACATTTAGTTCAAGCACCAGGGGACCCTCACTGTGTACAAATTGCAGGAAGTCAACAACGAATAACATAGGCTCTTTGTTTTCCTTCCTTCCTTCCCAGTACATGTTTTGTCTTCGTGCAAGGAAAGGGAGTTTGGGTAATATGCTTGTAGGATTAAATGGGCCAAATATTAATTTTCAATTAGCACCACTCCTGCATGGTGCAGTCATTGGCGTTTATATTGACCTGAAGACAAGCCTCAAATCATTAGTTTAGGACAGGATTAAACTCTGTTTTATGATTTTTTTAAAGTAATTTAGCTTTCTAATTATGGTTACTCTTCTTTTTGGTGATGGGACAGGTTTGATAACATGATCAATGGTGAGAGAAACCTGCATAGTCTTTAAAACAAACAAACAAAAACCTAATAAAAGTTATAAAGAAGTACAAAATGGTTAATACTGACTGATTTAGAAAGAGTTACAAATGAGCAGTCTCCCATTGTGTTTTATTGAAAACAAAGAGCACTGTAATGCATTATTGGTGACAGGGTAGTCATGAAATTATCCATAATCTCACCATGCAAATACAATTACCGTATTTGCATTCAAAATTGCAGCTCACTGTGTGCATTCCGAACTCTCATCCTGAGTATTTAAAAAAAAAAAAAAAAAAAAAGGAAGCTGTAGGTGGAGACTGGAAGTGATCTGGGAAGAGGAGAAGGAAAGAAGCCACCGATGATGATGGAGGGAGAGGAGAGGCATGCAGGATGTGGGATGTGAATGGGTGAGCTATCTAGACAACATGGCAGAACAATACAGGATATAAAGAGATGGAGAATAATGGGAAGGACAGAATTACAGGAAGATTAAGGAAACAAAAATGAAGTGGAATATCACCAAATGAAGACTTTTAAGAGTCTTTTATGGGACTGGTGTGATGCCTGATCAGGTAGAGGAGTCTGTATGAAGGTTGAATGACCTGAATTTGATTGAATCCCACAAATGGGCAGGAAAGAACTAAAACCCTTGAATTGCCTTCTGACCTCTATGTGCACACTGTGTCAAGCATGCACCTGTACACAGACACATACATACATACATACACACTGGCCTCTATGTGCACAGTTTCAAGCATGCACCTGTATACATACAAATACACACACACACACACACACACACACTGACCTCTATGTCCAGACTGTATCAGGCATGCACCTGTATACACACACACACACACACACACATACACACACACACACACACACACTGACCTCTATGTGCACAATGTGTTAGGCATGCACCTGTATACACACACACACAGATGCACACAGGCACATACATACATACATACATACATACATACATACTTACATACATATATACATACATACATTCATACATATAAACATAAAAGTTTTGGACATTAGTAAGATAAAGGATCCTGGACATAGAGCTTCATGTGGGTGCTTTGAGCTCTCTGCTCCATCATCCAACATATGGCTTCAATCCCAAGATCACACTTCTGTGTGACTGGATCAGCAATTACATTCAAGTTGTAAGTCTGAGAAAGGAAGAGAGAAAGCAGAAATACGTGGCATCTCAGCACTTGATGAGCTATTTAAATTGTTTCGCGGAGATTTCCCAAGGCCATCCTCTTATTCCCCACTAGCCATCAATTAGCCACAACCCTCAAGAACAGGCATCTCTTGGGTACCACCATACTGTATAACAAAAGGGAAGGTGGACTTCAGCTTGTGCTAGACTATGAATCTTTATGTTCACGATAGTACTTACTGTCTGTTCTGAACCACAGCAATGTGGACTCAGATTGTGTCTGATGAAACCCTGGCTCAGCCTCTGTGACCTTGTGCAAGAATCTCTGTTCAGCTGTGATTTAATGGACACAGAGCACTTAGACATGGTGCCTGGTACAGAACTGAACACTTAAGACAGGATGGTGAGCTCATTTATTTTCAGCAGTTAGTTCATCCTAGAGATAATGGTATGCTGCTCCCTGGAATTCTGTATATCTTAGATATGTATGTAGAAGAAAATCAGACTTATAACAACATTTCTTTAGCACTTTTGCTGCCCATAGCAAAAATTCTGTACAGTTTTGACATCTAAAATTTGACAAGTTTTTATATTCCTGCTGTGGTTTTGTGACAATCCTGTGTCACTTTATCTTTGCCAGGTGAGACGTTAGATAGGGCTGTACTGTTCCTTGATATCCAAAGGTTATACAATGTTATTTTATATTCATGAGACCTTAAAAACAATCAAAATGACACTTTTGTGACTGTGTTTGGAGCCACTGGAAGTAATACCTGTAAGGAGGCTAAGAGAAGCTAAGCCTAGTAACATGTGGCTAATACTCCAGCAAGTACTCACTGAGCTGAGGCAACAGAAAGCTGAGGCTAGCTTAGGCTGCTTGTCAAGAAAGTCTAAAGAATGAGATAAAGTAAAAATAAGTAGGTTTAGGTGCAGACATATACAAATATATCCCAATCCAGAAATAAAAGGTTTGGGGGTAAGTCACCTTTAGCAACCTCAGAACCATCCTTATGCATCATGAGCTATTGACCAATGTCCCTTTGGTGGTCTTTTCTCTATGGCCAGTCAAGGCTACTCTTCATCTAAGGAGGTTATGGTAGAGTCAGTGGTTTGTTTGGAAATTTAATTTGGTAATCAGCAGTTTGGTGAGGTCTTGTGTTCTTCTCATTTTAACTTTAGAGAAATGTCATGTTCAAGAAGATGTGAAAACCAGTTTTGAATTTCAGACCAGTGAGTAGCTACATTCAGACCCAAATTCCATTCTGCCTCTTAGAGTTTCTGCCAGCTCATTTAGAATGTTATTGATTCTACTCAACTCCTACAAATGAACTCAAACAATTGGGCTGCCTAGGAGAGATGTGCAGCCAGCAGAGGCAACCTCATCTCTCACTGAAGGATCCGGGCGTCTTTGATGACTGTCTTCTTTGTTAAGATTGTGAGGGGACAGATTAATCTTCCTGTTGGCAAGGTGAATTTGACAATTGTTTCCATGAGCAGTGCTGAGCATGTGTTGATATGCACAGGGGATTAGAGGGCTTGCTTTGGAATGATATTGGGATTGTTTTATTTTTACTGAAAGAATAAGATTTTACTATTCTTTTCCTTCATGATGATGGTAGTAAGGTTGTTTGTATTTATGTGTAAATGCGTGTGTGTGTGTGTGTGTGTGTGTGAGAGAGAGAGAGAGAGAGAGAGAGAGAGAGAGAGAGAAAGAGATGGGGGAGGGGGGAAAGAGAGCCAACTTCCCTTTTTTAATCATATCTCTAGGGGAAAGGAATCCATTGAATCCATTGATCAGATCTTGTTCTAATGACCTACAAAATTCCAAAAACACTGTGAAATATGACCGACAGAGATGAATTCAGTCATTAAAAAGAGAGAGAGAGAGAGAGAGAGAGTTGGAACTGCCAGTATTTAGGAAGTTGTATTTCCTATACTTCAGTTGCTTAAAATTGAGAAGACATGAATCCACAAAAATTTCTTTCCAAAAATATGGAATTAGATGGTCTATAGATATGTATAGAGCTGACAGAATCAGTTTTAGCCATTGTAATTTGCTCTATACTAGTGGCCACCATTTGTGGCAGGAAAGATGAAAGGGATAATGAACAGAGCCTGTCAGCACAGCTTTCCAACCTTGTGAAATAACAGAGATGTTCCAATAACAAGTCAATCAAATCAAATCAATCAATCAATCAATCAATCAACCTTTGAGATTCTCTTAAAGTGCCACCCCCAGTTATATCAATCTACCCTTTAATCACCATTAACAAACAAGCACCAGCCATTATAAACTCTCCTGGACAGGAGACCGCACCACAACAGACCAGGCAAATAATTTCCCAAGTCATACAACTAGTGAAGCTGAACCAATCTTTGAGTCAAGCACAAACAAAATTGGGTTTGATTACACACAAGTGTGATGAGCCAGAAAGCCTCAGACCCACTGATCTCGGCAGAAACTCAGAGCAGGACAGCAGTGATATTTGTTCCTTGTTACTTCTAGCTCTATTTTGTAGCTTGTGCACAATAATTTCAACTTAAATGATTGTCTTCTTATGTCCCATATATATCCCTCCATAAACAATATGTACATCTAAGGAGTATCTGTGTTCTCTCTCACTACCCCAGAAATTCCATATGCAATTCACACACACACACACACACACACACACACACACACACACACACATATATATCTCACATGTATGTATATATATGTGTGTTATTAAATATATGTTTATAATATATAATATATTCTATGTAATATTGAAATGCAATATATAACATGTGTTATATGAATACATTGGATATATAAATACATATTCATGTCAAACATATCATGTGTTTTAGAACTTCATGTGTTTTAGAACTAACACAGAAATGTTTAAGAACTCATCTAATAAATATGGCACTCATGATTAAAATATTTTACAGCTTCATTCTAAAAACAGCATTTCCAATCTGGTAATAAAGAGATGTGTTAATTATACTTTGCCACCATTCCCTTTGAAAATGTGAACCTGAATTCAGATGAGGCATGGACGTTCGGTTCATCCTAGACCTCACTCCTCACTACCTTTACTGCCAAGCCAGCTTCATCCATTTACACTGCCCTGGACTACAAGAGCCAGCTTCATCCATTTACACTGGCACCCTGGACTATGAGAGCCAGCTTCATCCATTTACACTGGCGCCCTGGACTACGAGAGCTTGTCTGCTGTCTCTCTAATAACAGCATACATGCATCCAGCCACTTGAATGCAGGAATTGTCAGCTTATAAAGTCCAGAGCTGAAAAACATGAAATAGGAAGGGGGATATATAATACTAATACTCTGCTTTGTGTTATTGTAGCTTTGGAACTTGGAAAAAAAAACACTTCTCATGTGAAGCAAAATAAGGATGTTTAAAAAAAGTGAGGACACAAAAAAACATTTCTATCCCCAAATGAATGCAATTCTACAAAGCTACCCATCGTTTCATCTAAAAAAAACCAACTATGTACAACTTATCCCATGCAGTTGGAATAGGGAAAGAAGTCAGAGAGTTTTGTAGGTAAAAGCTAGGCTACTGAAAAAGAGAATGTTCAGAGAGAAAGGGCTGCTAATAACTACCCTTCAGGTGATAGTGGCTAGTAAATTTAAATAAGATCACCCAAGTCAGTCTAACAAGTCTGCGAATTCCCCCAAGAACCTGGGTGATTGATAGTAGTTGTCTTTGCCACATTTATCAATTCAGTAAGTAAATAATACTTCACACTGTCCACTCTGAGTCCCATTCCCTCTTATTTCTGCTCCACGGCTGTGAAAAGATAGCATGGCCAAGGTATCTTATAAAAGGAAGCATTTAATTGGAGGTTTACTTCCAGTTTTAGAGGGTGAGTCCATGGCCATCCCTCATGATGAGGGGAAGCATGGCAGCAGGCGTAGTATTGGAGCAGTAAATGACAGCTTGCATCTGACCCACAAGCATGAGGCAGAGGTGGAAGACAGAGTATGGCTTGGGCTTTTGAAACCTCAAAGCCCACATCCCCAGTGATATACCTCCTCCAACAAGACCACTCCTCCTAACCCTTCCCAAACAATTCCACCAACTGGGCACCAAACATTTAAACATATGAGCCTGGGGGTGGTGATTCTAATTCAAACACTGCATCATGAATTACATGGTCAAAACTACCTCATTGGAGCAAGGATATGGCTCAGTTGGTAAAGTTCTTGTCCAACACATGGAAGGCCTTGGGTTCAATCCCCAATACTACAAATTTCTCATGTAAAAGGAGAAAGCTATATCATAAACAGACATAGAACATAAACGAGTAAGCATAATGTAATAGCTTAAAAGGTGATCAATGGTTTACTAAAGGGAGGATATAGGAGGGCAAGAATCACTCCGGATATCACTAAATGTTTTGACAATGTGAAAGAGCTTGTATGTCAGATGAACACTCCGCATTCAGGATTTGGGTCCATAATCTTGAGATTACTCAGACCCTATCCACTCACTAACATCTCTCCTACCTTTTCTCTATTCTTCTTCCTTTATCTGTTCCCTTACAGATGTCCTAAACCTATTTGTTGTGGATTTAAAGTATTTACATCCTTCTTTGTTTTGCTCCAGGAATGGAAGCTTGTTAATGGTTAGTGTTTATTGAATTGGTTTTCCTGCCAACCCAAGAAATATAGAACAAACAGGAAAACCATCCCAGACATGCGTTCATCTCCATTCACTTTCTACCTTTCTCCTGCGTTATCTGGTTTTCAGCATAGATGATGAGTTGGTACAGATGCTTTCTACTCAAGCAGCAAGAACTTTGCCTGGTGGTAGTTTACCCACTCTACATTCACTTTCTGCTAAGGTCATGATGCACACCCTGAGACAAGTATGAACACAGCTGCTGGAGGAAAAGTATGGCATTTGCTTTATTTTAAGTTTCATGTCAGGCAGAGCTGAGAAAGCAACCATTCGGCTAAGAGTTCTAACCAGTATGTTTAGTTGTGGATGCTAAGGATAATGAACCACTTCTCTGTGCTTGTCACTAAAAATGGCCAAATCATTATAGATCTTGGTACTGCCTAATGGCCCAAGACAACGGGTTTGGCAAATGAGCATTTCAGAGCTCAGTGACTCTCTGAACACAGGCTAGACCATTCAGGTATTTAAGTGTTATCCACGGTCTCTTCAATTGAGCAAATGGGTCTATAATAATTAAAATACTGTAAACACAGTGACACAGTCCCTGAGCTTTTAGAGAGAGACACTTTACTCCTGTGGGAAGGAAATGAGGTGTTACCTTGTTAGGGAATGCAGTTTGCATGGGGAAGTAGCCTGGCAGGCTGGAGAAAGAACCTCATTTGAGAGCACATGGCCCCACAGATGGCCTCATCTGCAGTCCCAGAAGTGTCTATGACGGGCAGAATAGGTGACAGCAGCTGGGCTCCCTACTGCTCCTTTCTGGAGCTTTCCATCTCAGTGAACAGGCCACTCAGTTACTGAGTCAGACTCCACCAAGATGTCACCTCTATACAAGAGCTCAACACACTGGGGAAATACATACTAGTTTCTATTTTTAGAATGATTGGAGACATTTATTCCACACACAGAAATGCCTTCCTGCTCCCTCCCTTTTGATGGATTCTCTGCTTCCACAAAAGAAACTGTTATTATCATCTCATCTAGAAAGAGACTGTCTGAAGAAACCACCTTAGTCCATAGCTGTCATCTTAATTCAGAGCACATGGGAGGGAAACTTTCTGTGGCATCCAAAAAAGCGAAGGAACAAATGCTGTTATCATTAATTATAGCTCTGAAGTATTTTTGTTGACCTTCTACGAAGGTGATATGAGGAGGCCTAAGCAAAATATAACAGAGTGCCCCCAAAAGTAGGTCAGGGGGTGGCAGTCCTGCGGCCGCTTGCTGAAGTTTAATTAGTTGAAGTTCTGAGAGGAACTATCTGAGAAGTGCAGTAAATTGGCTTGTAGGAAATAGGAAAAAAAATCCTTCTAGGGACTCTTTCAAGAAGATATGACCTAAAAAAGGGATGCGGTTGATGTTTGATTGACTGTTTGGGGAATGTCATCTCCTAAGGGACAGAGGTTGTGTCTTTTTCCATTAATTCCAGAGTTCAACTGGCCTTAGGCACTTAGCTAGTAAAGATTTAAACCATTCATGGGATGAATCGGGAGGCTGCTAGTCCCTCGCTTCCATGGAGGATCTGATTCACCAAAATTACATATTTAAAGGTGGACTCTTATCTCTTCTTTCCTCAG
>NW_022196910.1:19761054-19768554 GCF_008632895.1 Mastomys coucha
ACAAGATAGTCCAAAAACATCCTTAAAGGCAAGGAGTTCTTCCTAAGGTTTCATTAGAAT
This sequence comes from Mastomys coucha, assembly GCF_008632895.1. Classification (NCBI taxonomy): domain Eukaryota; kingdom Metazoa; phylum Chordata; class Mammalia; order Rodentia; family Muridae; genus Mastomys; species Mastomys coucha. Next base: position 19,761,115 of record NW_022196910.1, read on the forward strand.
CCCTCTTAATCTGTCAAATGTGGGAGCTGTGAGCAGCTGCTTAAGAGTCATGCAAGGAGCGACACCCTGTTCCCATGAAGACATTGATTAAGGCCTTCCTCTCCCCAGGGTTCACATCCTGGGGAGAGACACATAGGTCTTCAGCCTTCCCTCACAAGACTTTCCCCCAAACCATTAATAACATTTAAAACATCATGTCTTGGTGGTGGTTTACTCCAAATTCGCAACACCCTTTGGCAGTCAGATTTCCAAGTGGGAGCAGCCTTCCTCAGTATTAGCAAAATTGTTCCTGTACTGGATGGAGTGACTAAGTGTCCCTACCTGCTGTGTGCTGAAGTAGTTCTCAGTAGTTTCAGTGCTAAGATCGGGGAAGAACTGATGAACTGATGATGTATGTCATCGGAGGGCTGATCACCCCACAAACTGCAACCCTGATGTGTCCTGATTCATAGGGAGGTATTGGGGATGACCCTAGGGCTCAATTGTTCTGTACTACTCTCAACCTCTGGAGTGGGTTCTGAACCTCGCCACACAGCGGTGGACCTTAGATGGAAATCATAAACAAGGCTTATTCGGAAGCCAGGCACACAACCCTCTTGCAGTAGCTTCGAGCAGCTTCTGCAGCAGCAGCAGCAGTAGCAGTAGTAGAGTGAGTATTACTGTTGGGACAGGGGAGCTCTTGGCATGGCAGGGTTGTTGTTCATATTATACATCGTTTTGCAATGAATCTGGCCTCTGCACACCCTCCCAACTGTGACCCACCCTAAACAGCTCTGAAGATCCACTTGCTCTTCTCTCGAGCACGCCTTCTTAAGATCTTTCCGTTCCCAACCCTCTTTTGCCATGCATTTTTTTACACAACCCTCAGTATAAACTTTACGCAATAGGTATACAAATAAAACATTTATCAATAGTGAATCACAATGAAATTCAAAACAAATATTTTTTTACCAATTTATTAAAGATGAAATACAATTTGCATACTAAGAAGGTGTTTGCTTAATTTGCATTAAAGAATTAAATCTTGGCTGAATATTGGATGCTGCAGGACCTAGAGAACCTTCAACAGTTTTTCAGACTGGCATGGTATTGTGGTTTTATAATTTTCAGTGTTGCAAATGCTGCTCTCCATAAATACTCAGATGAAATGCAGAGGTGTGTTGACGCCCATTTCAGAAACTGTCGAAAGTTCTGTTCTCAAGCCAAGGTTCATTAATTCTGTTGTTTCAATGACACTCAACTCTGCAACCCAAATGGGAAGTTTTTCAAATTTTTATTAAATTTATTTATCTACTTTACATCCCAAAATTGGAACCCCATCTCCTCTCAGTTTTCCCCTCACACAGATCCTTCTCTCTCATTCCTACCTCCCCCTTTCTCCTTTGACAAAGAGGAGCCCTTGTCTAGATATCTATCCCCACGCCCCCCCAACCCCCGGGAACATCAAGTCACTACAGGAGTAGGCCCATCCTCTCCCACTGAGGCTAGAGAAGGCAGCCAGTTAGGGGAATGGGATCTACATGCAAATAGGCAACAGGTTTAGAAACAGCCCCTCCTGTTATTGGGGAACCCAGATGGAGACCAAGCTACTCATCTGCTGCATGTGTGCAGGGGGTCAAGATCCAGCTTGAGCTCACTCTTTGCTTGGTGATACAGCCTCTAGGAACCCCTAGGTGTTCAGGTGAGTTGACTCTGTTGTTCTTCCTGAGGAGTTCCTATTCTCTTCCAGTCCCTTAGTCCTTCCCCCAACTCTTCAATAAGACTCCCAGAGCTCCTTCTGCTGTTTGGCTGTGGGCCTTTGGGTCTCTTTCTGTTGGATACTAGATGGAGCCTCTCAGAGAACAGTTATGCTAGGCTCCTGTTCTGCATGTCCTTTTGGGTCTGGGTTACCTCACTCAGGATGATATTTTCTAGTTTCATCCATTTGCCTGCAAAATTCATGAGGTTTTTGTTTTCAATGGGTGGTTAGTATTCCATTGTGTAAATGAACCACATTTTCTTTATCCACTCTTCAGTTGAGGGATATCTAGGCTGTTTCCAGTTTCTGGCTATTATGAATAAAGCTGCTATGAATATAGTTGAGCAAGTGTCCTAGAGGGATGGTGAAACATCTTTTGGGTATATGCCCAGAAGTGGTATAGCTGAGACATGAGGTAGCACTATTCCCAATTTTCTGAGAAACTGCCAAATTGCCAAATGACATTTTTTAAAGACAAATACTTTAATACAATGCAATCCAAAGATATGTTCATTTGATGCTTCCATGCTTAGAAATATTTGCATCAAATCTGTTAAGATATTTTATTCTCGGGGCCTGGAAAGATGGGTCAGAGGCTTAGAGCACTAGGACCTGATTTTGATTCCCAGCATCCCTGTGGTGGCTCACAACTGTTTGTAACTCCAGTCCTAGGGAATATGATGTCCTCTTCTGGCCTCCTCAGGTACTAGACATGCATGTGGTACACAGACATACTTGCAGGCAACACATACACACACACACACACACACGTGCGCACACACACGCATGCACACACAATAGATTATTAAAAAATGTTTTGCATTATTAAAACATTATGTTTCTCTAACAGTTGAAAGCTTTATTTGTACATTTGAAACACTGCATTCCTTACATGGTTTCAAATCCAAGGCAAGTGCCTCAAACAGCATTTGCTGGTGTTACACAGACATTTGCAGTGCAGCATTCTCAAAACTACTGCTATGCTAAAGTCCCGTGTTGCAACCTGATGATGATGACAACTGTCACATATATCTTGGCTGCCTGACACAGCCACAGAACCAGGCCGGACCAGATCTCCTGCCCAGGATGCTCCCTAAGAGGGAATCTTAAGCACTTTCTACTTGTGTCCTCCCACTTTTACCAAAAAACTTTAATACAGCCCTAAGTATGCAGCTATATAAAATAGGTAGATAGACCATTTATTGATGGTAAATCACGAAGTCTAAAACAACTCACTGGTGTATGAATATTTTTACCACTTATTAAAGATGAAAGGAACTAAAGTCCAGTCATTACATGTTCAGAATCCTTTACCCTGGTCCGGTTTTCCACATTCCTTTCACTCAAGAGCTTTACCTTTGAGAACCACAGTGGGATGCAGAAGGTGGGTCATAAAATCAGTGCAGTGGTGTAAGGCATCATGGGAAGAAACAAAAAAACTGAAGATAAATAGAAGTAGGTAGGATGAGGCACAATGAAGTAGGATGCAGCAAGAGTGGAGTAGGAAGGAAAAGAGTGGAGCCAAGAGACAAAGGATACAGGAACCCAGAGGAGAGATGTGATGGTTAGTACTGTCAACTCCAACTCTTAAGGGACAGTCAGATTATCTAGATCAAAGGTTATCCCGGTGGAGTGTCCAGGAGGGATTATCTTGATTACACTGATGGATGTGGGAAGACCCATCTTAATCAGGACAAAATCATTCACTGGGTGTGGTGACCAGTGGGGTCCTGGGCTGCATAAAGTGGAGGGGACAAACTTTCATTTACTCTTCTCTCTGACTATAGATGTGATGTGGCTTATTGCTTCAAAATCCTTGACTTCCCTGCTGTGATGGGCAGGATCCCAGAACTGTTGACCAAATTAAATCCTTCCTCCAGTATAAATAGCTTCAGTCGGGGTATTTTTATCAGAGCAGCAGAATTTTAGACAGGAGGAGAAGGTAAGGCTGAATATGGGAGAGGAATAGTGGAAGAGAGAGGAGGGGGAGGGAGGGAAGGAAGCAGGAGAAAGGGAAAGGATGGAGAGGAGAAATAGGAAGGGAAGAAAAATGGCCGAGGAGGAAAAGCTTATAGTAAGGGGGTGGCTTGAAAAACTGGTGTTGGATCTATAGGTATGTGAGTGCACACAGTCTACATCCAAATGTAAGATTATCTTCTACTGTAAGTCATGGTCAACCAGTCTGAAATACCTTTTGCTAGCCTCTATTTGACATATATACATTAATCTATATTAAGACACTTTCATGTTCCATCTACACATGACCCTACTCCCCGACTCTGGTAGCTAGTGATCATGTCTACAAGATCAACCCCATATTTGGGAAGTTTGAAAGATCCTACAGGAAGTGCCTTCCTCTTTTTCATTTGGATCCAGTTCTACAAGTTCTCAATACCTTGAACATAAGTGCAGGATATCAGATGCCCTTGACAAATTTTGTAGGGATATACTTTTCTATTCTTCTGTTTGAGCTACCCACAGTAACTGTGAAACTGCTCAGTGAAATTTTCTCCTGACAGACATTTCTCCTACATGGTAGCAACCTTTCCTATATCCCTTCGAGTTCCATGAATATGAATGTTGTAAGACCCAAGCCATTTCTCACTCAGAGCTTCATTCCACCCTCTTTATCTAAGCAGGAGACTCATAAGGGTAGTCTGGGGATCCACAACATTTTTCTTTAAATCAGGATTGTTCAACCGGTAGCCAACTGCTTCAGATTATGCACAGACCACACCTCACAGACAAGGTGATCATAAAGCAGGCCCCAGGGGAGCATGACAGAGTGTCTAGTAAAGAAGATAGCTGACACTTTAGTCTCCCAAAGTGATGAGGACTGCAGGCTCTGTGGATTTGTAGACCTTGATCAGGCACCATCTGTGCCATTAGAAAGAAATGATGGTGGGGTGGATGTTTAGTGGAAATAAACTTTGCCAGTAGTCCATCAAAAATATTTGTCTTGGTCCAGTGTTCACTTATGGTCAGGAAGTAAAAGTCAGCAGGAGGCAGGATTTGTGTTTTGTGAACGGTGCTGAGCATAATCAGCCTGGCTGGCCTGACCTCAAGGGCAGAGCGTAGAATTCCTAGAGGCTATTTCTCCACAGTGTTTCTGATCAAATTTGAGAGAAGCATGAAGACGAGACAGGGAGAGACTGGGCTCTCCCAAATCTGTTTTTTTTTTTTTTTGTCACCTCCCTGGGGACGTGCTTGGTTGAATTATGTCTACCACCACATTTGTAGATTGAAGTCCTGGGCAGTCTCTCAGCATGCATCTTTCTTCACGCTTTGGGATAGGATCTCTACTCCAGGCTTGCCTTGAACTTGCTATGTAGCAGAGAACGAGCTTAATTTTCAATCTTCTTCCCTCCATCTCTAAGAATGCTGGGATTACAGGTACAATACCAAACCCAATTTATTTGCTATTAGAGACTGAACCCAGGCTTTGCACCTGATAGGAATCTCTCTGCTAATTTAGACACATCTTAAGCTAGGTTAAGCGCTATTTCAAGAGATGATTAAATTGCAATGATGTGATTAGGGTGGACCATAATTCATTAGAACCCTTATGAAAGGGGGACTTCTACAGAAAGAGAGACTGGCTAGAACATTCCTATGGAAGGTCTGTGCTGTTCTATCACAGCTAAGAAGTGACCAAAGGTTAAGAAACAGACTTGGGATTGATCCTTCCCCTAAACGTCACAGAGAACAGCTCTCTTCCATCCAGAGTTCTGACAAAATAAATTATCTTTGAAGCTTCTCAGTGTGTGGAATTTTGTTAATACTCTCCTCACACAGCAATACATCAGGGATAAAATTAAATTTCCTCATTGCCATGCACAAATGTGCACATGTTACACACAGTTATATACCTACCACAAACACACATACTACACAACATACAGAGACACACTGACATGTGGGCCTGTGTCTCTCTGCTGACGCCTGGTGCTCTCTGTTGCTGATGCCTGAGTCTCTCTGTTGCTGAGGCCTGGAGCTGCACAGCATGTTAGTTAAAAGGAGGCATTGCGCATGCCTTTAATCCCAGCACTTGGAAGGCAGAGGAAGGTGGATTTCTGAGTTCGAGGCCAGTCTGGTCTACAGAGTGAGTTCCAGGACAGCCAAGGGTATACAGAGAAACCCTGTCTCAAAAAACAAAACAAAAAAACAAACAAACAAAAAAACAAACAGGAGGCAATGCATAATCATGAGATATTTTATTATAGGAAAGAGAAAATTGGCTGGCCATGTAGAGAGAAAGGAAGAAGATGAAGGAGAGAAGAGAAGGAGAGAGAGAGAAAAAAGAGGAAGAAAGCAAGAGAACAAGACAGGAGAGCAAGAGAGAGAACAAATAACAAGAGAGAGAGAGGAAGAAGGCAAGAGAAAGGGAGGGGTGAACCATCCCTTACACTGTGTAAGGTGTGGCTATCTGTCTGTGGGGTGGGGCATGCCTGGCTGTGGGCAAATGACTGGGGGTAGTTTCCAGCTAGAATGCTGGGAGCTTGGGGCATTGTCTATGTGACAGAGCATACATATATTACCGGGGCAGCTGTGACTGAGCCAAGGACTCAGGAGTTATGGCTGAACACCTTACATCCCTTGTAAGCAGAGATATTGCCAACTGGGTCACCAGGGTTCAGACCTATTGCTTGACTGGGCCCAGGTTACCTGAACAGACCACTGCCCTACCCAGACACACACAGACACACAGACACAGGACAGAGGGAGAGTTTAATATTTTTCTTTGTTTTCAAGACAGAATCTTCCTATATCCTCCAAGTTTGTCTTAAACTTATGGGCCTCCTGTTTTAACTTTCAGTGTGCCAGGATTACGGGCTTGAGCAATCATGCCTGGCCTTTTGCATTTTCCTTATTACTTTCTAGTCACCTTTATAGTCAAAAGACCTCATCAGTAGAATTCATCTTGAACTCACTAAAGTGAAAAAGAAATCCAGAAAATGAGCCAAGGAACTGATTTTTTTTTGTTGTTGTTATGAAAAAACCCTCAATACCAAGATCATCTTTGGGGTACTGGTAGTTCTAACTCCATCCCACTGAATTTTGATTGTATTTCCACAAGATGGAAAGGAGGAAAGAAAGAGGTTCCAAAAGGAAGCAGCCTAGACCCTGACAGTTAGGAAACGGTACCAGAAGGATGGCTGACTGCTCAGTATAGCCTCAATATGGGCTGAAGAGCCATACAAGGGAGCTGAGAAAGCCTTCTGAGCTTAATAGCAATAGAAATGTACAACAGAAGCAAAAGGAGAGGATCCCAAATCCAATTAGAAATCTAAAGTGTATGGAAGCACAGCCCACACTGGTTTTCTAGGGGCATAACCAGAAGCATTAGTAGAATGAAATTTCCACTTGATGTTGGGAACTGAAGAACTCAGAAAAGATAATAATACCAAGACCAAGACACAGCACAGATGTGGTCTTCCCAGGACACAAATGAGTTTCCACACCAACCTTTTTGAACTCTACTACGGCAGCAAGAGCTTTGGATCAGATCTAAGGCCAGTTCCTGGATTAAAAATATCCACGGCAACATTTGCCAGTAGGAAGCTCTTAACCATACTTAAGTCTGGTACCCATGGAGTAGAGCCTAGAGAGGTGGCCGTTTGTGTCTGGAGTGCTGTTCAAAGTTATGCGCCCTGTGGATCTCAGATAAATACTAGTTTGCAATCTGATTTAACCCCTCAACA
>NW_022196910.1:19773554-19802099 GCF_008632895.1 Mastomys coucha
GACAATCACCCTGATTTAGTTTACAAACCACCAAGCAGTCAGAGTGAGAATGACTTAGTTATCTCAGTCTCGAAGTTTTCCTGTGTGATGAATCTGAGACCTTGGCAATATTTATTCATTACATTTTTAATGATATATCAGGTTACCATAGCAATTCTGGTTCCCTGGAAACTTCTTTCTCTCAACACACATTTATTGTGTGCAGCATTAACAGCCTGATCCTATTGTTTGAGCTGTCTCATTAGCTCCAGTAATCTGAAGCTGTCTAAAAATGTTAAGCAGTAGCAATATATTAAAAAATACTTATTGAGGAATAACATTTATTTAAGGAAACAGCTCACCTTCAAAAGGACCCTTGCTCCACAAGGCTTTCATCCACCCTGCAAGCCCCTATCTTTATTAAGTGTAAGCATGGCTAAAGGATTATGTCATTCATTGTAGTAATTAAATATATACTCTTTTATATAGTTGGTCCAGCAATTATTTTTATATTGGTCTTTCATCCTCTTAGAGATTATGGTTTCTATAAATTTGAAGCTATTATAAGCTGGGATGTGTTTCCTACAAGCATATTGAAGCTAGTTACTGCTCTCATCGATGAGACAAAAATAAGTGACTAAACCTTTTTAAGGAAAGAAAGGTTTACTTTGGTTCACAGTTGAACTAAACTAAACTAAGGATGCAGTCAACTGTAGCAGAGAACATTTGGTGGCAGAAATGTGAGGTGATAGGTCACATTGCATCCCAACTCAGAACACAGTTGAAGACCAGTGTGTGTGCTCCATCCACTTTCACCTGGCTATGCAGTCTTGGGACTCTGCCTGTAGGATGCTGTGTCCTCTTAACACAATTAACCTGGCCTAGAAATGCTCTTGCAGATTTTCCAGGGATTTGTCTCCTAGGTGAGTCTATATCCCATTGCACTGACAATCAAGATTAACCATCACCCTAACTGAATATGGTCATGATTTCATTTGGAAAGAGGATCTTTGCAAGTGACAGGGTCAAGATAAAATCAGATTGTCAAGGTGAGTTCTAGCCCAATATTACTGTGTCTTTATAAGAAAATGGTAGCTTACGACACAAGAAACACGTATAAAGAGATGCAGAAGATGAGGATGAAACATGGAAACCATCTTGAGGTCTGAGGGCAGAGGTAGGTGATGCTTTTGTAAGCCGAGGAAATCTTTTTTTATTTTTTTAAATTCTTTTCATTTTTTTTAGTTGTTAATTTATAAATTTACATTTTTCTTTATTTTATTTTTTAGTTATCTGCTTTATATCCCACTCACTGCCTCCTTTCAGTCACCTCTCCCACAAACCTTCCTCCTCCCCACTTCCCTTCTTCTCTGAGAAAGTGGAGAAGTCCCCCTGGGTATCTGCCCACCCTGGAACATCAAGTCTGTGAGGGGCTAGGTGCATCCTCTCCCACTAAGGCCAGATAAGGCAGACTAGGTAGAAGAACATATTCCATGTATAGGAAACAGCTTTTGGGATAGCCTCTGCTCTAGTTATTCAAGACCCACATGAAGACTAAGCTGTACATCTGCTACGTATGTGTGTAGGAGGCCAAGGAATTCTAAAGTTCACAAGCAAACCCAAGAGCTAAGCATGAAGCCTGGAGAAATTAGTTTAGGTCACTGGTTCTCAACACTCCTAATGCTACAACCCTTTAATAAAGCTCCTCAGGTTGTGGTGTCCCCCATCCAAAAACTTAGCTCAGTTATTCACGACTGTAACTTAGCTACTGGTATAAGTCATATTGTAAATATCTAATACACAGAGCATCTGACATGTGACTCCCAAAGGGGTATTGTCCCACAGGTTGAGAACTTGAGAACTGTTGGCTTATGTACATAGCCTTCAGAAGCAACTACTCCCCCCCACCCCCCAACAACTTGAACTCATACTTCCTTTTTATAACTAAAACATACACATTTATTTCTCTTCCTCTCTGTGTGTATGTATGTATATGTATGTAGTGTGTTGAGTATCCATGAATGTGTGCTATGGCATGCATGTAAATGTCAGAGAACAACTTGTGGGAGTTAATTCTTCCATCATGAGGAAGACTGAACTCAGGTCATCAAGCTAAGTGACCAGTTTCTTTGCTAATTGAGCCATCTTGCTGACCCTGAATTGAGACTTTTACCATCTAGAATTACAAGAGAACAAGTTTCTATTGGCCAAGTCACCAAGCTTGTGAGAGTTTGTTATAAGAACCTCATCAAGAAGTCAACACTACTGAATTTATGTGTGTGCTCATGCTTGAATACAATAATTTCTATTAATAAGACAATTTCAACACAATGTTCTTCAATCAGTATTTCATCCACTTGCTCATTTATGTATTTGGTAAACACTGACTGTTACATCTGCTAGCCAAGGTGTTGAATGCATGGGTATAAACAAAATAAAAGGAGATTTCCCTTAGGCTCTAGCAATAATTTCCTTGTTTGAGCCTACTGTTTAGCAACATTTATGGGAGATTTTTGGCTTGTACTCTCTCACTTAATCCTTAGCATAAACAAGGAATTATTGTTTCAAGTTTCCAGAAAAAGACTAAGTTATTGTGGCTCAGCAATTTGAGTAAATGACTAAACATAACAACTGCATACAATAGGCACTAGAATTGCTCAGTTTTGAAGTCCATGGAAATTCCTATGCTTCATTATGAATCTCTGAGGTCTGGGAGGCACAGAACTCTGATGTGAGGCAGACATATGATTAAGAGACTGAAGTAAAACACCATTGGTATTCACGAAAAGAAGACAATTGGTAGAATCAGACAGAATTAATGGAGTAGATTCCTTTCATAATAAACCATAGGGAATCACACTTCCAGGGTAAGAAAAGAGTAAGATGATTTTCGATATGGAAAATAGTAGAATGCAAAAGGCTCTCTCCTTGTAGATTTTTCAGACATATGAGATTGATGTAGTGGTATTCTAGAAGAATCTAAAATAATGTAAGACCGGGTATGGGGATCCTTGTGCAATGCGTTTGAACTATATTTGGCATAAAGTTTGGAGATATTAAAATAATTTAAACCAAAGAGTTTGCTATAAAGATTAATTAGGATGTATATCCAACTTATTCAGGAGACCATTATAATATTGGAAAGGCAATGGGATAGAACAATCATGGAGACTTAAGAACACGGCAGACATACCAAGTTGTGAAAGAATAGCCTGAGAAGTGGAAAGACCATGCTCTTTTTACACAATTGTCGGAGCAGCAGCACTGTTAACACATGAAGAGAAACTGAGAGGATGGGCTGGCTTTGAACGAAGTCAGATGGGGAGATATCAGCAAGGTAATTGGAAATGCAGACCTGGGGGACAGAACAGAAAAGAACTGATGATGAGAATTATGGAATACAATGCACCAATGTGATCGCTGAAGTCATTCATATGAACAAGACTGGCATGGGAAAGACAAGCAACAGAAAGCAAACGAGGGAGAAATCAGCTAAAGCCACATTACTCTGCACAACTGTTGGCAAGCAGAAAATATCAACCAAGATCTTGCACTGGGTTAACAGGGCTGAGGAGAAAGAAGAGTAGACTGGCAGAGAACTAAGGGAGCAGAAGAGGAGGACAACTGGGGAGCATCAGGCAAGGAAGCATTTTACAAATTGGAAGCCTGGCAGTAGTGAGGAAGGCGGTGAAGAAACCAGGGTATGAGAGAATGAGAAACTATCGGGATGATTAAAAAGAGGAACAGAGTGTGAGTGGAAGTTTCGGAAGACATAAACTGAGATCACTAGGGGTCTGTGACATTATAGAGATATCAACAGAGTGGAAAGCAAGCGATTTCAGGATGTTAGAAGCCAGCAGTATAGATGTTACTCTTAAGAGGATATGGATGGAAAAACAAAACAAAGAAGAAACACAGTTAGTAGACTAGGTGTTTATGTTCTGGGTGTTTCTTTTCTAAGAGACTGATTCTATTGATTCTATTTTGCTGAGTGACTGTGTAGATAGAAAGAGATGGTGAAGGTATTAAGGAGTAAGAGGAGTTGACTAATTGTTCCCTAACCTAAACCATTCCACAATGAGGTGAGCTGAGGCCTGACTCTCATGGAAGCAGAATCTAATAAAATATTACCACAGAAAAGATGCATTTTAAGGAAAACAGAGTTAAAAATGGTAAAGAGGAAAGTGTGTGTGTTTCTCTCTCTGTGTCTCTCTCTGTCTCTCTCTATCTCTCTCTGTCTCTGTCTCTCTCTGTCTCTGTCTCTGTCTCTGTCTCTCTCTCTCTCTCTCTCTCTCTCTGTGTGTGTGTGTGTGTGTATGTGTGTGTGTGTGTCTTTAGGTGTGTCGGGAGGAGAATGGCAGTTCTCATGTCATGATGACTCTCCCACAGGCTTGGAAAGATTTTCTTCTATAGGAGGATCAGAATTATACATCCACTAGTCAAATCTTCTATCCTGAGACTTCACATATGTGCTGTGGGCAGATGTGAAGGCTACATGCCAAGCCTTAATAAGACTCAGCGATTGCTAAAGAGTGTGCTTTTCTCAACAGTTCCAAGCTTGTCACCATCTTCATAAAACTCTGCATTTTGGTTTCCTCCTCATTGCTAAAGCTCCAGCGATTTCAACGGTTCCTAATAAATCCAGTTGCAGGGAACTTACCTTTGATTAATGTAAAGAGCCTCTAAGGTCCAGTATACTTGGCCCAGTATATTCATTCCCTGATACAAATGTGATTAAAAGATCTGGAAGAAAATGAATGCTCCTGATACAAACATTTGATGATGTTTGATGAGAGCAGAAAATGTACTGGCTCTGCTTCCTGGCCTAATCTCAAAAAAGCTAAATATAATTCAAGCCCATGAATTTACTGGAAGGAAGAAAATAACAAAAGAGTCAACTGCTAGGTACAAATACAGGTTTGATGCCTAGAAAGGAAGGTTCTCAGAAGGACATATTTTTTAGTACTGGGTATTGAGCCCAGGATATGTACTCCTTCACTTAGGTATATTCCCAGGTCTGTGGAAATATTGGGTCAGATGAGATGACTTCAATAGGAAGGTATCTGGCTACTAAGTCTCCTGACCATGTGAGATAATAGATAGATAGATAGACAGACAGACAGACAGACAGACAGACAGACAGACAGACAGATAGATAGATAGATAGTCAGATAGATATGTGTGTATATATTATATAATACATTATATTGTATATATTATATATAATATATATGTTGTATGTGTGTATATATACATAGAAATACATGTATATATACATATATACACACATACACATATGTATGTATGTATACATACACACATACACATATGTATGTGTGTATATATACACATATATATACATATACACACATATATACACATTTATATATATAAGAAGGAGAGCATCTACTCCCTTAATTTGTCTTCTGAAATCTACAGTTGCACTATGACATAGGAGCTACCCCTCTCCTCCCAACATACACTTACACACACACACACACACACACACACACACACACACACACACACACATACACATATACACACATTTTTGAAATTAAAAATATAAACTCTAAGAATTTTGGAGATTTGGAGAATGGCTCAACAGGTAATGGTTCTTGCCACCATATCTAAGGATCTACGTTTGATCCCTAAGAATCACATGGCGGAAGGAAACAACTAAATCCCACAAGAAGTTGTTCTCTGACTCCCCACCCCCACTTAATTAATCAATTAATTAATTTTAATATTGTAGTGTTTTGAATGAGAATGGCCTTCCGTAAGGTCATATATTTGAATGTTTGTTCTCTATTTAGTGGAAATGTTTGGGAAGGATTCGGGAAGTATGCTTTGTTGGGTAGGTTTGGCCTTCTTGGAGTCAGTATGTCCCTGGTTGTGAGTGGTGATGTAAAGCTTTCAGTTACTGCTTCAGCCCCTGCCTGCTTCCCACCAAGATGAATATGAACTAGCCATCCAGAACTTTAAGCAAGCTCCCAGTTAAATGTTTCTTTTTATAAGAGTTGGCTTGATCACGGTGCCTCTACACAACCATAGAACAATAACTTAGATAAAAATTAAATGTGCAATAGAAATAAAATATTGACTGAAAATTCTAAAGACAACAGACAGCTGTCTCTAGCACCACCTCTCCAGCATATAACTGTGTCACCCATTCTTGGAATATGGATGAAATACAGGACCAGAACATATTATGTCCAGGAAGCACAGAAGGACAAATGACTCTAGGATGGGTTTGAAATAGATTGTATTTAATGTGAAAATATCTAAAGGTTATTCTTTAAGACTGAAATCATGCTGCAGATTAACGATGCTTTTCGTTTTTAAAATATATATATTTCAAATCATCACATTGCTATTCCCAGTTATATGGCAGAGTGTGGCATTTAAGTGCAAATTTGCTAATGTATGGATCAAGCCAGAGAACCTGCACATCTGCTAACTCAGACTTACATCCTTTCTTTGTGTTGGTAGTACTCCCAACCCTTCTCACTAGATATTTTGAAATATACTAATCAGTTGCTGTCAATCACTGTTATCCTACTGTGGCATCATGCATTAGAAGCTCTTCCCACTAACTAACTGCACCCTTAAAGCATGCCAGTCATTTCCTCTCATTCCTTTCCTCACAGGGGTTCCAGGTTCTGCTAAATACTAGCCTGTTTTATAACTTCTTTCAGATCAACCTTCCTCCTCCTTTTCCTTCTTTCCTTCCTTCCTTCCTTCCTTCTTTCCTTCCTTCCTTCATTCCTTCCTTCTTCTATCCATCCATCTGAACACCCACCCACTTACTTATCTATCTATCTATCTATCTATCTATCTATCTATCTATCTATCTAGCTTTCTTTGTTTCTTTCTTTCTATCAATCTATTGATCTATCTATATTCTTTGTTTCTTTCTATCAATCTATTGATCTATCTATCTATATTCTTTCTTTGTTTCTTTCTATCAATCTATTGATCTATCTATATTGTTTCTTTGTTTCTTTCTTTCTATCAGTCTATTGACCTATTTATCTAGCTCAGAGAAGTGTATGTATGTAGATAGATGCGCCTTCACATTCATGAGTATACTGAGTTTAAAAGTCAATCTCATATGCCATTTCTCAGGTGTCATCCACCCTGTTTCCCAAGCCAAGGCTTCTCACTGGGACCTGGGCCCACACTAGTTGTGCAGAGAGTCTCAAGGATGCATCTTTCCATCTCTTCTGCACTGGTATCACAAGTTTGCATCACCACACTCAGTATTCTATGTGTGTGCTGGGGATAAAACTCAGGTTCCAAAATTGTTTGCTAAGTACTTTACCAAATGAGCTTCAGTCATGAGCTCAACTTTCACTGCTGATGTTTTGAACCAACTATGAAAACACATGAGTGACCAGATGGGAAGAAAAGTGTCAGCATTAGTCTCCGTTAGCAAACATGGCTTAGGCATTGTCTTAGGGTTTCTATCACTGTGCAGAGATGCCATGACCACCAACCCTTTTATGAAGAAAAAACACTTCATTGGGGCTGGCTTACAGTTTCGGAGGTTTAGTCCATTATCATCATGGTGGGAAACATGGCAGTACACAGGCAGACATGGTACTGGAGAAGGAGCTGAGAGCTCTACATCTTGATCCACAGGCAACAGAAGTGAATGCCATACTAGGCCTAGCTTGAGCATATGAGGTCTCATAGCCCATACCCACAGTGACACACTTCCTCCAACAGGGCCACATCTCTATGAGCCTGTGGACCTACTTTTACTCAAACCACCATAGACATGAGCATAGGAGAGGACTAGGAAGGGTAACAACTTTTCTTCAAGAGTGAATAAAAGAAGCACCATGGGCCATAGCTCCCCCCCGTTCTAATTATTTAGGATGTATATATGTGTGTTGATATATGTACATGAGTGAAGTTGTTCACAGAGTTCAGAAGATAATGTCAGAGTCCCTAGTGCTAGCAGCTGGCAGCTGTCTGATGTGGATATGGGAACTGAACTTGGGTCCTTTGAAAGAAGAGAAACACTCTAAACTATTAGCCATCTCTCAAGCTCATTACATCATAACTGTAAACCTATCCTCACAGGGTCACACATGGAACAGGCACAGTAGTTCACATCAGCAGAAGGGCAAAATGGGTACCTCCTACTTCAGAGAGAGACAGAAGAAAGACTGCACACAGCTATGTACCTGTCCCTGGTTTTGTATTTCCACTCAGCTAACTCTTTCCTCTTACTGTGGGAAGAAATGAGTGAGGTGTTGGTAGGAGGAGGTGGCACCTTTTCAATGTCCCTGAAGCCCAGAAGAATGGACTCACCTAACCTTCATGCTACTTAATTGTGTGAACGTTCTGACTAACTTGGGTGACTTAGAAGGTCCTGCGTATGTCTTGGTCTTGGTGGTTCGAGATGACTGACATGCAAACAAGAGAGAGAACCAACCTCTTGGAGCAGAGAGGGAGAAGACTAGATAGGAAAACCATTGCTTCAAGAGCAGATAAAAGAAGCACCATGGGCTGTCTCCACCCCCTGCTCTAATTAGGATGTTCAAGGATTTTCTGAATGGTTCTTGAATGGACCCAAGAATGGATATGTTGACTCAATGCCCCGGATAGTTATCAGAAGATCCTTGGGACCTTTGAAAAGTGAGGCATGATGGGAGATATTTATGCTACTGAGAGCCTGCACTTGGGAGGGACGATGGGATTCCGGATTTTTTGCTTCTTGGTGTTAAAGTGAGGAGTTTCACCTTTATGGAATAATGAGCTATCTCACACAAGCCCAAAAGAATGGGGCCAACTGCATGCAAGCTACAGCCTCCAAAACTGTGAGTCCAAATCAACTTTTCCTTTTGGTAAAGTTGATTACCTCAGACATTTTGTGTCAGTAACAGAAAGCCAGCCCAAAATGATGGAAAAATTTAAAACAATGATGTCTCATTTAAGGCTCTGAGTTACTGGCCTCTGGTAGCCTTAGCCTACTTTGTAGCAAGGCAACATCCAGCTGAGCACGTTACTAGACCGCCCCTATCTGATTGATTAATAGGGGGTCAGTGCGCACCTGGTCCTCAGAGGAATTTGGGTTAATGGCACTTTTCCAAGGAGTCAATGGTCTGTTGGCATTGCCTTTGGACTCCTACAGGAAGGCATTAAACAAAGCAAACAAACCAAAAAAAAAAACAAAAAACAAAAAAAAACAAAAAAAACAAAAAAACCACCACCACCACCACCAACAACAACAACAACAACAAAAACACCAGAGAAAACCAATCAAGAGAGAAAGGATTTCCAGCATGCAAATTAGAAACTGGCACACGTGAAGAGAAAGAAGGGCAGGGGTGGCAATGGGAAAGAATCTGCAAATGGAACCCTAACAGTCAGGAACCCCATCCTGGGGTGAGAAAATCAAGGATGTAGAACTGCTTGATTAGTGCCAAAAGGCAAGCATGTGTAGTGCGGGGCTGACAAAGCCGAAGCCTCCCATTCAGCCAATGAAAACTTACTAGCCTTCCTGCCGGTTAGTCCTTCACAAAAGACCGTGTTCTGTCCACCAGCTGTGGTCTGAGAACTTTTGAAGATAGTCCACACAGACAGGGCATAGGCAAGGAAAAGAGAAAGTTTGGATTCTGCTGAAAATGACCTCGGGCTTGAGACAGACGTGAAGCTGCAATCTCTAACTCTGCTCTCTATGTGGTGAGATGCTGAGCCAAAACAAATAAAAGTAATGGGGAAAAAAATTTCCGAATCCACCGCATGGGCTTAACTGCATCTCAGAAGCTCTTCAGGAGAAAACAGAAAACGGCAGTCTTATGCTCTGTCCCTGCTTGGCTCTTAAATCTCTGAAGCCTGTTCAAAAAGGCCATTGTTCAAAAAGTTTCTCTGCCCAGGATCTTAGGCTTGCATGTCAGCCCCTTTCCACCATATGGTGGTGGGTTTGTTTAGCAGTCTGCACTCTTAGGTGCAGACTCCAAAGAGGGAAGTTGGGAAGAAGAGCTTAAAAGACATTCTGGAACCCACTTGAAAAGAAAACACACCGAACCCATTCTCTTAACAAGCTGGGGTTGAGACCCAGTGTCCTTCTGTTTTACAAACATCTTCCCCAGAGCATCTGAAGCCTGGATGACTCGTGTCCATGGCCAGCAGCCTTAACAATCTGTTTTTCCTCAGAAAATGTGAATAACTTCTAGATTAGAAATGATCATGTGAAGTGCATCTTAAAATGAAAAGCATACTATTTCAAATTTCAATCCAAATCAACCCTGTAGGACATATGTAAACCACATACAGAATACTGATTCTCAGGTGTTCGGAAGTTGTTTTGAGATAAACTTCCTATACAGGTGTCTAACCTAAATGCATACATACTCTTAGATGCTCAGCTAGCAACAATTTGTATTGGTTTTACATGCACATGTATTTTTCATAATCCCCTCACCATACTTTGAGCTGGGCATTCTTTATGTTACCCAAGCCTGTCTTAAGTGATCCTCCTGTCTCAGCCTTCCAAATAACTGGGGCATCACCATGTCCATGTCTTTAATACTTTAATACAGCATAGGCCTTGGTTACTTTATGGGATGATGATGATGATGATGATGATGATGAGGAGGAGGAGGAGGAGGAGGAGGAGGAGGGGGAGGAGGAGGAGGAAGAGAAGGAAGAGGAGGAGGAGGAGGAGGAGAAGAAGGAGGAGGAGAAGGAGGAGAAGGAGGAGAAGGAGAAGAATGAAAAGGTAGAGGAGGAAGAAGACGAGATAGAAGAAGAGGAGGAAGAGGAGGAGGAGGAAGAATGCCAGTAATGCTTTTGAGACTAACAGAGCCTCAGGGCCTTGATTCCCCCCACTTCAGCTTCCTAAATGTGTTGGGATTACAGGCAGACTCCAGCTTAGCAAATTAATTTTTAAAATTTGAATGATATTTAACAATTTGGTTACTATGTGCTTACTCACTTATTAAGGCAGGTATTTAGTTTCTCTGGGTCCCACTAAATCAGTCAAATGAGACAAGAAGAGGGGCTGACTAAAGTGCTAAACCTTGGATGAGAACCAGGTCATACCTAATGATCACAGCAAATACACACAAAGTATTAAAGACATCAGGCACTGTCCTAAGTAACTCAAGTTAAGTAGAGAATGCTTAGATACTGAGACATAGCGATCACAAGTTCAAGACCAGCCTGGAATACACAATGAGTTTGGAGCTCTCCTGAGTCACATAATTTTGTGTGTGTGTGTGTGTGTGTGTGTGTGTGTGTGTGTGTGTGTGTATGTATGTATGTATGTGTGTATGTCTATGTGTATATGTGTGTATGTGTGTATGTGTGTGTGTGTGTGTTGTGTATGTGTGTGTAAATAGTGGCATATATCTTACTTCATCATAAAATGTTTGATTTAGCTTGATGATGAGCTAAATAGTATTATTATCAACCTCCATGCATTAGTAAAAACAAAGAGAAGTCACGTGGCTATCCAAGGAGGTGGGTAGAACTTGCTCAACTAGAAAGAAACAAATGTCAGAAATTTGTTTCCCTAGTGTGTGAGTATGTAGTCTCTCTTAGAATCAATAACTGTATTTTTCTTCCCTAGCTTGACTAAACCCAGAATTGGTTTATAAAATGAGCCATGTCAACTCCATAAATACCAGCCTTTATTTTCTCAAATGACCAAAGATATTGGTTATATTATTAGATACTTCGAATTTTAGCTTCTAGATATACTCATTGGAATAGGCCATTATCTAAAATAGGACTTACCTGTGGATTGCTTAACTAAATAACACAAGCATCATTACAGAGCGTGCTCTGGCCCATTTTGATAAACATCTATTAAGCATTTTCTTGTGTCAGGCTCTGCACTAGGAGTGGAAATACACAGAGGCATTAGGCAGAAGGTGGAGTTTACAGGCCCAACAATATGTAGGAGGTATGAGTAATGTGTTTGCTGATACATACATCAGCCAACATAGAATAGGAAAATATTGGTATTGGTATCAGTAAATAGAACCACCTACCAGAGTTACAGTGACATGAAATCTATGTCTCAAATGGTATAAGACAGAAAATCCTTTCAAAAATTTAAACTCTACATTAGTTTTATTAAGCACATGAAGCTTTCATCTTTTTGGTATATTTCATTTTGGACCACTTCCTAAAAGCACATAGTATCTAAGTGCAGTAGGTACTCCTTGCTAGGTGAAGCATATAATCCTTGGCTGAGCTACTTGGATATTCTTTCTTGGGGAAGGTGCAAAGAGATAGTTGCAATCACAAATGAGGTATTAAATTGTAATATAGTTGAGAAATACCCCAACTTACAAAGGTTTTGTGAACCACATAAAAGATATATATCTATCAACAGGAAACAGAAAATGTGGAGAGGGTATCAGACTTTGAAGTTAATGTGCAGGGAAAAAGTGGAAGTGTGAGGGATTGCCCAAAGAACAAATAACAAAATGAGAGAAAATATTCAGCAGGTCCCCCAGGAATCTTTCTCCCTCTCTAACTAAAATTTGTGGTGTTGGCCTCTCAGAAGTACCGGTCTTGTGGAAGCTAGAATGTAAACTTGACAATCAGCATTTACCTCAGAATAATTCAAATTAAATCCCAAGAACATCTGATGTCTGTGTGTTCATTCATAGTTCTGACCAAATCTGCAGATGAACCAAAGGACTTAACAGTTTGGACAGACCCAGGATATGGGCAGCATTGATAACATGTAATGTGTAAAGTTAAATTTGAATATCAAGTTACACAGGATAACATAAAAAGAATACATGTAACCAGAGTTTGATATAAAAAAATCAAAGCTATTTCTGTAAATATGGTTCCACTCAGAAGAGTTCTTCTGTTAATTTTAAGAGTCTCTCCAAAACAACTTAATTTCTAGAACAATAGTAACTTGTCTTCTCCCATTCCCTCGGTTCCATGTGCCATTGTCTATTTTATATAATAGTTTATTGAACTATACCAGGTCAGGGAACAAACACTCTAGGCTCCCACTATGTACAGAAATCAAGTAGAAATGTCCAAGCAATTTGGGAAGTCAGTTAAGGTTTTCATTTGCCAGAACTGCTTAGGGTATGCCTAATACATAAAGCACATTTAAACTGAAAATATCTGGTTTCATAAGGGGAAGTAGAAACTGACTTTAGTCCAACTATAAAATTTCACCATGAAAATCAATAAATAAAAGCTACTCAACCAGTCTTCAGTTGACCTTGTGGATGCTTTTGTTGTTTTTGAGTTTTTGAGACAGGCTTGCTATGTAGCCCAAGGCTGCCTGGTACTCTTTATGTGGCCCTTTACTATGTCAAGTCCTTGATTTGATGCCCTGTATTGGTAGAGCTCTCTCCTTAGGACTCACCAGCCATATGTTTATATCTTACTTATGTATGGATCTCAATTCCCTTTACCATGGAGATACTTATGAACTAAGCTTATCTTGCTTTATACCTATACACTACTTAATAGACTGATGCCTCTCTTATTTAAATATTTTAAAATTAAAGCTCTTTGCACATGGTGAACCTTTATGTGTGCTAAGTTCCAAGGAACATATTTGTGCATGCATATGAACATGCATGAAGACCTGTGCACTGGGTAGTAGGTGAGGCAGGAGGGATGGAGAATGAACAGTCTACCTCATGTTCATTCATACATGCCTGCTTCTCCCATCAGAGGGAGACCAGTCACCTTTGAGTATTCTTATGCATGTTGATAAGTTTGCATTTATGTGACTGCATCTCTGAGCAGGTACCACTAGAGTAGGGAAAGAAATTTTACTTATCTGTATAACCCAGGGTCTCAAACAGAGAATATTATCTAATGGGCTCTGTGTGTAGGCTAAATGTTGAATGAACAAATGATTTTAGAGAGTTCCTGAAGATTCAAGGAGGATAAGAAAAGAAGGAGGCACAAAACCACCATCCAAAGGAGAAAAGTTGACTTGCCTTGTCTCTTGGCATTACAAGCAACCACTTAATATATTTGTTTCCCATAAGGTACATAGATGGCTATTGAGTTTCAGAGCCAAAGGGGTGTTCTGAGTTTCTCCAGCTTCCTTCAAATTTGAGAATGAGTTTAAGAGACCAGGGCTAGCATCATGCATCAGAGGTAGATCTATTTTGAGCATCACTCAAAGAAAAACAGCAGGAATGTACTGGCAAGCCACTATTACTGTACTGACTCCAGTTGCCTTCTGAAGAGGGCAGATCCTAAACAGGTCTTTGGCATTGGGACTCACTGGTAGGAACTGGAGTAGACTTACAGCAGAAAGGGAGATTTGAGGAGAGAAGGCAGAGGGAGTTCCAACCTAGCTATGGCTCATTCCTACTATTACATGCTCAAGATCTCTCTCTCTCTCTCTCTCTCTCTCTCTCTCTCTCTCTCTCTCTCTCTCTCTCTCTCTCCTTCTCTCCCTCTTTCTCTCCCTCTCCCCCTCTCTCTTTCAATTAAAATGTCAGGGCTCAAACTTGGGTTTTCTATCTGTAGACCAGCATTCTAGTATATTTAAATAAAAACTAAATCTATACCTGCTTCTATTCATGAGGCCAAGATCCCAAGACACGTAGGTCATTGGCCTTAGAGAAAAACCTACCACGATTATTCTGTAGAATGAACATAGCAGTAAGATGATGTTCAATGCTGTATTGCTGTACCCATAGACCAGTGTGTCACTCAAATCTCCGCATAGAAGATTCTTCTTGTAGTAGATTTTAGTTAATGTAGGGACCCACAATTCAACAATGCAGAGACTAAGAGACTTTAAAATGTTTATCCCTATGTGGGATGTTTATATCATACCACTCCCATCAAGATTCAGGGATGGATGCAAAATAGAAGATGGAGAGAAGATGGATTTAAGATCCAGAGGTGGTGAAGGACTTGAATGAAAGAGCATTATTTTTTTTTCAGACACAACAGATACACATGTGAATTCAGAGACTAGTCGAATGCACATGACCTGCACTGCACAAGATCAAGTCAGATAAAACACAGGAGAGACATAAATGTGAGCTGGAAGTCTCAATCCTATTCTGGAAGCTGTTCACAATTGATATCTGCTGGAAGAGGGAAAATTGGTCTTCTCCAAAGGAATGACACTGGGTATAGCAATCATGATTCAGGCCATGCCTGATGCCCAAAAGGAACTGGCCAACACAAAATTTGGTTCTTTCATTTAGAAGAAGAACATGAAGTTCAGTGGGAGGTTGATGAAAATATGAGAAGAACTAGGGCAAGAGAAAAAATCCAAATATATTTTATGAAATTCTCAGAGAATAAATAAAATCATGACATCTTTAAAACCCTGTTCATGAACTATAACTATTTATTTAGAAAGTTCTAGAAATCAATTAAATTGGAAAAAACAACCTTTTGACAGAACAGTCAATACCACTTCCATTTTTTATAGTAAATATTCCTGTCACTTAAAAAAAAAAACAGTGTCTCACAAAACATAAATGAGGTCCAAAGAGATGGCTCTGCAGCTAAGAACACATTTTACTCTTGCAGAAGACCTGATTTCCATTCTCAGTATCCATGTCCAGTGGCTCACAACTGCCTGTAAATCCAGCTCCCAGTGGTCCCATGCCTCTGGCCTCTACAGGCACTGACAGTCATGAATACATATCTACACAGAGACACACACATATCATTTAAAATAATAAAAATTAAATATTTAAAAGGGGAAAAAACCCAAAATATTTGGAAGAGTTGAGCCATTTCTCAAAAGTCTAGAAAAACAAAAACATTGAATTCTTAGCACCTCCTCTGCTTTATTTTGAGTTCAAGGAAAACAACAACTCTCTATTAGAGGAAGACGATAGCTGAAGATATGATAATACTGCAGTTTTAGAATGTCATCACTAAGAAGCCCTTTTAATGTGGTATTTGAGTAGAGAGGTAAGAATGGTAAGAATACCTCAATATAAGGGTTGCAGGCTCCTTCTATAGCTTCTTTGGTTTGGTTTGGTTTGGTTGTTTTTTATTGTTTTTTGCCGTGCAGATTCCCATTCAACTGGCTACCTGCTTAGAGACCTCAACAGTCTCTACCTATGGGGTCTGAAATGCATCAACTAAACAATTTTGTGATTTAGAGAGGGTCTGTGGCTTCTGGGAAGGAACAGCTGCCTGCTACTCTTACTGTGGAAGGGGAGCTGATGAACTCTTCCCTGGCTGGATGTTTACAGCTTGCTCTGGAGGCTTAAACAATGGCCGTTTGGCCCAGTTTTCTGTCTAATCTGTGCTGACATCAGTTCTCTAAGGAGAGTGCAGGCACAGAGCTAAAGCACAGCCCAAGGTCCACAGTAGACACTAGAGGATCAAAGTTGGCACATGCCAGGAAGAGGAGGGAGGTAGGGAGAAACAGAGCTTTGATTAGTCCTATATTCTGTGGTGTTGTCTGTGTACCAGGCATGGTAGACATGTGGACAAGAGTCTGTGAGTCTCAGATCTGAGATTGTATATTATTAAGGGAGCAATAAAATCACACACCCCAATTGATTATAATATTCCATGTGCCATGATGGGCCATTACAGAAGACTGAGAATAGAGGCAATTAGACAGATACAGGATGCATTTCTGGAGTAGAGTAAAAGTGCCTGCAAACGCTGAAGGAAAGACAGTATCTTGGAGGTCTTGGAGTATAAGGACAACTCAATATTTCATTCATTCATTTCCTCCCTCCTTCCCTCATTCATTCATTCATTCATTCACTCATTCAATATTTTAAGAAATAGTACAACTGGGTTATCTAAGGCTGGCCTTGAACTCCAATGCTTTTTCCTATACATCTGAAGTAGCTTGCATTATAAATGTCTGTTAACATACCTAAACATCTTAGGTTATTTGAAAATATTTACCTGGCTAAAGATTGACATAAAATTAGCACTAGATGTGGTCAAGTATTGATAGCCAAATGTAGTGTGAAATTTTAGAATAGAAGCACACTTATTTCCTGGAAAACAGAGCTTTCCTGGAAAATAACCAGGGAAGGTTAATGTGTAGACTGTCTTGAACCTGCACCTCATTCTCTAGAAGGAGTTCATCCCATGGTGTAAAAGACTATTAACTATGGATACAGGCATATGTCAAGCCATTCATCTGTTTATGAAATAGTTATTGGAGATTTTTCTATGTTGGTCTCCTTAGCTCCTTCAACAAACAGGAGCTCTTCCAGAAAAGAATTTTTAAAAAATAATTAACAGCTTTCATTAATTGAAGAGAGTGGATTGAAGTTGTGCTTAAACTGCTGGGTCTGAGAGCACAGACAGTAGATTCAGGATGCCCATCAATATTTATGAGGGCTGAGTGCCCTGGGAATGCTGGATTTTCAGTTTCTGAGGCAGCCTCTGAGCTGCCTGAGAGGCAGGCACCCAAGAGTTGGGCCAGGCCTTGAGCCGAACACCTAGAAACTGGCTGGACTTTTGCTTCACTCTTCCTCATTGGGAAAAAGCAAAAGTCAAAGGCTAGGCCCTTGATGACAAGCCAGCCCTAAGGAATAGTATTTGCCAGGAGTTAGGACAAGCAATTAATTGAAGGATTGGTGCTGAGGGGAACAGGCCACCGAAGGGTTTTCAGAACTGAAGCCACAAGCCCAGAGGTGCTCGGCTTCAAAGACACAAACCCTCACACTGCTTGAGGCCATTTAGCACCAGAGCAGATCTTGGCTGCAGGGCTATTTGAATCCCAAACTCCTACAGTGGATACAATGCCAGGGGCGTCCAATGATAAGGGAAGTGAACAGAGCCACATCTCAACCAGGCCAAAGCTTTGGAGGCACTTGGAGGATGTTTTTGAACCCTGGGCCCAAGTGAAGTCCCAAGCCTCAAGCTCTGAAGCAGAAGGAAAAGTAGGGGGAGCTGGCAACAGGGCTTGGCCTCTAGAGATTCCATTTAAAGGAAAGGCTGCACAGCAGCTCCTTCCAGAGACCCGGGCCTTCAAATTCAAAGTGCAATTACTGAACGTCCACAATTCTGCCTGCTCTTCTGTTGGTGTCTCAAATTGAATATTCTTTCTTGTTAAGTTCTAATGACAATGCATGTATGTTATCAAGTTATATTTCGCCAATAAAACTTTTAATTTGCTTAAGGAGGTAGCTTCGGCTGAGGGACTCTCCAGAGGCCCATTTACTGGAAGAGAAACACGATGCTCTGGGGTAGGCCTCCAATGACGCCTGCAAGCTATCTTGTTATAATGCGAGCAAGGCGCGACACTAGACACCTGCTGGATAATTCCTACAGGGGGAAATAAACTCGAAAGTGGAAGGAAACTTCAAGCCATTCTGTTTGACTTATTTCACAGAAGAGATTTCGAGGCCCTGAGATTAGGTAATTGTTCCAAATTGCATATGTGCATGGACCTGCCTCAGGAAACCTTTGCAATACATTTCCTAATTTTGTTTTATTAGGCATTTGTTAATGTTTAAAATGTAACATGGCCTCCACAGGCTCTCCTATTTGCACACTAGGTTCCTGGCTATTGTTGTTTGGGGAATTTGATGAAGCTTTAGAAGATAGGACCTAGCTAAAGGGAGTGGGATGCAAGAAGTAGACCTTATAAATTACATATAGCCCCTATATCTAGTACACTACCTCTCTGTTTCTTGGTCTATTAAGATGTGAGCCAGGGATCATCACAATCTCCTACTGCCAGGGTTTCCCCAACATAATGCCCTCTTAAAGCCAAAAAATCCATCCATCCTTCCTTCCTTAAGTGACTTCTGTTTGGTACTTTGTCAGAGTAATCAGAGAAGTAACTAAAGTAGGGTTACTTTTCCAGAACAGGGCCATAGGAAGATACATACTATTATATATATGCATATATGTGTGCATAATGCATATTATATGTATTAGTAAAATATATGTATATATCAGTTTCCATTAATGTATGCATATTAGTATATATGTGAATAATTATATATATGTGAATAATCATATGTACTAGTATATACTAGCAATATAATACTAGATAATATATACTAATAAATGCCTTTTCCTAGTAATAAGGAATAAAATATCTACTCTGAGCTTGTGCTGAATCCTTTGCTATTCACCAGGCTATGTCAACAGTGAAGCTTGATCTTATGCACAGAAGATAAACCTTCCTATGTGAGCTTGACTATTGGAAATTAGCTTTCGATTACAGTAACACATTACACAGATAATCAACGTATGACTCACCGTTGAAGGTAGCAGCACTGTTTAGTTGGTTACACTGCTGTTGGTAAGGCAGAGTTTACATTGCAAAGGGAGTACACAATGGAAGAAAAGCTGTTCTCATCACTGCAAAGAATGAGCTGGGATCCCATGACCCTTCCTTTAAGGGCACACCTCCTGTTACTTAAGGATTCTCTACCACCACCAATTAGGCCCCACCTCTTAAGGGTTCCACCACCTCTCAGTAGCACACAGTCTGAAGCTCATCCAATTAACATATGGACCTTTGAGGACACTTACCTAGCAGGTGCTAGGTAGATCAGACCTTCAGGTAAAGTGTTATAGGTGGATCATATATGAAGACGTTTCCCTTCAGTAGAGGGTTAAATAGTAGCCTTTTTAGAAGATATGCCTATGTCCTGATCACCAAACTGTGGGTGTGACTCAGTTGGAATAAGTATCTTCCTTCACAGATGTCATTAAATTAGAAGTATTTTGAGAGGAGAAAACCATTCTGGAGTATCTGAGTGGAATTGCAATATCCAATGACAAGGACCTTTTCAAAAGACACATAGAGGAATTGATAAACATGGAGAAAGAAGTAGTCAGGCAGAGGTGGTGATTGGAGCTAAACTGATACCAACCAGAGACTGTTGTCAGCCATTAGCAGCTTCAAGAGGAAGGATAGATTGTCCTCCAGCCTTTGGAAAGAATACGGCCCTGTCAACACTTTAACTTCTGAGTTCCAGCCTTGAGTACCACAGTAGAAGAAACTCTTCTTGTTCCTAGCCACCACTGGTGTGTTGTAATTTGCTGCAGCACCTACAGAACAACCAACTCAACTTTCAGTCTTCCAGGGCAGCCATTTTTCTTTCTCTGAAATATCTATGAGTTCAACCATTTCAGTATTAAAGTAGGACTCTGATACTGAATGAGTATATGTTTGATTTTCTCCCTTCTTCTGAAACAAACAAGGTTTTTAAAGATGAGGATGGATGCTGGCTGGCTTTGTAGCAATGGGGCATCTAAAACAAGTTTTCTGACTTTACACAGACACTTCCATGTTACCAATCCCTTCCCTTACCCACTGCCCTACAAAGTACAACATAGGAATTTAAATGATTAAGTAGAGAATTAGCTCAGTGTAGTTCCTAACAACACAAAATAGTTGCCAAGGCCAAGCCATCAGGATTTTCTGTCTTGAGTATGGATGTAGCAAGTCTTTCTGTGTCTTCCCCAAACTTTTCCAATCCAATGTATTAAAAATGATTTTATAAAGTTTTTCTGTCCACAGAACTGTAAGAAATATATCATGGTAGACAAGCATTTTCTTCCTATCTCTTAAACTCCTTGACCCAGGCTGCTATAATCTATATTCAAAAGCTAGAAAGCTACAACCCATACTAGTACCATGGTCATTCTATAAAGTATAGATCTCAGTGCTTTCCTCCTCCATTTAAAATGTTTCCACAGTCCCAGTCACCTTCATTGAGTCCAACAATACCTACCGCATGAGAATCTGTATTGGTTACCCTAGGACCATGCATATGTATATATGTGTATATGTGTATGTATGTGTGTATGTGTATATGTAGATATATGTATATGTAGATATATATGCATATATACACATATACATGTGTGTGTAATTTATACATATATCATGTATATTACATATATAATACATATGTAATAGTAATAAGCAATGACAAGGTGTCTAAGAATTAGATAGCCGGAGGGGCTAATGAGAAGAAAGGGACAAAGTGATGGAATTCTGTTTTAATTAAAATGTATTTTAATAAATTATAAAAATATAGTACTGACAGAAAAATATAGAGAGGAACATACACACACAAACACACGGAGACATACACACACACCACACACACACACACACACACACACACACACACACACACACACACACTACCCAG
Source organism: Mastomys coucha (assembly GCF_008632895.1). Classification (NCBI taxonomy): domain Eukaryota; kingdom Metazoa; phylum Chordata; class Mammalia; order Rodentia; family Muridae; genus Mastomys; species Mastomys coucha. The sequence continues at coordinate 19,794,626 of NW_022196910.1, forward strand.
ACCCTCAACCTATTCAGACTGTATCCATGCTTTTACCCTAAGTAGCTGAGTTCTCCAATCAGTCATGTGACTCTATATACTCTGATGTTGATTTGCTTACCAAAGACACCTCAGTTCCACCTCTTTCTCCTCTCCCTCCTTCATTCATTTATCAGTTCATTGTCAATCAATACTTCATCTTCCTTAACATCCTGGTGATCCTGATGCTGTGCTAAAAATATCAAGAGCCCTAGTAGAGCTTTCCCAGATTCTCTTGGCTGTTCTACTCTACAGGGAAAAGTATCTCTCTTCACAGTTCCTGGTCATGCACATCACTGTGAATGATGACTATCTGTTTTTCTTCTTGGGAGGTCTAAAGCATGACAGCATCCACAATAACAGTAGATACCTCTGTTTCATGATACAGGTCCAGGAACATCCTTTCCTTGAAATTCCCACCAATGATTCTCCCACTAGCAAAACTTGAAAAAGAAATGAAGAAAGGAAGTGTGGAAGAAAAAGAGAACAGGGAACTCTGAATAAGCTCACAAGGCCAGCTTCTCTTATAATCTGAAATAAAGTTTTGTGAAGGGATTTGCAATGCCAGCAGGAAGAGATAAGAAGGAAGAGGGAGAGGAAGAAAAGATGGTGAGGAAGCAAATACTCCAACCTTTTCAAACCCAGACTCAAGCAAATCCAGACAGAATTTCAATTTATAGGAGGCACTAGACCGTTCAAATCCCTTCCCCAGGATCCAAAGCCTTAACCAGGCACCATGAAATGTGCTTGCTTTCTTTCGTTATTTCTTCCCAGCCTAACCTGCCCCAAAGAACTCATGCTTATAAACTCACTCCTCAGTTGTTTTCCACTGAAATAAGTGCTGCCCATCTGATGGGATCAGGGGCTGGGAGTGGAGGAGCTCAATCACTTTGGAAGTCGACTGAAAGTGATTTTTAGAGTTTTGAAGTGCACAAGGCCATCTCTGGCTCTTTGTTTGGGCTCTCTGATTCCAGGAAGTGCCACATTAACACTTCAGCTAGGAAGAGATTCATCTTTCTGGTGTTAAAAAGAATAATCAGCACTCAGTAACATAGATTAATTACTGCTTCATAGAAAAAGCCACCATTTGTTTTGCAATACAAGACCACAAATGAAGACCTGGGATCATGCAGCTGTTGGGGAAAGGCTTTGTAGGAGGAAGGTGGCTTTATCAATGCCTAATAAGAGGGACCTGATTCCAGTGGTCATTCAGTAAGAGAGAAGAACAATCTCTACATTCTACATTCAATGAGTCTATTAGCACCCACGGGACTCAACTGCAAGTCATGTGAATGTCTGCATGAAGTGTCATCATCTATTTTGTGTCTGCCAGCTGTGATTGCCATTGAAAAGCAGCTCAACTTTCATGAAAAAAACAAAACAAAAACAAAATAAAACAAAGCACAGTAGTAGATTTCTCAACCAACAGGTCTACCAGATGGACTTCTCAGCTTCCCTCAATTGTTCAATTCATCTTAGCTCTACAGTGGTGGACTCTGCATTGCCTTAGAAAACTCTTGGGAGGAGTCAGGTCAAATTCAAGATCACAGACAGAAGCCTAAGATGATTCATCTTAACAAGGCAGAAAGCACTCCATAGTTATCACTGCAAGAAGACAGCCCTTTTTAGAAAATTATGTAATGGATTTGCCTGCCTAAGAAGAAGAAAAACATCCATTTGTGTTAAGTATGTGGATAGCCCTTGTCAGGCGAAATGAGGCAGGAGTCAATTTTCAACTTGAAACATCTTTCTTCCCTAGTGGTCAACCTGACCTCCCCAGCAGTCAGACATTTGCTTGAATTGGTTCTTATTGCTTAATATTGTCCTAGCCTTCTACTCAGACTGCTTATTTCAGAATTTAACTTTCACTCTGCATCTGGGTCTCCCTCTCCTAACATGGGTCTCTATTTTGCATCTCCAATTGCCTCTGCATAATAGTAAAACAGGCAAAGCCACCTTAGACAGGTGCTTTTTCTTCAGGGAGAAAGATGGGCAGAGACTAGCCAGTCCCTTAGCCTTGAGACATTGTGGGAGAGAGACAAAAGCCATATACATGATAATAGTGAGAAAAAATTGATCTAGCATGGTTATAAATGAGAAAAGAAAATCCTACAAATTATCCCAGTTTATGGCACTTGAATACATTGTTTAAAAAAGAAATAAATGGGTATGTTATATGAGAATTTGCAACCCCTTCCTGGAAGACTAAGAATTACTAAATATAATTTAGGTTTTGTTGTTTTTTTTTTTTTCAGAAAGGAGTCATAACTTTCTCTTCCTTCTGTATTACCTTTTTTCATTACTGTTTTTACTGTCACATTTCCTCAATTTGTAATCAGGACTGTTAGTTAATATTAAAAAAGAAATAAAAAATAAAGTCCACACGTCACTTTCTGTGTACTCTCTTTTCTATTTTCTGTTTGGTTCCTATCATTTTTTAACTACTTAATCTGACATTCTTGTGTTCCTGCTGAATATTCATATTTCAGTCGCAATAAGCTACTCATTAATGCTCAAACCCACTTCCATCTAGTCGAAATCCTTCTCACCCTTTCCCTCACATGGACTCCTCGAGCTTATTCATTACCTCCCCTCTTGATCTCCGTAATTCACCGATGCTGGTCTTCTGACATTCTGTCTCAAAACACTATTGAAACCCCATTTAAAGCCTTGAATCTGGGATAATTTATTCCCCCACTCCATCAACTCCACTGATTGCCAGCTCATCTTTGCCTCACATTTAAATGGCTGAGTCTCATTTCCCCCCAAGCACTTTATAAACCTTTAACTAACATTATCTATTTCTTCCACAAAATTACATGTATTTTCATCTCTTTGTGAAGCCTGTTTTCTAATTGGTTTCGTTTATTTAGCTTATCTCTCCAATTTTCTTCTTTTATAGTCATTTTTCATAACTCTCCTTATTGAGCCGCTTTTAATCACGGAAATGCACCTTGGTTTAAATGGCCTGAAGATAAATATTGAAAATGCATATGCGAATAGTCTAAACTTGATTACCTAATGGCTTGGGTGATGATAAAAGGAACAAGAAGATAAATTGTCACTGGCCAGATTGAAATCCATAACTGGCTTTAGCATTTGTAAGCCCATATCTGAGCACTCCTACAGCCGCTTACCAGCAGCTTTTTTCAAGGTTAGCAACAGGAAAGTAATCTGAGACGCATTTTCTCTCTGGGCCAAATGTCACTTTTCATGGTAGAAGACACCCTCTTTAAGTATGCCACGGACCATTTAAAATCAGAGGTTGAGTTTTGAGCCTAGACAAAGGATGTTAAGGATGCATTTCATAGCTCTCCCAATACCTTTTTACACTGCAGAGGGTTTTTTGTTTTGTTTTGTTTGTTTGTTTGTTTGTTTGTTTTTCCAGTGCTGAGGACCAAACCCAGGGCCTTGAGCTTGCTAGGCTCTACCACTAAGCTAAATCCCCAACCCCTACACTGCAGAGTTTTTAAGTCCCATGCCTATTTATTTAATTCACCAATACAACAAAATAAAACAAAACAATCAAATAAACAAAAGAACATGAACCTATTGTTTGTCAACACCACTTCTTTGCTGTACAACACTTTCCTCAGCTGAACAAGTTAGCAATTTCAACCATGGGTCTACTCAGGAAGTGATGCTCTGATGAAAGGAAAAATCTTCTGAATTTAAAATACAGCTTATAAGCAGTCAAATGAAAGTTCAAACTTAATAACCAGCAGGTGTTTTACTGGTTTCTTTGGTATGAGATGCTTATGATCAAAGTGCATCATACTCAAAGAAAATGGATGTTTTTATATCTGCTTCTAGGTCATAAACCTCACTGTTTCTGAACATCAGCCCCTTGCATATCCTTCTTCAAGCTGATATTCACACCATTTGCCCTTCCAATACCTGGAGAAAGGTAAGGTGATGCACACACTCTCTACCTATGTGTGTTACTAGTGGTTTACCCATGGCCTTCGCCATACACAAGACATAGGAGAATTATTGGGAATCTGCATAAGCAATATTAAAACCTACTTGTACCTAATTCAATGGCATGTAAGACTTGAAATTAAATTCTGTTTTATCTTCTTAACAACATTATTCTCTAAGTAGAAGAGGTAGCTAGATACTAGAGGTGGAAATGTAGGTAGATAAAGGATGGAGCTTCAAAAATGATTTTCAATCCTATGTCTGTCCATCTGTCAGTCTGTCTCTGTCTCTCTGTTTCTATCTCTCTTTCTCTCTCTGTCTGTCTGTGTGTACGTATTTATGTGTGTGTATGTGCATTTGTATGTGTCTCTGCATGTGTCTATATGTGTTTCTGTGTGTATGCATACATGTGCATGTTTGATTTCCAGACAACTGGAGGACACAGAGCTACTGTCCATTGCTATCTGAGCAGAAATTGGCTCTGAATCCTCCCAAAATATAACAGTGCATTCATTCATGGGTGTCACCTCTCTACCTGATGTCATGGGTGTCATGTCTCATGTTCAGTCATCCATATCTATAATAAATGCTTAAGACATTTAGATTTCATCCAACTTAGACAAATAGGTATCTTTAGCATCAGTTTAGGTGGATGGCAGCAACTGAATGATGGGTTATAAGGAGGAATTCACTTTGTGGGTCTTGTTCTTTGTGGTGTGAATTGGCCAAGATTTATAGAGAGAACTGTCTTCCAATGACCATGAATGCCAGGAAGAAGATTATAAGATGAAATGTTGGTCAACCAGATACATTTCCAAATCAATAACAGGATTTCCCAAACTGTTCCCAAATTGTTCAAGGGCTATACTTACCATAATCTATCATTGTTTATCTGAAACTCAAATATGAATGGACACATAGTATCCTTGTTTGATAGTCTGAGGACTCTAGGCTTAGCATCTCTTTGTAGATGACATGTTCAGTTCTAGGCAGTCTGGTCTCTTGTGAGAGCACTGTCTAGACAATAATTCTAGACAGAAATGGAAGAGGCTAGTACTCCATTTAGAATCAACCAACTTCTTGAGTTTAAACTGTATCTCAACATGCCCAGAGTAGCCTATTTAATAAGTGTACATGAACCTCCATTTCCCAGGCTGTAAAGCATGGGGCTTCATAAACACTAAACTTTCTGCAGCTATTGTCAGAAAGAAATGGTGATTCCTGAACAGCAAGGAAAGCCCATAGCAAACGCATTTAATAAATGCTAGCCATCGTAACCAAACCACACATCTTTGCAGGTTCCTCATCTGGCACGCAGGACAGTCAACCTGCTCATTAAAGCTGCTTTCCCACTACTGTTTAAAATTCGTTATTTTACCGATTTTACAGGTGCTTTGTTTAGCACTTCTCATAGGAGAGCCATGGGGGATATGATTTCTAATTGGAAAAAAATAAAATTTTAAATTTAAATATATATCTCTGGAATATCTTATGGGTCATTGTACTGAACTCACCAGTCACACAATCAATGCTTAATTTGTTTCTCAGTTCTACTTATCTCTCTGTCTGCGTATTATTCCTTTTTTTTCCCCTCATCTCATAAGAAAGCAAATGTCCCACCAGCAAATAGTCACTTATTTTATTCTCCAGACAAAACAAGATACTTTCTCCATTGCAAATGATTTACTTGCCTTCTAGACACCACACTCCTGCCTGCCCACAAAACACACATCCACCTGTTCCCTCACTCTCCCCGTCCTGGAATTATGTGTGTTGGTGTATTATTGCCCTCCTCTTAACTTAATAAGCTGCAAACGCAGACAGAACAGTTAAGAACCTGCTCCAGGGGGAACATGGGGAGCCAGTGGCAGGGCTGAAATGAGTCTGTCCCAGTTCTTTGGCACCCTGCCTAGTGCTCTGTCCAACACACTATACTGCAGACCTGAGTCTGCTGAATAGGGGCCCATGGTTGCTAGGGCACAGGATGAAGCTAAAGTTGGGAAGCTCTTCTGTTGCTCCCCATGGCGATTAATCTGTTTGAAGGTCTGGGCTCTGAACCTTGGATTCCAGGTCTGAATTCCTTCATAAAACCTCATGTTTTGAAAGCCGCAGGCAATGACCCTGTGGATTTAACTAGATGCATTCTTATAAAGCAGAGTCAGAAAGGAAAGCTCCTAAGTGATTGGAATCTGCCAACACACTGTCTTGTGCCCCTGGCTCCCAGCATGGGGGCCCAGGAGAGGAGAATCCCACGCCAAGTCAATTTTCACTGCTTGGGCTACCAGTGTGGAATGCTGGGTTTCCTTAGAGGCATGGCTGTCATTTTGGATGCTCTTCTTAATGAAGGCTTAGGCAGTAATCTAAAAGGTCACTGCCTGCTCACACCATGGTCCTTGTGGCCACGCATAAATTACATAGCCACAGCTGATAGGGTGGGTCTGTTTCAGGCATGAGGAAACCAGGAACTTTGCAACCTTGATGAAATGAAATGTATGGGCTCTTTGCTATTAAAAGCTTCAAACTCTTCACCTACTTCAGTGAGTAAGCTAGAAGGAGAAAGTCAGGTGTCACTGCATCTGAGAAACAACGAAAGAGACCCTGTCTGTTTCCAAACCCAGTTCTTTGGCACCGTGTGTGTGTGTGTGTGTGTGTGTGTGTGTGTGTGTGTGTGAGAGAGAGAGAGAGAGAGAGAGAGAGAGAGAGAGAGAGAGAGAGAAACGGTTGCTATAAGAACTAAAAAGGAAGAGAAGAAAAGTACATGATCATATGACGCTGGCTTAAGAAAGGATACTCTGCATCTCATTCAACAAACCACACCGAGAAATAACTCAGGAAAGTATGCGTATGTTCTACTCACTCCAATTAATTAAGCTTCATTTGGTTGCCCAGCCTTATTTACTGATCTCACTCCAGTGGGATGCCTATGGCTGAGGTAGTACCACTACTTAGAGCACCATTAAGATGCTCGGCTGAGCAGCTGCGATATAGCCTACTTCCTTCTGGCACCTGTACTTAGGCACGTGGGCAGTAACCTGGAACTCAATGAAAGACCAGCGAGCATACTTGTGGATATTATCCGCCTAGCCCACATTTCACTGTGCTGTTGTTTAGACCTGGTTCCCCGGGATGGAACTATGGAGAGGAAGTGGGGTCTGTTAGAGGTGGGGCTTGGTGTGAAGTCTTGAGGTTATTGGTGCTCTATCCCTAAAGGGGGATTTTGAAACTATAGTTACTCTCTTTTGCCTTTAGTCCCTGGATGAAGAGGTAAGAGAGTTGGTTTTACCATATGTGCCTGCTGTATCCTGCCTTATTGTAGATCCAAAGCAACCGGTTAAAACTGGGAATCACCACTCCTGGGCATATACACAAAAGATGCTCCAACATGTAATAAGGACACATGCTCCACCATGTTTATAGCAGCCTTATTTTTAATAGCCAGTAACTGGAAACAACCCAGATGTCCCTCAACAGACGAGTGGATACAGAAATTGTGGTACATTTACACAATGGAGTACTACTCAGCTATTAAAAACAA
>NW_022196910.1:19802640-19806303 GCF_008632895.1 Mastomys coucha
TGTCTTTTGGAGGGGAAACTGGGAAAGGAGAAATTTACATGTAAATAAAGAAAATATCTAAAAAATAATAAAAAACAAACTGTGAATCAAAACCAATCTTTTTTCTTTATAAGCCACTGTATCAGGAATTTTGGTATAGTAGACGAAAAGTTATAGTATGATTCACATAAAGTTTGAGAATGTTTTGATTTCCCTTTTAAAATCTATGCTTCTTCCTTTACTCTCAGCCCACACAGCTAGGACTGAATTGATTCCATCTATGGAGGATCATTTTGACTGGAGCAATCAGAATTTTCCAACCTTTGCTCCAGAGCCATTTAGTCTGTATTGTGGTCACATGATCTGGCTTAAGGCAACTAGAATTCGCTGGGACTTTGCTAAAGCTGAAAGGAAAGAAATGTCTTCCTTTTGGGGTTTAAAGAGATCATGTCCAGAACTCTCCCAAGGGAAAGCAAGTGAGAATAAAGGCAGACACAGAGTTGAGGGATGGAGAAACACTGATTGCTTTTGACACTAAAGCACCCTGACTGCCAACTTCACTCGGAACCAGGAACACCCATGGCACTATTAGTCAGAAGAGCTGTGTCATCCTCCCATTGGCATAAGGCTGTTTGTACTGTGTTTCTGTCACTCGCAATTAAAATATTTTTTTTTTACATTTCTTTAATTGCTCATTTGTAAAATTTAAGTAAATAACGCATGAGTATATTCTTTTTATTTATTTTTATTAGATATTTTCTTTATTTACATTTCTAATGATATCCCCTTTCCCGGTTTTCCCTGTGGGGGGAAACAACTGTTCTCTCCCCCCCTCCCCCACAGTTAAAAGATTTGATAATGAGGGTGTGGATATAAAATTGTTCTTTGGGGGATACCTAGATTCAGATTCTATGATAAGAGCTCTATAGACCAGGTACTACATATATTAAAATGGCAGGCAACTATGAAGTTTGCTAGACTTTGCTTCCTCACTAAAGTTTAAGAACTGCCCACATTATCCAACCCAACCCTTAAAACCGCTAAGCAAACACTTCTTGCTCACTATGTATCTTCATCTTCTTCAAAGTTTCTCACATTGTATTGTCCCAGACAAGTCTATCAAATATCTGAAATACATACTTAGAACTATAAATCTGTTTTAGAAGAGAGGGCTGGTGAGTTTGTTGTTTTGTTGTTTTTCTTTGTGTTTTGCTTTTGTGTCTTGCTGCTATTTGGCTTTGTGTTTAGACAAGGGATAAGAAAGACATGGTCTTCAAAGATAAGCAAGCCCACTTCTACAGTAAAGAAAGGTGTGTCAGAACACAGACACACTTATTTATGACCACAGCAGACTGAAAGAGCTGCAAACAGGAGCGGATAACCCAGGAAGTCTAAAGTGTTTAGAGAAAAAGTGTCTTGACCTCTAATGTTATCGTTAGATACAGAGTGGCTGCAGCCTTTAATGTCTTTGTGTTTTGAAGGTCATGTGTTTGTGACCCTTTTTTCCCTTGAAGTCAGTATTACCTTGTATGCTATGGTGATTAGAGGGAGAAACTTTAATTCATTTAATGAGGAAAAGTTCCTGTTTACTTAAAGCAGAGATGGAAGTCCTCAAATGTATTTGTCTCTGGTGTCCGTCAACACACTAAAAAAACACTAATATTATCTGGGCTCCATCCAGTCCAGCATCATCTTCCAACTTCTGTCCTATCCCTTGTATCTCAAGAAGAAAAGTTTCGGCAGGAGAGGATGGCTCAGCATTGAAGAGCCCTGACTGCTCTTCCAGAGGTCCTAAGTTCAAGCCCCATTCATGACATAGTGGCTAAGAATTATCTGTAATGGAATCTGATGTGTCTAAAGATAGCTACAGTGTACTCATACTCATATACATAAATAAATAAATAAATAAATAAATAAATCTTAAAAAAAAAAAGAAAAGAAAAACTTTGGAATCACATTTTCCAGATTTGTCAGCAAGTTTCCAGTCTGTAGAATACCAATGAGAGCTTCCATGACAGGAAACACAGAAGGATATATTAGTGTTGCTCACAGAGGTGGGTGCATGTGTGGGTCTCTCCTCGGCCTCTAGAATTTCCTGTTCTCACTAATAGTAACTGTTCTGCAACTTTAGCAGGAAGAAGAAGAAAAACCACCAGCAGAGGATGTCCATGGTCTCTCTGTTCAGCCCCTGAATTTTACATGCACCGCACCTTTTGTTTTAATTCTTGTCCAGCTTGACACACCTAGAATGGTCTATTTCCCTCTCTGATCCCTAGTTCATGCCTGATGATATTCCCAAAACAACACAATTAACTCTGCTCTACAGTCCCAGAAGCAGTGGCTGGCTGCTTGGTGGTTTCTTAATACCCCTGCTTGTTCAGAACACAGTCACTAGGTAATCAATCTTGGTGACTTACAATTAATAATTGTTAGTGAGGCATTGTATGCAACCAATCCATTCCAGTTGTTGCCATTGTTATGTTGGCTTTTCAGATAAAAGGGATAGTACTTAGGAGGATGCAAAAACAAAACCAAAAAAAAAAAAAATGGGACGGAATGTTTGCAAGGGACAGAGAGTGGATTAGGGTCACTGAAGCGTGAACCCTTGGAGCACTGTGGAGGGGGAGGATTGTGGAGAACTTTTATACTTAGCCAAGGTGTTTAGAATTCATAGGACGGCCTGTTTCTTCTGCCTCCTGGAAAGGCATAAGAAGAGGAAATGAATGCACGAGCCAACTGGCATTTGTCTGATCACATTTTCGGGAAAGCTCCAAGTGACATCAAAGCAGAGATAATGAGAATGGTGAGCAGTGGGCCAGGTCTGTGCCTGCAGCAGTGACAAAAGTGCCCAGCTCCACATTGGGGGCTGGGGCCATAGCTTCTGGTGCAGCTGCAGCCACAGCTGGCTGGATGACCTTGGCCGAGTCATCCTCCCACAGGGCTTTAGTTCTTCTCCTTACAACATGAACTGGGCAACCTCAAAGGCTTTTCTGAAGCTAAGATTCTATTATCTATGGCTTAGAGGGAATTGAGTCAATGGAGGGCCTCAGAGCTAAGATCCGATTAAGGCGACAGAAGCAGAAATCTCATCCACAGCGCAGCAAAGTTCTTTCTACCCTTGATAAGTTATCATAGAATCAATCTTGCTCAGTGGACAGCAGCCAAAAAGCTAGGACACCATCAAGACCTCCCTCTGCTTCCCTTCTATTCCTGCATGTCTGTATAGCACTAATCCTCTTCTGTCTTTGCCTTTTATCTATCCTCCTCCCTCCCTCCCCCTTTCCACCTGTCTCTCAGTCTAGTCTCTTTTCTGTTTTCCTCCCCTCATTCCTTCCTTCTTGCACACAGATCTGATTTCAAGGGAGAGAGGAAAAATAACAAGGGCACAGGGGAATTACTGAGAAGACATCTTCCCCACACCAGGCCTGGGCCTGAGCTTCCTTCTGCCAATAGCACAGAGGTCATCAATGTGACTGTCAGACAACCTTAGCAGGGAAGGAAAGAGGAAGGATGAGTAGAAGGATAGTAAGGATGCTAATATGCTCTTATTAGGAAAAGTACTTTGAATTCATCTAGAGTAGTTTATTAGATTCAGAATGGCCAGTACTAGAGGAAGCACATTCACAGATAATGTATGTATGGTGTGTGTGTGTGTGTGTGTGTGTGTGTGTGTGTGTGTGTGTG
>NW_022196910.1:19806348-19807192 GCF_008632895.1 Mastomys coucha
GGTGCATATTTATATTTCTGGAGCCCAGTGGTCAACTTTATTTTTGAGGTAGAGTCACCTCACTAACTGGCCCAAAGCTCACAGATTAGGCTAGGCTAACTGGCCAGAGACACCCAAGAATCTATTTGTCCTTACTGTCTCAGTATGGAGATTAAAAGCACACACTGTGATACCTGTGTTTTTTAAAATATGGGTTCAGGCACTTGAACTCCCGTCTTTATGCCTGCAGGAGAAGAGTTTATCTATAGAACTATCCCTCTACCCTCAGCTATTTCTTTTTCCAGACTGATTTTTTTTCAGAACTCCATCATACAAGATGCTTTCTTATGCCCTAATCATTTGCCATTAATTTATGCTAAGAATTAGCTTTTTCTGGAGGGGGTAGCCAAACTAAAGCCACTGTCTCTTTGAAAGTTTAATCAGGCATGGAATTGAAAGCAGAGACAGGCTACCTGGTTCCAAGTCCTTCCCCCACAAAAGTAAACCATGTTTTGTCCTTTGTCAGCCAAGTCCTTTCAATTAAGGGAAGAGAGTCTTGTCTCTTTCCATTCCAGTCCTGAATTCTTCATCCTTGCTAATTTATTTACAAATGTTTTGTGTGACCATGTGTTCTGCTCTGTTCAAGAAGGCTGCTCAGCTGTCATCTGTTTGGTGTCTCCCTAGAACTCTCTGTTTTGATAAAATAGGACAGTCTGTATCATGAGCCTCAAAAGGGACCTCAGCATGGATTAGAATTATGCTTGCCAGCTGTGTGCTTCAGGCAATGGGAGCTCCTGGGCCCATCTTGCTGTCCCCCGACTCTGAATGTCTTTGCTTAATCCAGACAAAGAATTTCAACAAGTGA
>NW_022196910.1:19807202-19846901 GCF_008632895.1 Mastomys coucha
CAGCTTATACAGTTATTTAGCTCTTCCAACATTTCTAAATGGAATCTTCAATTTAGCCATGTAAATGAAGACTGTGTGAGATAAAGACCATGCAGAGAGGTTGTGTCTACAGTGAATACCACAATACTAATCAGCAAAACATACATGATCACCCAAGCTAGCATTTGGCATATAACTCCAGTGTCAGGCACCAGTGCAGTCAGGAACACATCTTACCTCGTCTGATCTCCATCTTATACCCTTACACATAGTTACCCATTTTACAGATAAGAAAATGAATATCATCCCCAAGAAGCAGAAACAGAACCATCCCTAGAAGCCACATATAAGGCCAGAATTTTGGTGCATGCAAGGGAGTATTTTTTTAGTGAAACCATGTCATTTGCATCAAAATGAAAAGGGTTGAAAGACTCATTTTAGTAAAATGAGCCAGACATAGACAGACATGTATGGTACATTCTCCAAGTGGAGGTGGCCTTAAGGGAAAATCATGATCACAAGAGGCAGGAATGGTATAATGGCAGAGGGTGGGTAGAGAAAGGGTGTACTGTATTAATGGGTGCTGTATGCAAGGTGTTGGACTATCACACTGATCACCACCAATATAAAATATGCATTAATAAGCAATAAGATAAAATCATCTCTTTTAAAAGACTGCAACTTGCCTATGTTAATGTTGAACAAATAAAAAGATGTTCAAGAGTACACTGCAGGCAAACAGGTATAATCTACTGCATGACAAAGGAAGTGCTGAGAAATGTGGCCTTAAGTATCATCATTGTAATACATCACAGCCTATATTTATGCAACCTAGATGATATAGTCCACCACACACTGGGCCATCAGGCATGGGCATATAATGGAACAGCTTACCATTCCTCAGGCATGATATCAAAATAGACAGAGATGTAGCAACCATGAGATGCATCAGCTGCAGGCACTGCGATGTGGCAGGCACACAAATTCAAAGTATTCTTTTTATAGGTGGAAGGCATAAGCTCTGACAAAATGATAGAGTCAGATTCAGTGTTTTTATAAACCAATAACAGTGAGTGCTAATCACTTCAATGTGTCATATGGTATGCAGAGCTGGATAGGTTGCCCCTGAACTCTAGGTGAATATATATGTCCATTTGCACCAGCTTCACCACAAACACACCAGTAATGCAAGGTATTATGATGTCACTAAGTAGGCTCTTTTCATGCCGTCATAACCTCAGAACAAATATCATATATAGCCCATGGTTGATCAAAACATCACGGCAGAGTTGGTGACTAATACAAAAAGTCTCCTTTCTGAGAGCATATACCATTATAGTTCAGGATGCATAGCTTGGACCTGAAATAATCCAAGCTTGCTCCACTGCTTACCACAGTACATTTGAAATGCCTGTGAGCTGTTCATTTCTGCTTGACAAAACTTTATGGTGGGCTCCTATCCTTAGCTATGTGTCACCTTGTTTGGGCCACCATCTTAATCAGCACAACATAATTTTGTAGATCAAGAGGCTTAAACAACAGATGTGTGTTATATTGCTCAGTTTCTGAAGCTGGAAATCCCAAGATCAGGATTCCAGTATGCTCAGTTCTGCTGAGGGCCCTTTACTTGGCATGAGGACAGATTCCCTCTAGTTGAGTCCTAATTTGGAAGAAAATTGGGGGAGAAAGAAAAGAGCAAAGGAGGAGAGATAGGGAGGGGAAGAGATTGCTAGGGGAAGAGATGGAGAGAGGGAGAGAGCATCTCTTCCTCTTCTTACAAGGTCATAAAATCTATGATATCTAATTACCCAGCAAAGGCCACACCTCTAAATACTATCACTATGTGTGGGTTATGATAACCACACATACAATTTGAAGACTGAAATATCCAAACCTCACAACTACCCCAACACCTTTCTAAACGTTCTTACAAGGCAACCTCTTGACTAACATTTACTGCCGACAGACATTCAGTGATGTAAAGTGTGTGAAAGGGCTCATCCAGTGAGCTGAGAGGCCCAGAGAGAACTGATTACTTTTCCCCAAGAGAGAGGGAATTTCGTTAGAGGTTGCCTTTGCCAAACAGAAGCTGTTCCCTGTGTCTCCAGCTGATCTGTCTCTTGCAGATCCTGTTATCAAGCCTCCAGACTCATATGAACCAATTCTCTACAAATGGCTCTCTTGGAAGGTATAAACACATATTAATGGTGTGACATAGCTAGTAGAATACATGTCTATCATGCACAAAGGCCCAAGTATATTGTTCAGAACCATATAGGCATGGTAATTCACCATATAGGCATGGTAATTCAGACCTATGCCACTCTGAGGTTAGAAGCAGGAGGACCAAATTCAAAGTTAGCCTCAGTTACACAGGTACTTTGACCAGTCTAAGACACATTAGACTCCTTCAATATGAAAACAATCTAGAGCTATGTAGCTCTCTTTCTCTTCAGATGTATAGAGATGGTATAGAGACAAACCCCACAATATTTGTTGATTCTGTTTCTCTGAAAAAACAATAGATCCAAAGTTCCTAATCAAGGAGCCTCTCACCACTCTAAAGTCATTCATGATTGCCATGTAAAGGGATGGCAGGTGACTAGCATGCAAACAGTCTTTTCAGTGAGTTGACCTGTAGCAGAGACAGTTACAATGAATGAAACTCAACCAAAATGGAAGGGGATTTTTGGACACATTTCAGGGTTCCATAGTTGCTTCTCTCTGAGTCAATGCTTTTCTAATGGCTCATGAAGTGGGATGATGCAGACATAAACTAGAGAGGAAATGGAGTCAAGAAAGACATTACAGGTGACAAAATGTAGCTGCTGTCATGCTATACTAAAACAGCAAGAAGGATAATGGGAAACCTGAGAGTTTAAGGTTCTTTTGTTTGTTGGTTTTGATCAACAATAATAGCACAGCTAGAAGTTTAGATTTAAATTAAAATAAAAAAAAAACCTATTTTGTTCTTCTCAAGTTCAAAATGAGTCAGCACTGTAACATCTACCCTTTAATATGATCTGAGCACTAAAATCAAAAGACTCAAAACATTAATGCATCCTGAGGATCTGTCCTTTTGTAATCCACACAAACAGGAAAACATCAGAAACAGGATAGCCAGTTCCAAGAGTTCCACATTTCAGAAGGGTCGTGCCCCAAAAAGGTTCTGAAGAAAGGGAGCTGAAGCATTAAGAAATTATTTTGTTTGAAGAGCATTGTGGGAAACAGTGAGTTAGTGTCATAGAAGAGAAAATATCCAAAGGAAGGCAGAAAGTTCCTCAGAAGTCAAAGGAAGGAGGATGTTGGTTGGCTTCCCAGCAGCAAAACTAAATGCAAACACACAAGTTTTAGGCCAGTACAAGGAAAGGCTTTCTAAAGCTCAGACCTACACGTTCTGAACTCTAGGCTCTCCCTGCAAAGAGATGTCCAAGTTAGGTATTATGGTTCCTTTATCCAATGTCATAGATGGACATACCATACCAATAGCATGTCCTAATTTCCTTTGGGAAAGGACATGGGAAGGGACAGGGAATCAGTCTGGAACAGCATGTTCTTGGCTGGGGATCATCTTTTTCCTTTCTGATGGATGGATGATATTCTGGTTAGTAATTTGTCAGTTTTACCAATTTTTAATTTGGAATTTAAAAATCAATGGGTTCTAATTTTTTCCATCATCATAGCCATCAATAACCACCCCTACCATTAATATCACCATTATTAATATCACTTCTATGGCTGTGTCAGATAATCTAATGTTTTAAATAGCTTGTTTCATTCAAACCTTTAGCCACTACCTGAAACACAGAGACCTGGGCTCAGGACATGAGCCTACAAATAGGGATGATCAGAGTTAGATCCAAGTGCATCTGATTTCAAAGTCTCTAAATGCTCTTGCTTTGAGAGCCAGCCTCCACAGATGCCATATACGTCAATATTTCATGCCAAGCTCTCTTTACATTGTCACTGCTGTGTCTTTCTGTCTCTCCTCTCTGTCCCCCTAGAGCATCCAACTCCCCTTGTTCTGCTCCCTCTAACTTCTCTGATCACCCTACCCATGGTGACCTTTTATCCCATATTAAACATTTTGGTTACAAGCCAAAGAGACTCAAATTGAACAAGTTTATGCAAAAAGGAACTTATCAGAGCATAAAACTTTTACTGAGAAGAAAACAAACAGGAAGATGGGAAAAGTGGGAGGGAAAAATAAGGACCTACCGAGGTACCCTCATCTCATCTCTCTCATCCTCCTGTATTGGTATCTGAGCTTACTTCTTGTAGTCTGTTCTTTCCCACAAGGTTGGAACCCAGGCTTGTGGGATTATATACTCTTGGTTTCAATTTTAAAGCATACTTCTCACTCCCATCTACCTGTGTTGAGATTTATTATAATTGCAAATAATGAATAATGCACTTATTTTCAGTACTCATTTCACTGAATATTGGTGAATCTACACAATCATATCCACTATTGTGACCTTAATATAGAAGATTTTTAATCTATCCAGTTCAAGTTTTAAAAATTATAGGAAACACTATGGTCAGCTTAAAATCAGTACCTGCTCTACACATCAATTGCCAGTAGATTACCACTTGAGAAGGTAGTTCCCACTGAAATCATACAGGGGACCTGAACATGAGCACAAACTGTAGGTCCCTAAAGAAATCATTTGAGTTTGGGTGGAAAGTAAAATACTGTTTCAAAGTAGCCCAAGTGCAGACCAAAACCGCACAGTAATTTCAGTCAAAGAAAAGCTACAACAGAGGTGTATTACTATAGAAGGTAATTTGGAATAATAACAGATTGGTTGATAAATAGGGAACTCTAAAACATATCATTAGCTGTGCCCCTGGATCCTGGAGAGGGCACAACCATGGTTTACTAAGCAGCAGCCTGGTAAGCCTTGATAGAAATTGTTCCTTTGGAACTTTCCAGAAATCCATTGCCTAGACTCTCAAGAAAAGTTGTTCATCATAAGGTGATGAACATAATCAACTACAACGCTATCAGGATTGAGAGTCAAGCTGAAGCAGGCCACCCATGGACCCCTGCTGACTGTAGCCTGCTGTGTACACATAGTAACAGTCAATCCATGTGCTCTGTGGATCAGGCATTAAAAGGGATTTGAGGAAGAGCCAGACCAGAAGGTCAGACTCAGGAGCCAACCATTTCCTCTGATTACTGTAAAGCTCAGCATTGTGCCCACTAGGAACAGAGAACATTTAAAGGTCCCTGATCTATTTCACAGATCTGCAAGCAGAGATATTCTCTGAAATAAGAAGCAAGATGTCTTTCTGAGTTTGAGGCTAGCCTGGTCTA
Source organism: Mastomys coucha (assembly GCF_008632895.1). Classification (NCBI taxonomy): domain Eukaryota; kingdom Metazoa; phylum Chordata; class Mammalia; order Rodentia; family Muridae; genus Mastomys; species Mastomys coucha. The sequence goes on from NW_022196910.1 coordinate 19,812,502, forward strand.
CAGAGTGAGTTCCAGGACAGCCAGGGATACACAGAGAAACCCTGTGTCGAAAAAACAAAAAAAAAAGAAGGAGGAGGAGGAGGAGGAGGAGGAGGAGGAGGAGAAGAAGAAGAAGAAGAAGAAGAAGAAGAAGAAGAAGAAGAAGAAGAAGAAGAAGAAGAAGAAGAAGAAGAAGAAGAAGAAGCAAGATGTCAGTAATCAGCATACCAGTGTGCACCTACATCATCCTTTGAATTTCTGTGGAATTTGGTATCTCACAGTCACAACAAAACATTCCTTATACAGTTCTGTAGTCATTGTCTCTCATTCTTTCTGTGCCTGTCTCTCTACATGCCCCTGTCATGTGCACATACATGCATATATACAGATTATTTATTCCAAGTGAGTAGGAGCCACACCTCCAGAAGATAAGGAAGTGCACCCTAAATTGCTGTCAGTTCCCTTTCCTCTGTCTCTACGGGATTTTAGACTCATATAGATTCCTAAATGATCATGACTACAAGACAATCCCAAATATCTATACCTTATGCCAAATCTACTTAGCAATGTTTGCTTATTTTAAAATGTCTTTTCAACAAAGCCTGTGCAAAATGAAAATGTCACCCACATTAACTTCCATGGATAGTGGAGATGAGAAGAAACCTCGCAGTCTCAATTCTTAGCAAACATCCCACCCCTTAGCAATGAAAAGCAGATTAAAATTATACACACACACACACACACACACACACACACAGAGCTAGCCATTTAGTTCAGAAAATGGCAAGGTGCTTGTAAATGCCCGACACAAAGAGAACATTGGGTCAGTGAAATTACCCATCAGGAATGAACCTCAAACAGTGCCCCTGGGGAGTTTCAAGAGAATCTAGCTCCTTTATTAGGTCTGAAATTTAAACGTTTGTAACAATTTTATTCATAGCAGCAGCCAAAATGTAGAATCATCCATGATAATCTTCAGTTGGTGAATGGGTACATTAACTCTGGTAACATTAAGACAGTGAAATACTGTTTGGCAGTTAAAAGAAATTATCCATGGAGCCACAAAAAGACATGAAGGAAATGTAAATGTACACTATTAAGTGTAGGAAGCCAGTCTGGAAAGGACTCATACTATATGACTCTACAACTGCAAGGCATTCTGGGAAATGCAAAATTAGAAAGATGAAAAATATCAAGGGGGTGCTTTAAGCCAAGAAAAATGTCTTCTCAAGCCAATTTTTACAAATATTGAATTAGTGGGCAACACACAAAATTGGAGGTTTCACACACACACACACACACACACACACACACACACACAAACACAAACACACATACCAAGTGTTCTAAAAAAATTGAAGATGATTGCTCTCTCTCTCTTTCTCTCCCTCCTCACTTTCAGCGCCACTGCCCCCTCTCTCCCTCTCAATTAAACATCTTACATGTGGAAAAAAATTGAAGATGATTATGTTGGTTTGAATAAAAATGGTCTTTATAGATTCATAGTGAGTGGCACGATTGGGAAGTGTGGCCTTGCTGGAAGAAGTGGGTCACAGGGGGTGGGCTTTGAAGTTTCACATGTTCAAACCACTCCCAAGGTCCTTTACTCTCCCTGATGCCTACAGATCTAGATGTAAAACTCTCAGCTACTCTCCAGTACCATGTCTACCTGCATGCCACCATACTTTCTGCCATGATGACAATGGACTGAACCTCTGAACTGTGAGCTTGCCCCAATTAAATCCCAATTAAATGCTTTCCTTTATAAGAGTTGTTATGGTCATGGTGTCTCTTCACAGCAATAGAGGCCCTAATTAAGACAACAGTACAGCAAGCCTTCAAAAATTAACTGTGTCTAGGAAACAGTCTCCCTTTACACACACACACACACACACACACACACACACACACACACATACACACACACATATCAGATATCTTGAAACTGAAAGGTTCTACAGAGTTCATAGGAAAGTTAACATCTATTATATAGTTAGGATCATAGATATGTACTAGAAGAAAACCAGGCAGAGAATCTAGTCCATGAGTCATCTTGCTGTTGCCTAAGCAGTAACTGGTGACCATCCCAGAGCCACCTTACTATGGAACAATTCTTTCAAGAGAGTACTTTAAAAAGAACCTAAGATACTGTCTTAGATATCATGTCTGTCCATCATGAACAATATGGAGACCCTAATAGCATGCTGCATAAAAAGGATGTTCTAGCTACTAGAGAGCACTTTAACTAAATAGCTCTTCCTAAGTTTTTCTTTACTGGTTTAAGAAACCTGCTTGTTGGGCTGGAGAGATGGCTCTGAGTGTAAGGGGACTTATTGTTCTTACGGAAGACTTGGATTTGATTCCCAGCACTCATGTGGTAGCTCACAACTACCAGTAATCCTACATCCAGGACATCAGAAACCCTCTGACCTCCTCAGGCACCAAACAGACACAGGTGGTACATATACATACATACAGATAAAACATTCACAAAAGAAAAAAAAACAAACAAACCTAAGACAAACAAAAATACATTAAAAAGAAATATATTTGTCACTTGGTTTGCATGTGTCACCATAGCTCTTCTAGCATCAAGCACCAGGGCAACCTTTGAGAGAAACAAGCATGCCATGAGTTTCTCAGTGAGTAGAAGCATCCTCAATAAAAATCCAGATTAAAATCAAAACTTCACAGCTACAACTGGGGCCGAGAAACTAGCTAGGTTGGTAAACTACTTACCTAAGGTGCACAAAGGCTTGGTTCAATCCCCAGGACCACACACTGCAAGCATGACTGTTCATGCCTGCAAACCCAGCAGGAGGTGGAGACAGGAGGATTAGGAGATCAAGGCCATCCTTGGTCAAGACCAGCCTGGGTTACATAAGGTTCTGTCTCAAAACAAAACAAAGCAACCCTCCAACAGAATGAAGTGAATTAAGAAATGTTATCAAGTGCTCAGAACTGTCCCACACTGATGTATATTGTATATACATTCAGTGCACTCTGCATTGTGGCAAACGATCCATCTCCTTTGTAATCAGTGTGCGTACAAAATTCACATCTATACTGTTAATTATATTTTAAAATGAAAATTGTAATTTAGTCAAGTGGATTAGAATTAAGCCTTTCAAAGTGTGACTATTTATTAATGAGGTGAGGTCACTTAATTACTTATTACATGTTCAGATGCCTAAAGAAAATGGAGCTTCATTTACTCATTTATTTATTTGATGAGTCAATCAACTGCGCTCCCCTAGACCTCTTTCTGCTATACAGAACCTTGTAACTCCATAGGCCAAGTCAACCCAACAAAGTGATTTAGGCAGTTTCTCTCTAAATATTTTGCTGCCATGTTTTAGCTCCTTAGGATTGACATTGTCTTCCTTAGTAGTGTCCTGTATATGGAAGCAATGACTCTGATCGTCCCCAGGGTTGTCATGATGGCCTTCCCCTGGGATGTCCTCTATGTGGAAGCAATGGCCATGTTCTTTCCCAGGGTATCCCATATCTCAAAGTGATGGCCATGGTCTGCCCCAAGGGTATCCTGTATGTGGAAGCAATGGGCATGGTTTTACCCAGGGATGTCCTATATCTTGAAGTGATGGCTACGATGGGCAGTGTCCTTTGGTTCTCTGCTGTGCTGTGAGTTGTGGGCAGGGTTGCTTTTTGCTTGTTGTTTGAGCAGTTGGGTTTGACATACTCTCTACAACCTCCTCCTTTAAGCTTTGTATTTGTTTGGTATCTGGCTGTTCCTTCCTGGTCCCTCCCACTTTCCATCCTTCTGCTTACTTCTCCCCTCCTTGCAGTCTCAGTAGCTGATCTTTCAGCTTCAGTGCTTTAAGTAGTACTTCCATAAGATGGGAAAACAAATTATACCCACTAACCAGCACTCGTCCTTGACTTCCAGGTCTGCTTTTCCAACTTAGTCATACCTCTCAAACTTCCTACCTAAGCACTTTAAGTTGCTGGGTGAGAGCTAGGATGCTTGACCCAACATGCCCAATTTCAGATTCCTGATGGCCATCCTAAATACCCTCCCATGGCCTGATACATATTATTCCAGGTGCTACACCATAACTCTTGGAGTAATGCCTTGGATTTCTTTCTTCCTGATCCTACTTTCGTCTCTAAGGTAAACCCCTTGACTCAACATTGATGAGTCTAGGACATTTAATGTGGCCAAGTCTTTCTTCTGATCCTAGTCAGATGAAGCAAAGGCCCATACCTACCCACTCTGCTTCCAATCTATTCCGTACAAATGGTGTCTTTGCAAACAGTCAGTGGAGTTCTCAACAATTTTAAATAATGTCATTTTTAACATTCTTGTTTTTATCCAGAATGCTCTCATGTCTTCCTATTTTACTGAAAGGAAGAGGTTGTCTTTATCTCCCATAGTCTGTCTCATTTCAGCTTCATGTCTTAGTACTTGCTTCAAGTACAACTGCCTTCCATACCCAATTAAAATGGTAAGCAAGTTTCAACCTGAGGGCCTGTGCTGTTGATGTTCCATATGGCTTACTTCTTCACATCTTGCAAGTTCTCACCTAAACATCACTTATACATGAATCTTTCCTAGACCTCTAAACTCACTATTCTGAGACTTCCTGTTAACTTCTTTGGCTTTATATTTTCTTTCCAATTATCATCATCTCACATAATCACAATTTATTTTTAGAGCCTCTTTTACTGCCACTAAGATATGTGATCTGTGTGTGTCTGTCTGTCTGTTTCCCTCTCTATCTCTCTCTGTCTCTGTCTCTCTATTATACATGTAGGTACATATTCATGCCTATGTGTGCTACCAAATGTATGTGTGTGCTAGTATACATGACCCTGTGTGGATATTATTGTGCCTATGGGGGTCAGAGGTCAAAATTTCCCAATCATTCTCTATTTTTTTTAATTTGTCTGTTTGTTTGTTTTAGAGAGTGCATCACTAACCCCAGAACTTGCTGAATGACTAGTCACTGGTCAGCAGTTTCCAAGGGACCTCCTTGCTCTTGTCTTATCAGCTGTGGATTTCTAGGCACACATTGTCATGCCCAGGCTTTTCTGAATACAGGTTCTTATGCTTGTGTAGCAAGCACTTTGCCAACTGAGACATTTCCACAAACATCGCAGGATCATTCCCTGGACTGAGGTAAATGGAGAAAGTGAGTTGAACACAAGAATATCTGCATTTATTGCTCTCTTCTTTTGACCAGCTATGACCACCTGTGTTGACTTGCTCACTATAGACTGTACCCTGAACCATTAGCTAAAATAAACCTTTCTCCTTGAGGTTGCTTCAGTTAGACTATTTTATCACAGAGTAGAAAAAGAAATTTAAACACCTATAACCCAGTTACCATTATTAATTAGTCCAGGTTGCCTCTTTTGATCAGCAATGGAACTGTCCAACAGTCTATCTTATTATGTGGACATATTGCAAAGTAAATTACTTATCTCTATAGGCTGCTCTAAACATTTCAGCATATTTATTAGTTATGTTTCCTTAGATTGTTATGTAAGATATTAAATACCATCAAATACATCTAGAATATACATTCAGGGATGTGGACACATTTACAAGTGTACAATTATGCTACTTGAAAATGTATTAAGTCATAAGAACTTCTGTGGGATCCCTGGAGGGTGGCAGTAACTCAGTGGTTCCCAGGACTAGTGGTGAACTCCTAAGTACAAGACGTCTAACTACTCCCATGGCAGCCTACACGCCAGCATCCTAAAGCCTGGAGCCATTAATCCACAATGAAGCCCATGTTACCTAGAGTCTATCGAGACTGCAGGTAAATTTTGAGAGGCATTAATGTCTCGGTACCCATCAAAGGACTGCTGGGACTTACTGTCTAGATGCAGTCAAACCTTCCATGCTACATCCTTGTTATCCTTGGTCACCATACAAGACCAGCCTACAGAAGAGTTGAGATGTGGTCTAATGCACCTTATGAGGAAGAATGTCATCAGTGATAAATTTGGCCTGAGGAAAACAAGAAGTAGTCTTTCTGCAAGCCAGCTTGTGTGCAGGGGGATAAACGATAACTTTAGGAGAAAATGTTTTTCCACTTCCCATTATTAGAGACTAGTTTCCTCATAAAGTCGAGTCTTTTTTTTTTTTCCTTTCAGAAAGTCAAGTGTAAGTCAAAAGAATTTCCCCGCACAACAGATCTGGAGCCAATGGAAGGCACTCTCCAAAATGAAATAAGCAGCATTCTTCCCATGGGTCACTTCAAAGAAAGTCCCAGCATGCTCACAGCACCATAAAGAAAAGCCAGGAAGGAAAATGAGACCTGGCTAGTCTTTGAAGGCATGGAGAAACATACACTCCTTAAGTTCTTCACCAGCTCCTTCATTGGAAGTGTTAAACAAACTCGGCTGGTTCATTGAAAAGAAACTTCCTGAAGCTTCAAGCAAGCAGGCTACGGGAAAACACAGAGATGGCAGATGAGAGCAACTTACCTGAAGTGTCTGAGCTTGAGGGAGTCACAGAATTCTCACAGATCATCCACAAGAACCTGGGTCAAACAGAACAGATGGCACAGAACCAACTGATGACCCCTCTAACCAATCACCTTTAAGCAATAGCATAAAAACAAAACAAACAAACAAAAAAGACAAAACAAACAACAACAACAAAAAAAAAAACAAAAAAAAACAAGGAGACTGAACAAGTGTACCAATAAGACTGTGAACCCTTCAGGATGCTGCTGCAAATGCTGGTTGAAAAACATCCTTTGTTAGAAAAGTCCATTCAGCCTCCACTTTGGCAGAATTTACATGAAATAAGTGAGCAGTGTGGGGAAGCGCTCGGGTAGCTCAGTGCAGGGAATGACACTTCTTAAGAAGAACTGGCACTCTGGCAGAAAAGTGTTTCTTGATAGTCTTGTCGTTCCAGAAGAGCATAAATCTTCCTGAATGGAATTTTTGTGATGAAAGGAAATGTTCTGTGATAGTCATATTCTAGTGTCAAGTAAACACCTAAAATAATCTATTCTGAATTTTTTCCAACCATAGAGCCTCCTAATTCACACACACACACACACACACACACACACACACACACACACACACACACACACACAGTGTTTAGTTGGTGTCTTAGCCTTCTGGAGACCAGCTTTCTGGACTGTTCTATAGTCCTCTAACTATGTGAATGTCTGGCCCCAGAGTGTAGTTTATAGTTAGAGATTGAAAATAGTTATAGCATGTAAAAATGTTGGACTTTTGAGTTGGGATATTTATTGACTTTTGGCTTACTTTTCTGAGGCTTTGTTGCTTTGATTAAAGTCATCATACAATAAAATATATTATTTTTGAACAAAAAGACCCCAGACCACCATGGTCTTCCTAAGAAATTTCTTCCTGTCCCCAATTACTTAGTCTTCATCTGGAAGTCCTTGGTAAAACTCAACATGGCAATAGTTTTCCAGCCTTTACTTTTACCTTTTCTGCAATGTCAAATGGAATTATATTATGTGGATTTTTTTCATAATGTTATTTCACATATCTATGAATAATTAGAAATACTTGGTAAGTATGCATAAGTATTTAGGCAGAAGTATAGTGATGCCTATAGTTAACTTTGAAACCTACCTGAAAAGTTATGAGAATAGGTGGATAGAGAGATGACAGGTAGAAAGATGTTTGGACAGATATGAGAATTATACATGTTGTGGCATATATTAACAGCCTATCTATTTCTTAATAACTATATTTCTTTGTGTTACTATGCCTCATCCTTGTCTACTGTTTGTTTGTTTCCCAAGAGTGAAGATGGAACCTAGGGTCTTAGGTACACCAAGTGAGCAATGTACTACTGAGCCCAGCCTACTATGGTTTCCCTCCATAGTCCTACTGGTGGTCATAAGCACTATTTCCTCTTTATGATTATGACTACAGAGCCTCTATGGATGTCCCTGGACAGGTCTTCATTGTGAACCCATATTTTCATTTTCCTTGGCTCATTTCCCCTGAATTGAAATCTCTGGATTATGGGAATTCAGATTGTTAACTTCATTTTAGAAAGAAACAAAAACAATTGCCAGAACTTGGCAGAAGAGTATATGCCAGGGCTGACCCTTGCCACCAAGGTGTAGCTACTCTGTATGGACTTGATCCCTCTAGTAGACAAACTCTTCATTCCTCACTTCTGCCTTAAGCAGAAATCGGAGAGAAATGACCTTCCCCTTGCCTTCAATTCCATCCTTCCTTTTGTGCCATCTCTGTCCATCTACTCAAGGTGTCCCCTTGTTCTCTAGGAAAAGGACTTCTCTATGCTTTCTCATTTTTCTTTTCTTCCCTCTTTTTCCCCTATGCTGTGTTTGGGAATTACCACTTAGGTTAAACAAGGCATATTACATACAAGAATCATTCTCTAGGGTTAAAGAGGGTTTATAAAATGGAAATTCTGAGTCACACCAGGACTGAAGAAAGACATACCTGTTAGGGGTTCGGCTTTCCTAGAAGAAGCTATGCATAAGCCCTGCATGTCAGACATATCTGATGATGCCTCAGACAGACAAGAGATGAACATGATGTCTGCAATGCAGTGGAGAACACATAATATCATAGGAAATGTTTGGGGTTGGGACTTGCTGTGGTAGGGCAGACAACAGGCTGTCAAGACCAGAGGTGAGGTACCTAGAAAGACAGAGTGGCAGCATTCAAAGGATATGGGTTACTTGGGCTGCAATTGTCTACAGTGGCTTGTGAATTGTACAGGGTTCAAGTTTCTGTACAAAGAGTCCTATGCAACAGAGGTTATGATAAATAAGTTCACAGCTGCCAAGTCACAGGGCAAGCATGTTTTAGGCCTGGATATAGGATGTTTTTATATTCATACTTGCTGACTTCCAGGCCCAGGAAAAAGCATAATAAGCCTATTCATCCTGAATTGTCCCTTAAGCACCCTCTACCCAGGGAGTTCACCACCCACTGAGTCTAGAGAAAAATGTGTAAAAGATTATCACTGGTTACCACAGAACATCTATACTAAAGGGTGTATTCAGTGGTTCAAAGCAGTACGGCGACAAAAGATACAATGTCTCTCTATGCAACTTCAATTAAATCTCAAGAGCAATGGACAATGATAGAGAAAAAGTGGTTGCAAGAGGAACAATGTTATTTAATCTGGGTTGGCTATTAATACTGCTCATTGTCCTAGTGACCCATCAGACACTAGCAAACACACAGTATCATAGGAAGTGTTTGATGTTGGCACTTGCTGTCTTGCATCTGTAGACCTTTCTGCTACCATGGAAAGGAGCTTGGGTTGGCCTTTTTGAAGGGTAAGAGAGTACCCTGGGTAATTAAATGATTTCAGAATTCCTAGCTGAGACCAGCATAGGCCCGTTAGGCCCAGGAAAACTACCCAGACTGAAAGGACCTTGCAAGCAATCCATAGAGTAGAGAAAGTAAGTATTTGCCACTCTGAAACATCCAAGCTTCGGTTTTGTTACAGAACTAACTAACTAATTAACTAACTAACTAACTAACTAACTAACCAATGTACTAACTAATCACCTAAATACTAATACAAAACAATAAAACCGGCATTAAGACATTTCCATATATACTGTTTATATTAATAGACTAATATATCAGGTATCTATCATAACAATATAGCAACATAAAAAACTTAATTATCATAAAAATAAAAGATTTGTTTACTCTAAGAAACAGGTGAATTTGTCCCCAAGAAATTTGTCCCATGAGGATAATTTGTCTATAGAATTGGCCCTGTTTTCCTGACAATTGAGTTGCCAAGAAAGGCAGGGCTTTGTATGGCTCATCTTTGAAAGTTCTTTTTATCCTTAAAATTTTCTGTACATTTTAGCTTTCTATTTCTATGGTTACCTCATCCTGTTTAATAACTTATGCAGAATCTGCCTGTTCTGGTTTATGTATCCACATAAGCTGTCTCTGATGACTTTTTTGGAATAGGATTAGACACAAGCATATAAAAATGATATCGCTACTCATGGATAGAATGCTCAAACCATAAAACCCACAGCATTTTCTTTGTATTATTACATTAGAGCTGTTTGCTTCTCTGTATGAAGCTTGTTATTTGCAAAAGAGCAGAATAAAATGTGTGAGCTCTGGGTTAGATGATAATTATCTTGAGCTTAAAAAGCAAATAAACTTTTTTTAAAAAAAATCTATTTTTAATAAAATTTCCATTTTTATAAAGTTAAGAAAGATGCTGCTTGTTTGCACAATTAGATTAAATTAGAATATGGGTCTAAAAAGTTTTTATTTCATCATGTCTTTAAACACAGAGCCAAGCAATTTTCTAGCTTTCAACCCTTGTCCTGTTGAGTTTGAAAGAACTTAGTTGCTGACATTTTGTTTTGTTTTAATTCACACCTAATTCTTAACCAGACATGTGGATAAGGCTAAAACATTTTCTGTGTTGATCCATTCTTCTTTTAAAAAAAAACTATTCTTGAGAAAAATATGATAAAGTTAATAGACCAAAACAAGTTACAGAACTTGAACTAAAGAAAAGTAATCTTTTAAAAGAATGACAAATTTGCCCTTTTATGACAACAAACATGGATCTACTTTTTGAGAGTGTTCTAGAATCCTATATTAGGATGGGGATAGGGGGAAGGCCAGCCAACTGTGAAATAGGTTGTCAAAAATATAAGCCTAAAATATGGTTCAACTACAAAAAAAAATTCCCAATTTGGGTTGGAAAGCCTAGGATGTTCATTTATTTAGCAGAAAAACAGAGTAAGTTGAGTTGCCCTGCAGAGGAAGTTGGGATTCCTCAAGTTAAGATTTCCACAGCAACAAATCCCCCTGTAATTAGAATATTTCATAATATTAAACACATAATCCAAGAGTAATTGGAAGGCAGAGCACATCCTCATAATTAGTCCATCACTTTTATTTACCTCATGTATAATACATGACAGCCCACATTGTAAGATAAATTAACAGCGAAATGTCAAAGCTTCCCTCTCATTTAGGCCACCTGTCTAGGTGTTCAGACTGACACCCATTGGCATGAAATTACCGAGTCCAGGGAAATCTAGCAGAACAGAGCTCTTACCCAAAGACCTGCTCTTCCTAGCTTCCTCCTCTCCTATCAGTCCTCATTAACTCCCAAAGTTTAAAGCTTTTATGATCTAGATTATCATTTTCATGCACATTTCAGGACACAGTAAAATGAATTGGACATTTTCCTATAAGAACATGATTCTACATTCAGGCATCTCACAAATGAGGGAGAACCTATAGGTTCAATGCTGCCATTCTTGAGTTTCACCCATGCATTTTTTAGGACTGAGAAATTTGGAGAATTCTGACCATTCTCTCTAGTATTCTCTCATCAAAGATCTATTTGAGAGACTCTTGCTGATGTCTTCGAGACCAGAAGGAAGATGGTCAATAAATCAAATTTAAAGAAACCCAAAAAATTAAATCAAAATTTGGGTTTAGGACCTAGGCTTTGTACTCCCTAACCCCCTTTCTATTCAAGGAACATGGAGTTTTTGCTCAGGAAGATCAAGCCAACCACTTTGATCTTCGCTACTATCCCATTTACTCAACCAAGGATTTTACAGTTAGAAGTATTCTTACATTTCAAAAGCAAATTATAGTCTCATTGTCTCAACAGCCCTTGGGATCTTGCCCCCTGCTCCTGTCAAGCCCTCCTTTTCATGATTAGTTCAAGTCCCATGAAACTCTTTCCCTCCATATGATGGGAAAGGAAGTCAACCCTTGGGTCTCATCAGCATCCTTTGTGAACGTGCTGGGTCCAAACAAACTTAATCCTTCTAAACCTGAATTTCAACTATAATACCATGCATTTTATGGTTTGTGACAAATTACACAACCATTTCTTCCTCCTCCCAAGAACAATAAAAACAATTTGTACTACTTGTGACCAAACTTTAGCTGCCATCTCTCATATTTTTGGTTGTGAGCCTAGCCTTTAACGGCCGAGCCATCTCTCCAGCCCAGCTGCCATCTCTCAAATGGTTAGATTAGCTTCCTATTCACATATTACACTGTGATGTGAAAATTAATTAGCTAAGGTCTATAAAGTATTTTCAAGGTGCAAAGTGCCAGATGAGTGCTATGTGTAACCTATGAGCATGAATTAAGACAACTTCGACAAAAATACAAATAGCAGGGGACTGAGTGAATAGTCAGCTGGAAAAGCCAAAGGAGCCTAAACAAACACATACAAGACCATTGAGTAGACTTCCATGCCATAGACCTCTTGGATCAAAAAGGAAACGAGTACACTAGTGTGGAAACACACGTAGGAATCAAGACTGAGGCTAGTAACACACTCTGAGTGGGGCCAGAGGTACACTCAGTGTTGTCATCTCCGCCTTTAGTGCATACAAGGCCAACGTTAATATAATCACAGGCCCAAAGACATGTAATTTAATATAATATGACAGACTACTTGCCACACTGACCATTGGCCCTAGTAACTTGATAGCATCAAATCTCCATTAGATGATAGCATCTAATTCTCCATTTTTACCCACCCCAGCCATCGTTCTTCACCTGTAAAATAACCTGTGAATACATAGAATGAATGCTATTATTCCCATTTTATAGATAAAGCCATTGAAGATCAGAAGATTGATTTAATCAAAATTATAGAGCTACTAACAAACCCAATATCCTTTCTATAAGTTCATATTTAACAGACATTACACAGAAGGATTGGCAAAACTTTTCAGAAAGACTTTCATTTTTGTATATGTTTGACCAAATATTCACATTTTAGACTCTTACCCCAAGTAATTCAGACTCTGTTGTACAAAACAACACCTTTCCCCTACTCTGTGTGTGTATGTGTGTATTGCATGCATGTGAGTGTACAAATGTTTTTGCAGGGGCCAAGGATGCTGTCATTCTCTCCTCTCTCACAGCCTTGTACTGAACCCAAAGCTTGCTGCTTTACCAAAGAGCTGGAAACACTTGTCTCTACCTTTCCGTGTTGTGGTTACAAGTACATCTGTGTCTGACCTTTTACATGTATTCTGAGACTGAGCTCAAGTCCCATGCTTGTGCAGCAAGCCTTCTTGCCCCGCCCACCTCATGTAAGACTAGAAAAAATTCAAAAGTTCAGCAGAAATGACTGAGCAAATACTGATTTACTCCTAAGATAAATATTAAGGGGCAGCCACTAACCATAATGTCAGAGAGATATCTTTATTGCCATGAAAGGTTTTTACTGTGAATTGGCAAACCTTCTATAATATCCTGCTAAAAATTAATTTACCCATGCTTTAACAAATGGTTTCTAGGAAGACTAGATACAAAGGTATTCTTCCTGGGGTGGTTGAACGGTGGCAACTTTCATTGTCAACTGGTGATCTATAGTGTCAGAGTTTATTCCATTTATTTGTATAATAAAGACCACCACCATAACCACCAAGTCACTTAGAAATATCACAAAGTTTAATCTTTTAATCCCAGTACTCAGGAGTCAGAGACAGGCTGATTTCAGTGAGTTTGAGCCAGTACAGTCTACAATTCAAATCCCAGGACAACCACATTACACAGAAAAGCCCTGTATCAAACAAATAAACAAACAAACCCAACCCAACCCCACCCAACCCACACCCCCCAAACAACCAAACAGTAACAAACAACAACAACAAACACTTTAAAAATAACTTCATTTATGGCTGAATAGATGTCTCCATGGTTAAGAGCACTGGCTGGTTTTCCAGAGGACTTGGGTTCAATTCTCAGCACCCACATGGTAACTCACAAATGCCCATAATTCCAGTTTCAGGGGATCTGACACCCTCACACAGATATACATGCAGGCAAAAACACCAATGCATATAAAATATAAGTAAGTAAATTAAAAACAAAAAATAACTTCTGGCTAGGCAGTGGTGGCCAATGCCTTTAATTTCTGCAGTTGAGAGGCAGAGGCAGGCAGATTTCTGAGTTTGAGGCAAGCCTGGTCTAAAAGATTTCTGAGTTTCAGGACAGCCAGGGCTATACCAAAAAAAGAAAAAAAAAAATCCTGTCTTGAAAAACAAAAAAGAAAAAAAAAATCTGTATTAGGGTTCTCTAGAATCATAGAACTTATGGAATGTCTCTATACATTAAGCGAACTTATTATGATTTACAGCCCAATAACCCAACAATGGGCAGCTGTGGATGGGAAGTCCAAGAATCTAGTAGTTGCTCAGTCTCTCGAGGCTAAGTGTTTCAGATGGTCTTTCTGTATATGCTGGAATCCTGAACAAGTTGGTTCCAACAGAAGTGGTGGCAAGTAAGGGAAAGCAAAATGAGGAACAAACACTTCCTTTTTCCATTGTCCTTACCCCTCCAGCAGAAGGTATGGCTGAGATTAAAGGTGTGAACCACCACACCTGGATTTGGAACCTGCTATGTCCCAGATTGGCCTTGAACTCAGACATCTGCTTGCCTCAGTCTCTTGGGATTACATGTATGTACTACCTTGCCTGGACCTAAGCTTTTCATGGCCACTATACATCAAAATCTGGATCACAGATGTGACCTCCGTCTCTGGATTTATCTTCATTCCAGATGTAGTCAAGTGGACAACTAGGACTAGCCATCACAACTTCATTTAAAATACCCTCTCCCCAGGAATAACCTAGGTAGTGGAGGAAGGCTGACTATTCCTCTGTCTTTGTTTGCTGTCCATGGGTAAGCATGCTGGATAGGTGCTGGTTCCTGCTGGGGCTCATTCCATTAATTGCTCTACATTCTCTTATGCCAGCCTCCCCATCTACACTACTGAGAAAATGCTGGCATACTTGGAGAGAAGCAGTAGGGTTGGGGTGTCCCTGTGCCTCTGGCACTAAGGTGCATATTAAGATAAAATTTGATTTAGGAAGAATGCAGGCAGGCCTGAAAGCACTGTGTTTTAATACTAGCAAGAAAAAGCTAGTACTATACATTAGGAAGCACTGCCCAATGGACAAAAAGCAGTGGGGGAGAAATTTTATAAAATATTCTCTGCAAGTTGGCAAGATGTGGAGTGAAAGATTCTGAGAGTCAGTAAGAAAAGCGGAATTCCAAAATGGTGGCTTCAGACAGACCCAATTCCCCCAGCGGCGTAATCGTACAGAGTGATTTGCTTTTGTCATTTCCAACTGAGATGACCCAGCAACTGATTATGAGTTAATCCAAAGACAAGTATCCAAGTGCACAGACTCTGATCACATGATCCTTTAAAAGCATGGCTTTCTCAGGCTGCTTATGGAAGAAGGTGGAATTCAGAGAATTTGATGAGCTGTTGCTAGCCAAAAACAGATGTGTCCATGGAAGGAGGGCGATGTCTAAAAGCAAAGAGTGATCTCTCAGTAACTAGAAACCTGAAAGAAAACAAGAACCTGGACCTTTACAGCCATAGCAACACATGTGGATTGACAGCAACCCAGATGTGTGCCGATGTGGAGACTTATCCAGAGTTTTTGTGTAAGAGCCTTATCCAACCAGCACCTGGATACTTTAATTTTTGTTTTTTCATCAACAAGTCACATTGGAACCCAGGCTGGCTCCAAACTCACTATGTGGCACTGATCCTCCTGCCTTCACCTTTCAAGTTCTATAAATTATAGACACACATCACCATCTTAGTTTGTCTAAGTATTTGTTCTATTTTATTATTTTATATGGGATAGCTTGAAGTAGAATTTCTAACTCATTTATCTCCCTCCCTCAGCCTCTGCAATGCTGGCATTACAAATGTGTGGCCCATGCCTCGCTGAACACACTTTGATTTTAATGTTAAGAAATCCTAAGCAAAGATTCCAACTGAGCCTTCCAGGACCCCTGAACTCTAAAAACCTGAGTTTATATACAGACATTGCCTCAAGCTATTACATAACACTACATAACAGAATCAGGAGATGGCATAACAAAAATCTTGTCCATTTCTATTATTTAATCAATAAGAAACCTGAGACCCAGGTAAAATGAGAGGTTTGAGGGGAAACTGAGGCAAAGATGGGACTACAGTATGAATTGACAGTATGCACAGCCCAGGGCTTTGTTTCCATCCTACTTCCTTGCTCACAACCATCACTCCAGGATAACTTCTATCTGGCATGCTTTATAGAATAGGAGAAAAGAGAATTGTCATTTGAGGTCCCTGCCAGCACCACAATTCTGATGTATTTCTTGATTCCTCCAAAATGAACTAAAATTGACATAGAATGCACAGACACTTCTCCAATTTAAAAACAATCAATAATATTTATAACATTCACCCAAGATTTAATATGCTGACAATGCTGTGCGACCCACTTCATTCTCCAATAAGTGACAATTTCAGTCTTCGATTCACTGAAGTTCAGCAAATTTACTGCATTCAAATTCCCTACGAGGCTACATGTGGAGAGATTTTTCAGGGCTAGAATTCTATAATTTCCCTTAACCGAGGCAACATAAATTGTTTGGAAAAAAAAAAAAGTACATGAAGAAAAAGTTGAGAAACTTTTTGTTGAAATACTATCTTCAAAAGTAACCCGAGTTTTCACCTTGTCTTTGTGGCAGAACTTCATCGCACTGTCACACTTACTCAATTCTGGTGACTTATTCTGAAGGCAATGCCATCGGTTGCGTTGCTAGCAATTGTCAAGATGAAGACAGATGCTAGCTCCTGCCTCTCCTGGGATTAATTAAATAAGCACTGTTAATAAATGCAACAGTGCATGGTGTGATGGATAACTAAGAGTTACTCAAAACAATGAGTTGCCAGAGGCTAGGACGGTGGCTCAATGGGTAAGAACAGAAGATATAAATGAATGAGAAACATCTGTAAAACCTGGGCATGCATTCCCAGAATGCCAGCGTTGAGAGGTGGAGACAAGAGGATCTCAGGCACTCATTGGCCAGTAAGCCTAGCTACACAACTATCAGCTTCCGGTTTCGTGAGAAACCCTGCTTCAAGGGAATACAGTGGAAAGTAATAAAGGAAAAGAGCTGATATCCACCTGTGACCACTGAGTGTGTGCTCACAGGCTTGTCCCCCACCCCCAAAGTTTGCTTTAGAAATAAATAAATAAATAATATTAATAATAATGAGTTTAATTGACAACTAAGCACAATTAAGTTCAGAGGCACTTAAAGGACTTTCAAATCAAGATGTGCCTGAAAAGGCCACATTTGAAGAAAGCTTTTAGAATTCCTCAACCATCACACAGAGACCAGCATATCCCCCTTTGCACCTTTCCTCATGTTATAGCCCCTAACTACACATGCCCTGCCCCAAGGGAAGCAGACAGTAATGCGGAGCATCAGTGGACATCCCTCCCACTTAACCTGCCTAGGTCCACCAACGATGGAGTTCCTCAAGAGAAACTGAAGCCATTCAATGCATCTACAGGATGCAATTAGTTCTTGATTCTTTGCTGTTTTCCTCAGACTATTATACTCACTTGACCGCACAGTGTTTTTCTGCATTTTGTAGATTTGGGACTTCCAAGCTCTTGAATCTTTGCAGGGTTTATCTGAAAGCAGTGTTGCCCAATACAATGTCCCATGGGAACATTCTCCATGTTCTCTATTGGATAGCCCCTGATCGCATGTGACCGTGACCACTTTGGAATGTGACCAGAATAACAAATCTTAACTAATTTATATTTCAGCACAAAATGTGGCTAGTGGCCGTTGTTGTCCCTAAGAAATGGGCTAGAATCCCTATGAGCTACTTAAGAAGCCAGGTGCAATCTGAAAGGAGTTTGCAAATTGGGTGTGAGTTTCTTCTGAAATGCTCATTTACTCTCCTGGTCTTGCTCTATCCTATACCATCTGGCTGTCTACTAGAAAAATGTATGAACTATAATCATATCCCTAATTGTGTCTAACACAATACTTAGTCCAGCACACATACTCTATAAATAGGAGTTGCTGTTGCTGCAGTTACATTACATGGAATGTCCTAAAAGTAAATAAATAAATAAATAAATAAATAAATGGTTTCTGAATACAATGTGCCATTCATTTAAGAAGTAACACAATTAAAATTAAACACATTAACCTATTATGTTTTATTTGTGTTATCATTTTTAGTGATTGGCATGTACCTCAACTCCATAGTGTCTCATACTTCACATTATAATCTGATAATCAAAGCACAGGTCAAGTGATGTTATTATATGTCCTGCCATAGAGGTAGGACATGTTAGATATACTGTATCATCATACAAAAGATGCCTTCTGCTCTCCTGCCAAGATTTGAATGTAGTATTCTGTCTTTTCTCCTGAGGTTCTTTGAGTAAAATGTGAAACTGTGGGTAAAATTTAGAACCAGATAAATATCCTTAGACTTTGTGTGTGTGTGTGTGTGTGTGTGTGTGTGTTTGTGTGTGTGTGCCCAAGCATACACTTGCTGAGATACAAGTGAGAAATCACCTGGAGATGAGAGCTCAACTTTAAATATCATTCTTGTTTCTTGGGTGTTGTCTCCTTTTGTTTTTTGAGAACTCACCAATTAGGTATGCTTGACTGGCTGTGTAGCCCCAGAGATCTGACTATCTCTGTCTCTTCAGTACTGGGATTACTCATCCACACTACCACACACAATTTTTTTTATGTGGTTTCTGGGGGTTGAACACAGATCCATGGTTGTTTGGCAAGCACTTTACTGACTGAGACATTTCCCTAGCACCCACCCCTGCCTCATATAATTCTGAACCAATTTGCTTCCAGATTTGAACTCCTGAGAGCAGTGAAAGAGAATAAACTTCTTTGGTAAAAGAGAGCAGGTTGGAAACCAATCAGAGAATACCGTTGCTTGGCCTAGAAATCCAGGGTTGCAGGGTGGAAAAACATTAACCACAAACAAAGATGTCTGTCTACCCAAGACTTCTTTGCCAGAAGGTGCATCACTGGAAAGTCTGAGTCTGACACCATTTGGAAAGTCTGAGTCTGATACCATTTCCCTCCACAGTGACAACGAGCGATACAGTCACCATCAGCGATGCCGAGTACTTACTGTGGAGATATTTTCTTATTTTATCTGAACCTTTTATACCTGCAAAACACTAAGGTATTTGCAATCAAGTGTAATTCAACCAAGTTGGTAAAGTACTATCTTAGAGCTAAAAACTTAATAACAACTTGGTTCAGAGGCTTGGCTGTCATCAGCAAGCAGAGAGCTGTGGTACACAAAAACACCAGTTTGTGTGATAAAGCCGTGACAGTCTTGCCTACACACAAACCAAGGAAAATAACAAGCCTGTGACAGCTACAACAGCAGCAATTTCCAGAGTCTCGCTGATGAAATGCACTTTGCAGTCATAACTCTTGCATAAATCTGTGTCACGACTCTTCTTGTTCTAATTCCGAGAACCAATGGATCATTGTGTAGACCCTCTACCTGAAAATGAGCCCAATAATGCAGGATGTGCACTGTCATTGAGCTAGCGCTGACATTAGGGGCTTGGTTGCTGGGGTTATTAACAGATATTTTTTCACCTAGAAGCACAGACTAAAATCAATCATTCTGATAACTAGGCATGCCATGAGCTGTCTGCACTTTCATTTCGATTTGATTAATCACACAGACAGAGACCTTTACCTTAAAGGAGCAACTGTTCACATTTAATCACAACTAAACATTCATGCATAACATTAGGCATTACTAAATTTGGCTACAATGTATGCCTTCTATTTTAGCAAATATATTTAGGGTAATATGGCTCTCTGCATCTAAATACATGGCTTCACTCAGTTTATACATATTAACATGGAAGCTAAGTAAAATGATTCAAGCTTATACCATTTATCATCTATTTATCTCTTGTGAAGTTGCCATTAGATCCACATATTTTATTGCACAGTTTATCCTGATAATGGAAGCACATTTGTATTATTAGTGGTATGTGTTTTCTAAAAAGTAGGGCATTCTGGATATCAGATCTTATCATGTTGTACAGTTACTTCTTTGACCAAGATTACCTGTCAGTCTCAACTGGTTTCCCTGAGGTGAGCAAAGACTATCATTGGTGCAGGATTTATTTTAATTGAAATGAAGTTGGGAGCAAGTGACTATATCTTAAATGGTCCTCCCAACAATGTTCCCAATAAACATAGCATCCCAGGAGGCTTACCTGTCATCACTACCACAGGAAGCACATTCAAAAGCGAGCTGCCTTCATTAGAGGACAGTCTACAAGATGGGAAGGTGGAACTCTGAATTCTTCAGCAAGACAAGAGGGAGAATCCTGTGAGAAGCAAGAGACCTCAGAGAGGGCTTTGGTGGATGATTGCAGGAAGGGATAGTGAGAGTGAGGGAAAGATAGAAAGATCACTTAATGTCTAAAGCAAGCATGCAAATCCACTGCCAAGGCCAGCTAGCCCATCTGCTGAGGTACACAGATGGTTCAGAGTGGAATGGAGAGGGGCTAATACTAATGAAAGGAGAGAACTGTTCTCCATCTGTTTGATCCAAGAAAGATGGAATTATGGGGATCAACCTCTGATCACCCAGGTTGTTGAGGATGGAAATGGTCTAAAATCTGGCTCCCCAGGAATGTGCCGATATGCTGGCTTAAAAGATATATGTGGAAATGTTTCCTCACATCTTTCCAAAATACTGCTTCTTTCTTTTGACTGCTTTTCAATACGGGTTTTTATTTCCATGTGTGTACAGATGCCCCTGTCTCATGTATACCTAAGTATGTATGTGGAGGTCCAAAGCCAATCTCAACCTCACACTGTCTTTTCCCAGGAGCTGTTGACATTATTTTTTGAGACACATCTTCCACTTTTGTTTAGAGCTTACCAAGTCAGTCAGGCTGACTATCACAGGAACTCTAGCAATTAGCTTGTCCCCATCTCCCCAGGGCATGGATTACAAAAGCATACTGCCATAACAGGCTTTTATACATATGCTCTAGCGACTAAACTCCTGTCCTTATGCTTACGCAATCAACAACTCAGTGACTGAAGCATCATTCTAGAACACTCGCCATCTTTCACTTTAATTTCAATGGCTTCTCGGGTCCTGGACTTTGTTGGTCTTTCAGTAGGTGATTGATCACTATATTTGAGTGCACTCAAGCCACAAAAGTCTCTCAACTTCATTTTCTTCCTGCCTAAGTTGTAGCCCAGCATCAGCATGGAGTTCCAGACTATTCCTAGGTTGAACCTTGGCCATTTTACATCAAAATGGGTAGGTGAAACAATTTAGTTCTATCTGATAGAAGAGATCAATGCTAACAGAATACATAACATACAGACATAAATAAAACGAAGGGCAACTTCTATAAATGATTTGAAGGGAAATGGAATAGAGGGAAACTTTCTGGAGGTAGTCAGAGAAGGTATCTTTAAAGTAATATTTAAAGTTAGAATTCTTCTAGATTAATTAAAGTTGCTCTTGCAGAGGTGAAACTGCTGGCCACATCAACAGTGTGGGTAGCACTTTGCATCATGGACCAGGTGAAGCAAAGGAAAGGAAAGACTAAGGAATGTATCTCAAGAGCAAGGTAGAGGTAGAGAAGTAGAGACACAAGGGGGAGAGGTAGGCACAGACCAGATCCTTAGGAGAATTATAAATTACCATTAAAGAATTTAGATTCCATTCCAAGTTTCTTACATGGCATATTGTCATCAGGCTGGAAGACACCTTTGGGACTCATCCCATCTGTCAGGTAGCAGGTAATCCTTTTTGCTTTTTATCCATGCACCAACTTTTGCAAGTAAACTTGACTAATGTTTGTTTATAATCAGTGAGTAAGCTGCTGCTATAATACTGCTACAGTGGAAGAGGCCCCTTCAAGGCATGTTAAATTAACTGATGTGAATAAAAGCAATGAATAAAAATACCTCTCTCCTTTAATGAGAACAGCAACTTCTGTTTCTCTGGGCTTTTGCAGTCCCACAAGACCTTTTAAAGCAGAGCGAGCGTGTTCTGGTTCAAATGCTAAAAACATAATCTTGTCTCTCTCTTGTTGGGTTATGTTTCAAGAACCCATTTTAGATCAATCTTTTTGAGCACAAAAACTCCTTATCTGAAACATTCCCAGCTCCACTGCCAGATTGCCTACTTCCCCCTAAGGCTGTTCAACAGAACCAAGAGGACCTCTCTTTGTGATGTTATTCTTCACTCAGACCCTCCTGGCTAAGGGATAGTGGGGGAAAGCTTTTAAAGTCCATTGTACCTGAGATTTGGGTAAAAGTCCATTCAGTTCTCCAGCTTTCCACTCTACTGTAGACTATAAAATGTCTCTGTACCATTCACAGAATCTGTCCATGTGTTCTGTGTGAACCATCTCTTGGGTACTGGACTCTGCACGTGCTGTTCACTTTATAAAGATACAGATGTAAACTTGTGTGATGAAGGTGAGATTTCATTCCAATCCTGTGAGTAACTTGTTTTGTAGCTAGGTAAAACCCATTTCCCCTGCAAACATTATTTTTAGTGGGTTCCTTCCAATCCTCTTTACTCTATGAACCCCTGTCATACTGTAATCCTGGGCTCAGTACAATGCAGGTTTTAGTCATGGCACACTAAGATGCTGTTACAAAGAGGCCTAACAGTTCAAAGGCTTGTAACAAACAGAGATATGCTCTTTCTAATCACTCACTGGCCGAGGACATTCTAGATAGGTCAACAGCTCTATTCCCCAGGTCTAGTCAGGAAAACAGTCTGATAATCCACCCTCTAAAGTTACTCGGCTAAAACCCTCTCAGCCCATGAGAAAAGGGAATAAGCTAAGGAGTTGAAGATGGTTCAGTGGGTAAAAGTGCTTGCTAAGCAAGCATAAAGACCTGAGTTAAAATCCTAACACTCAGATAGGAAGCCAAGAATTATTGTCCAGGCCTATAATCACAGTACTGGAGGACAGGAGCTCATTGGTCAGCCAGCCTAGCTGAAACAGCAAGCTCCGGGTTCTGTAAGAAGCCTAGTCTCAAGGGAACAAGATGTAGAGCAGCATAGGAAGACACTCGGTGTCCTCGCGCTAGCCTCTGCACGAAGGTACTTGCACTAGCACACACATATGCACATACATAAAGACACACAGACATACACCTATGCACACATACATATGTATACTGTCACACATGCAGCACACATGGAAGAAAAAAGAAAAGAAGAAAAGGGGGCGGGGAAGGAGCAAGCTGAAGTCTAGCTCCCAAGAGTCCCACATGATCCTACTCAGGTATAAAAAAAGGCTGCACAATGTAGTCTCAGACTGGATCCAGGTACAGCTCTATTACTAGGGAAGAAAAAGAGAAAGGATTCATCTAGAGAAGAGCAGCCTCTACTGTATGTGTGATGTTTCAGAGACTATAAGGCTTTTCAAATACTGCAAGGCCATTATAAAGATTTTCTGTTCTACAGAAACAAAGACGGTCTCAAAGAGCTTAGGGAAAACACAAGCAGAGAAGCTTCTGGTTGGTAACTGTTCTGAGCTTCAGTTTTAGGACTGTTGGTCAGTTTACTCTTTTTTACAAATACTAAATAGAAATATGTGCATATTGGATAGTCATTAGCACACTTCTGCACAGAGTGGCATTTGAAGAACAAAGATTGTTTATGCTAAAAAGCAATAAGGAAAGCTAAAACATGCTACTAACCTGGACTTAGACTGCAATCACTGGGTTAAGATGACTCTGCATGAGAATTTAACAATAAAAACTGAGGAAGAAACAAATCATCAAACAATGTCTAGCTAAAAACAAAACAAAAAACAAACATGGGGTTAGCTGATGAACTGCTTGCATTAAAGCATTTCTTCTTCTTCTTCTTTTTTTTTTTTTCTGTCAACCCCAGAGGGCTTGTGAAGCACATGTCTAGGATCGGGGGGGGGGGTTCCAAGAAATCTTCTGATTGGAGGTTAAAAATTAATCAGATAAAGAAGCTAGAATCTGAAAATACCCCCAAATAAAGGCATACAGGGTAGTCCCACACTCCCAGAGAACTGTTGGTTCTGTACTGATTTGCATATCGCTAGAAAGAACAATCTATTCCCCTCTGTCCTCAGCCATCACACACTCTCACAAATCATTTGCTGCTTCAACTATTTTATGCTTACTTATGAACATCCATCCATAAAGCACCAATAAATCAACCTTTCGCAGAGTCATCAAGCAATGTCTAAATACAATTTTGAAAAACCTGCCCTGCTATTTTCTTCTTTCATTTAAATAACATCTCTATGGAAGCGAACGATCCCCAAAGAATGTGCATTTATTCCCAGTTCTAACCTTCAGCAAAGAACATCAAACTTCAACGCTGTTTCCCTGCCAACTCTCTCCCTGTGCACAATAATTTGGCTTTGTAATAGTAAAGATCTCTTTTGCACAAATATGCTCAAAAGAGGTCATTCTGATAAGGGACCATGTTTTATGGGTTACCAGATCTATGGAAGGGATGTTATGTTGTGACAAGTCTCCACACCTGGCCATTATTCATAAAGCCTAAGTCTCAGGAAGGAGACATTGATAAAACCCCCAAGTCAATGATAATATGCCAGGCAGGACAAAGTAATCTATGATTTTACAAGTTAATACAGGTCTAACTGTGCCCTTTGTGAAAACCATAGAAAAGCTTATCAATAGACATGATTCTTCACAGAGAAGTTTCAGATTTATTATCACCCTATATCCTGTCATAACAAAGTTCCCTGCTGAAGTCCCTTGGCCCTCTCCTCCTAATTCATTTTTATTCTAGACACTCAGAGGCACTACAGAAACAGTATCGGGTACATTTTGTCATCATTTAAGGGAAACTGGCGATTTTTCCAAATCATGCCACTGCGGCCTTTAAAGAAAATCCAACTATTACCAACTTCCTTGAGCAATTTTGAGTACCATTTTGCTTTTATGCCTAAGCCTGTCACCAGCTGGATATATTTATGGAGCACTTTGGTGTTTACAAGATTCAATTCGATAGAGAAAGGAGGAGAAATGGGGCACAAATGGAGGAATTGTTTTTCAGTTTTAAAAAAAAAAAAAGCCCCGATTTACCTCAAAGCTATTCATGTTGCATGAGTACAGTCCAACTTGATGCTAATTATTGTGATCTTCTGTTTGTAGGGGGAAGCTCAAGGCTGACCCATAGTGCCACATTTAGCACTGAGTGAAATATGAGCAGATGCTGGACACACCTGCATTGCCCCACCAAATTGAATGGAAATGTTGAAATTCAGCCTTCCCTTGGCTACAGCCTATTTATGAATAGCAATGTTGTGCAAAAGAGAAGTCACTTGTTTTTCTCATGATTCCTATGTGTATGACTTCTTCAGATCATCAGTAACCATGCAGAAAAGGAAAACAAGCATCAGAAATTGACACTGAAGCCCTTACTAAGGGACTCCAGGTGGAATGGGGCTGAGGTAAAGCCAGGATGCCTCTGCAGATCCTCAGACCCCTCAGTCTCCAAACACACTGTAGCTTATTGCTTTTTGGATGAGGAAAAAAATCCTCACATTTATTATTTTTCCTGAAGAAATTGGGGTCTCCATTTGTGGTCCTTATTCTCATTAATAAAAGAATTTTTGAAAGCAATGAGAAGGAAGTTCAAGGACAATTTTATTAAAACCAGAGAGAAACCGCAGTACAGGCAAGCAGAAAAACCTGGTTGTTGTCACAGGGAGGGAGAATTAGGAAAGGGTAATGACTTTGAATTAGTCACAGAGATCAGAGGAAGAATGAGGGAGTCCAGAGGTCAGAAAAAGCAAGCATAGGATCATAGAGCCACAGATCCCAGTTCAGAGAGCATCTAACACCAGGATCTTGTATTCCAGGGCAAAGAAGGGCATACTTTCTGAGCTCTAGTTTCTAATAAAAAGAACTAGAGCTTCCTTAAGGAGGGAAATGCACTCCCCAAAATGGAAGCAGGCTAATAAGTTGAGGAAGGAGCCCCCAAAGCATCCAACTATGAGGTATAGGGCTCTTTATAGCCTTTGTCTTTTCTGTCTGCATTTTGTAGCACACAGACACACAGACACAAACATACACACACACACACACACACACACACACACACATGCACATATATACAAACATATACACACACATACACACATACACACACATACACACACATGCACATATACAAAAACATGCACACACACACTCACACTCACACATTCAAGAAAACACAAACATGAACTCACACAAAGGTGCACACACATGTATATTCATATGGTTCAGTTTGTCTGCATCATGCCATGCCCCAGCAACCACTATTTCTCATCACTTCCGGCTCCTTCATGTCCTTCTTCTCCTAATGACATAACTGATCTGTGTACGAAGCCTCATTGCCCATTTCAGGGCCAGCTAAGGCTCCAGGTGTCTCTAACAGAGTAATCAGTGAAGACATCTCCTACAGGGGCTCACTCATTTTAAGAGCACTTGTTTGACAAAGAGAAGCCTTCAAAAGGCTTGAGGGCGAAGAGGGTGATTTTATCACGGGCAATCAAGGTAGCTATTTAAGAGATGTAACTTTAGTGGGTATTTGTCAGATCTACCTAGCTTCCAGGGTTGGATGCCATGAACTGAGTTAAAAAAAAAATCAGCTCTGGTCAACTCAGAGTTAGTTTTGGGTTTCTTTTCACCCTGCCCACCCCCTAGCCAAAGCATTTATATAACATATTTTTTTTTATTAGAAACTAAAGCTCAGAAAGTTGTCAATGTCAATCACAAAGTCAATATTCATGCATTTATTCACTATGTATTAGATAGACATATGATAGATAGATAGATAGGTAGATAGATAGATAGATAGATAGATAGATAGATAGATAGATAGATAGATAGATAGACAGGCAGTCAGATGAACAGAGAGAGAGAGAGAAAGAGAGAGAGAGACAGAGAAAGAGAGAGAGAGAGAGAGAGACAGACAGACAGACGTCTAATTTTAGGATTTAGGGATTCTTTATACATTGGCCATCTCATTTCCTGTCACATTCTGATTCAGCTGAGACATAAAACAAAAGAAGAAAAAAATTAAATGTCAATTTTTTGTTCAAATTATTACAAGAATCCAGATAGGATGGTGCATATCTCTAATACCAGTATTCAGGAGACTGAGTCAGGAAGTAGCAAATTCAAGGTCAATCTATGCTTTGTAACAAGACCCTGCTGCAAAAACAAATCAGTAAATATGTGGTGCTAGTACATAATATTAATTCTTATGTTTAAGGAAAGAATAATTTCCTCAAGCTGAGCTCCAAAATTAAGGGGAATTACAAAATAATCTTTCTGGTTGCAAATTACCACAGCCCTTCCCTGACTGTTGAAAAAATTGAGTTCACACAGCAATATAGAGCACAAACTCCAAGCAGGAAAAAAGTCAACACGTGGCCAGCTTCTTATCTCCTGATCTATCCTTCCATCTGCGAACACTGGTATTTTCCATCAGTCTTCTCATCTTTGTAATAGGGTAGATCCCTGCTTTAAAGTCTAGTACCTGGGCCAAGGAGTAAAATAACCATATTATTTGAGCTATAGCTTGTAAGCGTGTACTTCTCAACCCAACACCTCTCAGTTGTGCCACACCCCTCAACTCTTCCCCAAGATGAAGAAATTATACAATGCTGACCTTGATAGGATTGCCCTCATATGGAAGGAGCTATAAGATTTGAAAATAAATTTCCATCCACTGAAACTTGTTGACAATAGTCTATACATCTAGAGTATGCACCATCCAGGGAGAGGCCTAAACCATTAGAAAAAAAAAAGTGCTATAATATTAGTATAAGTCATTATGAAAACACAAATGAAGATGTACTCAATTCTACTGAATTTCAATATGCTATAAACTCGATAGTTTTCAAACATTGACACATAGACAATTTAAATGTACTGCATTTTTTCCACTTTCAAAATAAGTTTTTCCATATCTTTCCACTAAATCTTCACTTCTCTTCATGCATTTCAGTTAAGCAACAGTAAAATCTGTCAAAAGTAGGAAAATTTCAGATAAAACTTGAGAATATATTATACAAAAGATGAGTAGACTATGAAATACTAAAAAAGAATCCAATACAGTAATAAATATTCATTAAGGTTAGAAGAAATTCATATTCACAGTTCTTTTAACAAGCAAATGTGTCCTAAATATAAAATGCATTGAATAGAAATACAAACATGATTCAAAAAATTATTTACCTCTAATAAAATTATGCTATTAATAATCAATAGCTCACAAAATTCAGGAGTAAGCATTGTTGTATCTGAATCTTTTATAGAATCTTCTGGAACAAAGCGCTTATAAGAGGTGGCCTAATTCAAGTCCCCTGATTCTGAGATAAAGAATATTCATATCCTTCATTCAACAGGTGGAAAAAATGTGTTTTTTATTATTTTTAAAATTCTAAAGGAATATAGAGTTTCCATTAGCCTTTCAAATACCTATTAACCACTTCAAATTCTTATTAGCACTTAAGCTGTTGAGTGATTCTGTGGTATATCTTTGAAAAAGGAAGGAGAGAAGACTCAGGATGATTTGCTGATGTTTGTCACCATGCTAGAGCAGGAATAGGAGCAGGCTTAGCTAGAAGAAAACAAACAAAAATGAGACAAGCGAAACCTACACAGGTTGATGACTCAGATGGAATGGGGAGAGGAGAGATACAGAAATGCACTAGCCTCAGGATTCCAAAGCTCAGGGTAGGAGTCCCACATACAACTCTACTGGTAGGACATGGAACAATAATTGGATGCAGAAGAGGAGAACCTGCCTTCCAGTTGTCTACTGCTATGTAACAAACCTGTGGGAAAGGTAGAGATTTAACATCTCTTCTACTGTTATTGCATACATTTTGGCCCAGGATTTAGACAGAGCTCAGCTGGGTGGCTCTTCAACAGAGCTCTTTATGTTGGTTTCAGCTAGACATATAGTAATATGGACTTTTGGCTTCCTAGCAGTGTGATTGGAAGGCAGAAGCAAACCAGGTCTGTCCATCAGAGCAGCTGTACATAGGGTTTCTATCAGAAGGGATTCCTGGTGGTCAGAGTGATGTGTGACAGATTATGATGCTTGGAGGGCTCAAAGGGAAGCAGGAGAAATATATGAACATATTCTAACCTTATAGGACCCAGAATGTTCTTTTATTCATGCGAGTGTGTGTGTGTGTGTGTGTGTGTG
This sequence comes from Mastomys coucha, assembly GCF_008632895.1. Classification (NCBI taxonomy): domain Eukaryota; kingdom Metazoa; phylum Chordata; class Mammalia; order Rodentia; family Muridae; genus Mastomys; species Mastomys coucha. The sequence goes on from NW_022196910.1 coordinate 19,841,555, forward strand.
TGTGTGTGTGTGTGTGTGTGTGTGTGTGTGTGTAGAAGGTAGCAAGCAAACTTTCTAGGGAGTAATTTGAAAAAAAATTACTCTACACTCAATTACTACTTAGGGTTAAGTGGCAATAGATATGGCTTTGTTTGTATCCAAGAAATACTGAAATAAGCTAATGGGCTTATCTAAGAAATGTTTGCCTCCTTGTGATCTTACTGCTCGCACAGCGTGAGAGAATAGATGACAGAAGAAATTAACTTTAGCTCTTTTAACTGTGAAGTTGATCAAGCTATTGAGAGCCCCTGATATTGATCTATACACAATATACACTACAGAAACCCAAATAGTCCCTGTCCCCAAAAAGCTGGAAGGGTACATCAGCAAAAGAAATAGCAAAATGGAGTTACAAACATATGGGGAGATTTATAACATTTAAGAAATTCAGACTTCCTGATAGACATATGATTAATCTTGCCAGCTCAAATTCAGAGGGAACTTCAAAAGGAGACATCTAAGCAAAATTTCTATGAAGGTGGAGAAACAGAAAGTGGGTGTAAAAATCTAAGAAGTAACTCTCTTTCATGCTTTCTAACTCTCTTTCTCAGTATGTGTCACGCATTGCACATGTGTGAATGTGTGTTCATGTTTGTGTGCATGCATGCCCTCTTCTCTCTCTCTCTCTCTCTCTCTCTCTCTCTCTCTCTCTCTCTGTGTGTGTGTGTGTGTGTATTATAAAAAGTTTAACATGTTGAGAAAGGAGAAAACAAAATTAGATATAAAGTCATTTCACACAGTTGAATCTGAAAGCTAGAAGATGATCTTTGAGGATTTCAAGTTTAAGTCTAACATGTTGTAAGAACTTGCAACTGGTGGAGAAGTTGAGAACCTGCCTTACCCTAACCCAAACTGAAGTCACCAGTAAGTTCAAAGCCATTTAGCAAGCCTCCAGAAGTCTTGGGAGGACGGACTATTGCTCTTCTTTAGAATCAAGCTCTTTTCTCCCTGGCTTCTAAGAACACTTGTTGTGGATGTACTTCCAGCATCTGCTGAATGAAAAGCTAGTCCCTCCTTGACAGGCTAAGAGCATACTCTACAGCCCTATTATCTGCTCCAATGAATATATATTTGACAGGCAACATTTGCGTTACAGCTTTAAGACCCCCTACCTCTGTTCAACCAGTTCTGGGAGAGGCCAAGAGGAAGATATGCTTTGTCTTCAGCATCTAATTCTGGCCTTTTTTATTACAGATTTTATATCAGTTTGACATTCTTTATGTTTGTTGCCTTCTACCATGTTATAAATCCTTTTTGAGCCAGAAATGACTTATAAACCCTCCAGAAGGTAAACTTCTCAGCAGTAAGCCACACAAAATAAGGCCACCATAGACTAGTCTCACATGGGGCTAGGTCTTTTATGAATATCAATACACACTCACAGACACCACACACAAACACACACACACACACACACACACACACACACACACACACACGGGTTGAGGCTCCCTTGTCCATGTACATATATACATAGGTTACCTTTGTCTATATGTATACACATGTGCTGATGCTCCCTTCCTGATGTGTTTATAGACATACACACATAGATTGTGGCATCTTTATCTTCACACATTGGGACTACAAGTGTTTGAGATACGAGGATTTTTGCACAAATAAAACTTGATGCCTTTGAGAGAGCATTCAAATCTAAGCACAAAATGATGTTTCATGTATGCTTATTTTTAGTGTACGTCTGATTTCACTTTAACATATGACCATAAGTTGAAATTTATCACTTGTACATGTGATTTCAAAAGAATGTTCTGTGTGTTGGGGATAGATGTTCAGATTAGGAACATATAACCTGTTATATTGTTTTAAATACCCATATACAGTCATTCAACACCTTAAACGTTTGCATAAGATAACAACAAAGGGAGGCATGAAAAATGTTTGTGTCTGAAGAAGCAAAATATCTCCAAAAGGATCAAATTAAGACTTTACTCAAATGAAAAATCACCTTAGATGGAATAAATATTTTACTTTGGAAAAAGTTACTAATTGTAATATTTCTTTCATCATCATAAAAAAAAAAGAAATAAAGAAACAGCCTTTGTTCTTCCAAACCATTTGAGGAGAAATAATAGCAAGGCAGTGTGTGTGACCAGATTGAACAAGCTGATACTCATTGTTTGTGGTACATGATCCACCTGGGTGGATGAGAGCTGCAGCCAAGTGGTTGTTCTGCCTAACTCAATAGGTTACCTGAGCCACAGCAAGGATGCTTGGGTGTTTGACAGGCTGCAATGGATTTATTACGCTGGACACTCTCCTGCTTGAAATAGCCTTTGTAGCTGACCCCTTTGTGCCACACTTTATTACATGAACAAAATTGCATTTGCCTTCAGGTACAGCAGAAGCTTGGTAGGGAATTAATTTTATTTTTAATTAGGAGCTGCTTGTGTCGTCTGTCTCCTATCTCACCCTGTTAGCACCGTCAGGGCAGTGCCTTCAACAGGAATTTCTACCTTTCGAGCAAATGAATACAATCGGTGTATTTTACACAATGTCTATTGTGTTGTACATGGGTGTTACCCTTCTCGAGTCTTCTATTTTTATATTTCATTCAAAAGAATTGGGAGAGTGCTAAGACAATATTTTGACATTCAAGCAGAAGAAGGAAAAGAGAAAGAAATTTCAGCCATTAGAGCAATGGCTATCAATTTCCGACTGAACATGAGACTCACCTGGAGAGCTTTTTAAAACGCCACTACACATGTCGCACCCGTCGCTATTTTTCTGAAAGTACTCCAGGAGATCTAGTGTGCAGCCAGGCTTGAAAAACCACAGGGCAGGAAGATTCTTCTGTGCTACCTAAGCTGTAGAGAGAGGAGCTTGAGTAATGATTTTGAGGAAAAAAAAATATGTATTTATGACTTAGTTTATTTGAGGCTCTTCAATAACACACTTAACAACGTATAAAATATTTCAAAGAAATTAATTGCAATCTAGGTAAGTCTTAACTGCTAGCAAAAGCACACAGCAGACCTCACACTCTAATGGAGGTGCTGGTTACTGTGGAAGAGAGGAGTTCACCGCAAGTACTGAATGGTTTACCAGAACTGCTGAATAGTTTAACGTTTGCACATGTACCTGAGAGGCTCTGCCAGTGCACTGATACTTGTGTAATTTTTTCAGAATCCAAAAGAATCATGTACTGAAAGAATCATGTACTTTACTCAGGGCTGCTTTTGCCCCCTCTAACTTTCCCTGAGGTTTATGGTAGTCAGGGCTGCTCCTGAGTTTCCACAGAATGGAAGTTGGGTTGAGGGTATGTGTGGGTTTTTTTTTTTTTTTTTTTTTTTTTTGCTTTTTTTGTTTGTTTGTTTCTTTTTTTCTTTTTTTGTTGTTTTTTTGTCAAGTAGGATGTGCCTTGTGTAGCTTGTTGGTGTTTCTGTGCCTTCTAAAGTTATGGCTAGCCCTGACCCGATCTAAGACTGGCCTCACTGCTCTGACACACTCAGAATAGCAATGTGAGATTTCAGGGCTGACAAAAAATTTATAATGACATTGATGAAAAAACTGACTAATGAATGTTGTCAACTCAAAGGGAATCTGTGATTAGTCGTTGCACATGAAAACCAGAAACCCAAGCTCCTACAGCTTGGCTGAGAAAAGAAAGTTCACAGGAGCTTTCTCCCGTAAGTCCAGTAATGTACATGACATGGTCATTCACAGGCCTTTAAAATAAGATGGAAGTTTTAAAATCCCTCCATGATGATCAACCCTGGTCACACTAAAGGGAAAATGGAATTATCTTTTTATTATATCCATAGACAATCATATCCTTAAAGTATTATTGGACAAAGACTTACAAAATGCAGGCAAAATATACACATTTGGGGGTAAAGTATTTTAGGAGTGTGTCAGGAAGTTAATTGATTTTTGAAATTTAATATAATTATTTTACTGGATCAAGTTTATGGGCTTTGGCAGATTTTTTTTCATCTTGATCAATTAGTTGTGATATCTTTTCCAATTCAAAATAAACATTCACTTTTGGATCTATTTTTAATGTCTAGTTTTATTTGCTTTCTTCTCAAGGATAGCCTTTCAGAACTGCATAAGCTTCTGCTTTACTGGGATCTCCTCTAGGCTTAGGAAACTTACAAGCACTGGGCCACAGTCATATAAACCAGATTCCAATTCTATTGCTCACATTCATCTTTCCTCCAGAGACAAAGCCTTTAGGTTTCCAGACAAAAGAAGATGAAGACAAGATTGCAAAGGCAGGTAAGTCAGGAAAAACATCAAGACAGGGGCTCAAGGGTACGAACTGCTAAGGGTAGACTCTGCCAATTTTATATTAACAGTGATATGGAGTTTCCAGTTAGAACAGATTATATTATATAGTTGGGAAGACAGCTCAGTTAGTGAGGATAGCTCAGTCAGTGAAGTGCTTGCTTCCCAAGCATGGGATCCAAGGAGGAGTCCAAGGGTAAACAACAACAACAACAACAAAATGCAGGGTGTGGTGTCAAGTGCTTGAAGCTCCAGCACTAAGGAGATGGAGACGGGAGGGTCCCTGGGTCTTACAGGCCAGCCAGTTCCGTCTAATTGGTAAACTCTGAGCCAAAGAGAGACTCTGTCTCAAAACAACACAGATGTCATTCAGGAGAATGTCACCTAACTTTGTACCTCTCCATGCACACTCACACACAAGTGCACCCCATCCATTAAAATTACACTGTAGCTGTAGCCCAAACACAGCAAGTACGTAGTAGAGACTACCATACTACAAAGGCAAGACAATCTCACAAACGGAAGTCAGCCATTGGTGTTCTACCAGTACTCTAGAGTTCACTGGAGGCCATGAGCATCACCCTCCATGTGTGATATGTGATACCCAGGTCTACTGGCCTCAGAGGTTCATCTTCCCAGTGCTCCCAAGAGTCTGAACTCCTCCCTGAGCTAAGTCAGAGTCTAGTGTTTACAGATACATTTTTTTCATCAAACACAGCTTGAATTGCAATCAGCTTCTTCACATGGCAATGCTAGAGGTTAATTGTTTATATTCAAATTTGGGGTTCATATGATTGTTTAATCTTATGAGGGTGGGGCAATGGCTCAGTGGATAAAGTGCTTGCTGAAATAGCATGGGAATCTAAGTTCAGATTCTCAACCCTCATGTAAAAGACAAGGATGGCAGTGTATCCTTGTAAGGATTCCAGGGACTCACTGGCCAGCCAAATCAACCAAAATGGAAAATTCCAGATTCAGTGTCTTAAAAACAGAGCAGAGCCGGGCAGTGGTGGCTCACGCCTTTAATCCCAGCACTTGGGAGGCAGAGGCAGGCGGATTTCTG